>NC_073696.1:257911223-258218915 GCF_029784165.1 Wyeomyia smithii
GACGGATGATAGCGAGGTGATCGAAAGGTGGAGACAGCACTTTGATGAACATCTGAATGGCGTACAGACAGGAGACCAGAACAGCGACGCAGGAGACTCTGTCGGTGCAGCAAGCAACGGAGATGTGCCACCCCTATCGATAAGCGAAGTTGATGATGCTATACGAAGGCTTAAGAATAACAAGGCAGCTAGAAAGGAAGGTATCGGAGCGGAGCTTCTCAAGATGGGCCCGGGCAAGTTGGCCAGTTGTCTGCATCGGCTGATTGCTAAGATTTGGGAAACGAAATGCCTACCGGAGGAGTGGAAGGATGGGGTTATTTGCCCCATCTACAAGAAAGGCGACCGAGCGATCACTATACTGGATACCGCCTACAAAGTGATATCCCAAATAATTTTCCAGCGGCTGTCACCACTAACCAACAGATTCGTGGGAGGTTACTAGGCCGGCTTCATGGAGGGTCGGTCCACAACGGACCAGATCTTCACTCTGCGGCAGATCCTCCAAAAATGCCGCGAGTTCCAACGCATCATCTCTTCATCGACTTCAAAGCCGCTTATGACACGATTAATCGTGAAGAGCTATGGAGAATTCTCGACGAAAACGGCTTCCTCGGGAAGCTTACCAGACTGCTAAAGGCTACGATGGAGAATGTGCAGTGTTGTGTGAGGATTTCGGTTGGTCTATCCGACCCATTCGGCTCCCGCAGGGGACTTAGACAAGGTGATGGTCTTTCCTGCTTGCTGTTCAATATTGCACTAGAAGGTGTTGTGAGACGAGCGGAAATAGACACGCGGGGCACGATTTTTGTTAAATCCGGTCAATTAATCTGCTTTGCGGATGACGTGGACACTGTCGGCAGAACATTCGAGGTGGTGGCGGATCAGTACACCAGACTAAAAGGTGATGCAGAGAAGATTGGACTGAAGATATATTCGTCTAAAACGAAGTACATGCTAGCGGGTGGTGCTGAGCGCGACAGGGCACGCCTAGGTAGTGTTGTGATAATCGACGGTGATGAGTTTGAGGTAGTTGACGAGTTCGTGTACCTTGGCTCAATGGTAACTGAGAACAACGATACCAGCCGTGAGATTAGTAGGCGAATCATCAGCGGAAGTCGTGCCTACTATGGGCTCCACGAAAAATTACAGTTGAAACGCCTAAGTTCCCGCGCAAAGTCCACCTTGTACAAAACGCTTATTAAACCGGTTGTTCTCTACGGGCATGAGACGTGGACAATGCTTGAAGGGGACCTGCGAGCGCTCGGAGTATTAGAACGACGGGTGCTAAGAACCATCTTTGGCGGTGTACAGGAGAACAGAGTGTGGAGACGAAGAATGAACCATGAGCTCGCGTAACTCTACGGTGAACCCAGCATTCAGAAAGTGGCCAAATCTAGACGGATACGTTGGGCAGAGCACGTGGCGAGAACAACGGACAATTACCCTGCAAAATTGGTTTTCACCTCAAATCTGGTTGGTACCAGACGGAGAGGAGCACAAAGAGCAAGATGGTTAGACCAGGTGGAGCATGATCTGGCAAGTACAAAGTGCCCGCGGGATTGGAGGTAGGCAGCCATGGACCGATCAAGTTGGCGGAATTATGTTGTGCAAAAAGAAACCCGTGACCGAAATTGCCATCATTGAACCCATTAACTATTTATTGGTCAAACACCGCTTAACATCTAAGCAAGACTTTCGTGCTGGGTTCGAGCAAAATTACGTACGTTGAAAGTAGAAGTAGCAGCAGGGACAGTGGATACCATTGCACAATGCGAATAATCTGCATTCTTCGGAGAAATATGGACTCGAAATATTTTCAGCAAAAAACTAGAAATATCTTCACAACAAATGAAAATATCAAACCAATGTATTCTACAAAAATGCGTGGTTTAGCAGAATGAACAAAATCTTAGAACATCTTGAATTGTTTCGACGATTACAGAAAAAGTTATGGACAAAAAACTCATTTTGAGGGGCGTTATCCTTTCATTCAGTACTCGGCTGGATACAACTTGAAATAATTGAACTCTTTTGAGTAATGCAGTTCTTTTGACAAACTTTCAAATGCATACAGTCCGGTTTGCTACTATCTGCAACCTTCGGAGAAATATGGACTCAGGCTTTTGTCAGCAAAAAACTAGAAATATTTTTACAACAAATAAAAATATCTAACCAATATATCCTACAAAAATGCGAGGTTTAGCAGAATGAACAAAATCTTAGAACAGTTACGAGTGTTCCTCGTAAAACTCTATTTCGTCATATAAGACGTACAGATAGAAGATTACAGTGTGTAGCAATTCTTTTCTTATAGATTTTCCTACAACTTTGCTGAAAAAAGCAATATGGGTCATTCCATACGAAGTGTACATGCCACTTGGACACGACCATCACAGATTTTGTTCAAAGTTGGGGAAATTATTCATCTACCGTCTCTTTGGAAAAATCCCAATTTTGGTGTCGATTGGAATACCCCCCGCTCTTCAGTACCCCCCTCATTATTGCAAAGTCGCGCAATTTTTGTCAAAAATCTCTTTTTTCTTTTTTTTACAAATCATAGACGAAAGATGTCCGAAAATTACTGATAGATGATTTTTAAAGAAAATAAACCAAGGAATCCAGAAAAAATATAAGTTTTGACCGGAAGTGTCAAGATAGATTATTTTTGTATTTGAAAACTAAATTTACATATTTCGGCAAATGCAGCCATTTTTATTTTAAATTTGAAAATTTCATCGTGTTTCTTGGAAAATTTCCCATAAAAAACAACTATCACCCCGAGGTAATATGAGCCAATCTCGAGATATAACATTTTCACGAAAAAAGTTGTAAATTTCGTTGTTATTTTATTTTATAATTTATAGACGTAAGACACCCGAAAAATAGTGATAGGTGAATTTTAGGAAATTAAACCAAGGAATCCAGAAAAAATATTGGTTTTTGTGGGGAAGTGTGGCCAGATAAATTATTTTTGTATTTTAAAATTAAATTTGCATTTTTCGGTCAATGCAGCTAATTTTATTTTAAATTTGATGGTTTCATCGTGTTTCTCAGAAAATTTTACGTAAGAAGCACTTACCACTCAGTGGAAATATGAGCCAATCTTGAATTATAACATTTTTACGAAAAAATAATCACGAAATTCAGAACTGTTTTCGTAAAAATGCTATATCTCGAGATTGGCTCATATTACCACGGGGTGATAAGTGTTTCTTACGTAAAATTTTCCAATAAATACGACGAAACCATCAAATTTGAAATAAAACTAGCTGAATTTGCCGAAAAATGCAAATTTAGTTTTAAAATACAAAAATAATCTATCTGGCAACATTTCCGGTCAAAAATAGTATTTTTTATGGATTCCTTGGTTTATTTTCTTCAAAATCCACCTATCACTATTTTCCGGCGGTCTTACATCTATAAATTGTAAAAAAAAATAATTACGAAGTTTTACATAATTACGAAGTTTAAGTTTTTTTTTCGTAAAAATGTTATATATCGAGATTGGTTCATATTACCTCGGGATGATAGTTGTTTCTTATGTAAAATTTTCCAAGGAACACGATGAAATTATTAAATTTAAAATAAAAATGGCTACATTTGCCGAAAAATGTGAATTTAGTTTTCGATTACAAAAATATTTTATCTGGCAACACTTCCGGTCAAAACTTATATTTTTCTGGGTTCCTTGGTTTATTTTCTTCAAAAATCATCTATCAGTATTTTTCGAACATCTTACGTCTATGAATTGTAAGAAAAAAAAAAGAGATTTTGAACTAAAAATGCGTGACTTTGCAATTAACAGGGGGGTCCCACAGAGCGGGGGGGTATTCCAATCGACACCAAATATGGGATTTTTCCAAAGTGACGGTAGATGAATAATTCTCCCAACTTTGAGAAAAATCTGTGATGGTCGTGTCCAAGTTTGTGCTTTTTCGTGGTCACTTCGTATGGAATGAAATTGTTTTTATATCTAACTACTAGGGGGATTGATCAAAAAACCGAAAACGCCAAAAGAAAAGCCTTGTTATGTGGATTAAACTTGCTGAAGACACTGGGTACATAAAATCAATATTTCACAGACAAATCCAAAACGATCACAATTTCTCGAGTTTAGACCACTGTGCAATGGCAGCGTATAGCGGCCACAATTGATAGAAGAGTTAATATTTTCTAATGAGTTAATTCACATTTTTAAATTTGTGAAAGTTATAAATTTTACTTTATCTCCGTGTCTCAGAACGTACTGAATTATTTTCTCGTTCAGTCATGAGCACGACATCCGAAAAAATTTCATCTCAAAATTTAAAAATTGTCAAGCCCCAACTATATTATTGAAAGAGGTTCATCTTTCTTGAAGCGCAAAATTCGATTGATCTGATTAGTCAACGTTTATTTAGTAAAAAAAAAATGACTGACACGCAAGCAGCCGGGTTATCTTTCTTGTAAAAGTATTCTACTTCAACGTTGCGGTCGTGGCTTTGCACACAACCTCCCTGTTTTTTCATCTTAACGATCCAAGAATTCGTTTAATAAGCTTTGCTCTGTGATAAGTTTTTTAAGTTACACAGATTTACTCGATATAAGACTCAGTTTCAAAAAAAAAAAGAATCAGCAATTACAAATTTCCCATTAAATGTTTTTATAGACCGTTCCGATAATTATAAATACACTTACGATCAACCGTCATTTCAAATAACGTGCAGTATTCAACCAAACGTTGGCTACGTCCTGTTGTTTACATCCAAAAGAAACAGATGCTGTCATTTTTTCTAACATTTAGTGCGAAATTTTGAAAATGCGTGGCCTTTCTCCCGAGCAAAGAAAGCGAATTGTGCACAAATGGGGCACCGTGAGTGGTCTTTCTAAAAGAAAATTAGCCAGAGAAGAAGGTATAAGTGTCGGAGAAGTTCAAACCGCATTGCGGAAGTATTGTGAAGAGTGCACATTTACTGATGCCCCAAGACGTGGTAGAAAACCCGGGCCTGTTGATCCCACAATGGACAAAAAGGATAAGGAAAACTACAAGCGGCATCCTTCAGTATCAGTACGAGATATGGCGAGAAAGCTTGGAACCTCGGCGAGTAACGTTATGCGTGCCAAGGGAATAATGGGTCTGCAGACCCGTCGGAAGCAGAAGCAGCCAAAACGATATCCAAAACAAGCTGAATCTGTGAAACCGAAAGCTCGGAAGCTATATGACAAACTTCTGACCAAAAAAAATGGGGTGTGTTATCATGGATGACGATCCTACATAAAACTGGACTATAAGACACTGCCAGGACCGCAATTTTATACATCACCGAAGGGAAAGGATGTCCCTGGACCAGTGAAAGCCATTTACACCGAAAAATTCGGCAAAAAGGTAATGGTTTGGCAGGCCATTTGTGAATGTGGGAAAATATCTCGTCCATTCATTACGAATGACACAATGAATGGTAAAATTTACGTGAAAGAGTGTTTGCAGAAAAGGTTGTTACCCATGGTTAAGCAGCATAACAATCCTCCCGATCTTGCTTTCTTCCATTACTCTAAGGATGCACTAGGGTGGTATAAAACAAATAATGTCACATGTGTCCCAAAGGAGATGAATCCTCCAAACTGCCCTGAAATTCGCCCTATTGAAACTTTTTGGGCTTTGATCAAGGCAAAGCTGAGTAAATATGTCAAACCAGCGGACAATGTTGAAAAATTTAAAAAAGATTGGCTTAAAGTGGTAAAAATGGTCGGAGAACACACTGTGCAAAAGCTTATGAGTTGTGTTAAGAGAAAAGTTAGAGAACTCGCGTATCCTGCGAAAAATAATCCCAACTTGAATTGAAATTGGTAAGAAAACACTTATTATCTATATTTCAGAATAAAATGACCCGAAAAATCCTGTATTTTTTGTTTTATTCAAGAAAGAAGATGTATTTATAATTTTTGGAACAGTCTATAAACACAAACGACTTTTCAGAAAGATTTTAGGGATCAGCCTAATTTTTAAAAAAGCCAAATTGTAAACGAGTTACCTACTGCGATTGAGCGGTATGTTATAAAATGCTTCAATGCTGTCCCATTCCCTGTCTTTCCGTATTTGACGACACTGTGGAGACGCATAACTAACTATTAGGCATTTTACTCAAACTGCTTAGTTGCTTAGAGGGTTGGCCTCTAATCAAAGGAATTAATTTGTAACTGATTTGGGGAGGAGGACAAGGGTACTGAACGCTAAAAACTCCCTTTCCGTCCCGTGCTATAAATAGTGTATAAACAGTTCAAACAGGCTTGTGAACAGCTTCAGGTGTCAGTTTATAAATATTCTATATCTCGCCTTCATTTTCAAAAATAAATCAATCGACTCTAATCAGTTGTGTATTGGAGAATTTTGTTTCAGTTAAGACAACTATAGGTACTTCCTTTTGAACTGGACAAATTGACAACGAAATTAAAATTGATTGGGCGTGCATCGTAAAATAACGCTTCAATCAGCTGATAACCAACGAAAGAAAAACCCCGATAGACGATTGGCATTATACTAAACCGGAGTCATTACTTCGAGGGAGGATTATACGGCTGCTCACCCCTAGCAAATGAAACCATCTGTTTGCGACACGTCTACGTTACGCTACGCTTGGTTTCCCCTCCGCTTGCGACTCCGGACCTTTCCCAGTAGACCCGCAGGATGGCATTTGCAAGCATCCATCCCTCTTGGCAGTACCATACTGAGTGCAGGTACCTACCGCGAGCGGAGGCACTGAACAAACAACCCGGAGAGGGTAAATTGTCGCATGCGTATTGTCGTCTAGCATCCTAACAATTGTTCGCGGGGATGTGGTAGAGAAAAGGTTCGAATTGATAAATTTTGGTTTGAAATTCTAAGCCTTGATAAGCAGTGCAACACAACTGATATGGGATATTCTTACAAAAACGATGTTAGTTGTGTGTCCCTTTATGCTGTATTGTTAGCCCACATAACTTACCACGTAGCACGCACACATCCACAAAGTTATCCTTCTGATGGGAATGGGACAGATCTCCACCAGAGAAATCCCAATGACGATGCTATTCAGGACGCAAACTGGGTGGGGTACGAATTTTCCTTATGCCAAAGACAACGTTTTCTTCTAGATTATTTCAACTTCCACACGAAAAACACAAGCGCTATGCTATCAAAAACGCATCAAATCTTCGGGGCTGCAAAATAGATGCAAAAGATCTCCACCAATTCAGCAAACACTGCCACAGGCTTTGTGAGATGTTCACGAAAATTTCACGCCTTATTATTTTGCACTTTTCTTTTCAATTCGTCCACTCCACGTTCGCCTTACTGCCAATTTTGAACCGAATGTGGATCAGCAAAGCGTATTACACGATATCGAAGTTGGAGCCACATTAAGTTAACAGGTATTATCATTTAATGGCGAACACGTAGAGGAAACACCATATCACCGATTATCGCTGCCGGTCGAGAAAAGCCACGAAATTGCACAAACATATAGGCTGCTGCTGTGCCTTGAAATGGACACTTTTTCACGGAGCGGATTACCCTCGGCTCTGACCCCTAGCACCGACATATAACAACACTTTCTCTTTAACGCATAACGTTCGTTTATCTTTTATCAGTGACAAGTAACATTTCTCTTTGTTGTATAAATTTTTTTTGATTGTTTTTCTTTTTTTTTTCTCGGACCTGCCACTGTTAGCTGAGTGAGCCTTTCCACACTTTATCCAAATCAAGCGCACGGACTGATGGTATCACAACGACTCTGGTGCACCCACCCGACCGACCTAGGAAGCCGGATCGAGGAAAAACTTTTGCTCTAAGGCCGGAGCGTGAGCAAAACGAAAAATGTGCACTACTGAGAGAAAGAGCTAGCAAGCGAGAGAGAGAGAAAACTTACGGTGCGGCACACGCACATGTTGGACGGAGCTGGATCGAAGAAGCCTCTGCGAGTGAAGCAGAGAGAATTCGTTCTAGATACTGTCATCATCCCCTAGAAAAAATTGTATTAGTTGTTTTTCGTATAGCGTAGGGTGACTCATCGATATTGGGGTTTTATTATTTGTTTAATTGGTTTATCACGTATAGGTTTCGATAACCAATAATTAGAACGTTCGGAATCTTTCGCAAGCTTCCAGAATTGTTAAATTGAATTATTCTCCCTAGCCAGCTATTTACACGCCATAATAATGAAAAAAATCGTTATGTGTTACCTACCATTTTGACAACTCTGCTTACGTCAGTTTGACTCCTCATAGAAATCGATAAATCTGGCAACATTAGTGCTGGGAGGGAGAAACGAATACTACACTCAAAACAGAGAACACGCACATGCGTCGTGTTCTGATGGCGTGTAACTATCTTCTTGCTGTAACGCATGCATGAATCAAACGAAGTTTTCAGTATCATCAGGAATACTGAATGTGCAAATTTTACAGACTAATTTTTCGAGTCTGTATTTTTTTTTCAATTTGCCGTTGTATAAAAGTTTTTTCGAAGTTTTGAGTTCCACCGTGACGAAGTGTGTTCGAAGTTGTTACCAAAACCTTAAATCAAGAGAAGCGCAAGTTTAATAATCGAAGTACGCTAGCATGATTATTACTCACATCTAATGAAATTTATTATTTTACGTAAAAACAAACCAAAATATTTTGTAAAACGATAATAAATCCAAAAACTGTTTGTGATGAATATTTTTTCGGGCAACGCGACACCTTTCAGTTATAACAATACTCATCGCAAAAAAATACTTTTTTTGCTTGGTTCAAATTGACAGTCAATGACAGCTCATTCTGGTTCATTTTGACACTCACACAGCTTCGTATCCGTTTCTCCCTCTTAGAATTAGTGTTACTAAAACCCTAAAAATACGGAAACTGACGTAATGTGTGAAAACCGGTCTTTTTTTTTATTAAAAAATCAAATTTTTTTTTGTCAAGTTCAATTCGTACAGAATGAAGGGAAAATATTGACTCAAGCTCCCTTTCTAGGGAATGCGAATTGCTGGACTTTTTTCTTGACTCCTTCCATTGAGTTCTGCACAGCCTTCTTGGTCACTTTGTTCGCCGCAGAACGCCAGCTAGCCTTGAACTGCATCTAGTTGACAACTCCAGAATGATTCGCGATTAGGGCGCAACTAATGTCGTTTTCGTTTTTGCGGTGTAGCTACCCCGCGGACTACACTTTGTCCTATCACTGTTTTGTTTACATTTTCCGGACTATCCCGGACTACCCTTTTTCTGTCCCGGACAGTCCGCGCAAAAAACAGAGTGCAGTTTTGAAGACACCAACACATTCACACGTATGTGTCAAAATAAAAAAAAATGTGTCAAAATCGGTTTGCTTTGATTATCGTTCTTCGCGTGTCAAACATCAGGTTGAATTTTATTTATTTTATTTTGTTATTTGGTAATTTTTCATTAAATTGGCAAATTTTTCGTACAGTAGCACAAATGCGATAAAAGACAATGGCGATAATGACCAAAACAAAAGTAACAGTTACCTCTGGTATTACGCACACCATTGCAACTGCTCGGAAAGTGTTTTTTTTTTCCAGCTGCAAAGCGTAGTCCGGGACGGGATAGTCCTGCCGTAAAAACGAATTCGACATAATATAATGTAAACAAATCGTTTCATTACACCATTGGTTTCGAAAAGACTGACAAAATTTATGGCAGGCATCTTTTGTAATAATCGACAAAATTATTTAAATCAAGTTTTCAGTGAAGAGCAACAGAACAGTTTACCCAAAACAAAAGATATTTTGGAACTGGGCCCCTTTTCATTGGGCTTATTTGCGAAATATTTCGTAAACAAGCGACAGTAAAAGGCGGAACAATATTGTTTTCAAAAAACAGGCGCATTCAAAGAGGCACAACTGAAGGAAAAATAAAAACAAGGCGAAATAAAAGTGGGCGAACCTCGTTGTCAGAACGCAATATGGTGAAATAGAGGTGGGCGAATCTTGTGTCGAAATGCTTTAAGGCTCATTTCAAAAGGGTTAGAAAAAAAGCGCAGATTTCAGCAATAAATGCACAAATTCAATGTAGTGTAGTGAGGAAACTGTAAGACAGGTTTATTTTACGTCGATTTTTGGTATTAATGTCAATGTTGGTCACTTCCTTTGAAATTAGTTACGATTTGAAAATGTACTTGCAAATTTTCACACTAATATTTCCCAATGTTTATCTTTTGCCAGTTGCGCCCTAATCGCAAATCATTCCGGAACTGTGTTTTCTTGAAGTTCCGCTTGACGATAGTCCAGTATTATTC
This sequence comes from Wyeomyia smithii, assembly GCF_029784165.1. NCBI lineage: Eukaryota > Metazoa > Arthropoda > Insecta > Diptera > Culicidae > Wyeomyia > Wyeomyia smithii. The sequence goes on from NC_073696.1 coordinate 257,921,479, forward strand.
TATAGGGCGGAGCTCTGGTGTGTTGGGAGGGTTCATGTCCTTTAACACCACTTGACCGTGTCGTTAATCGTTGCCTGGCCGACTAATTTTGCTTATCGTCACGATTTGGAGTCCCCATCTTTTTGTAAGTCGACAGTCCGGCTCGTTTTTAGCTCGATTCACAGTTGTAGACGACATTCCCAGCTTGCTTGCGACAACTCGGACGGAAACTGCTGGCCACTCTTTTCGTCGTTTTTGCGGCCTTCGGATTTCGATGTCCCCCGATCCTTTCCTCCTGGCAGTCGACAAACGTTCTCCAACCACTTTTATTACAATGGTGACGGTCGATTTGGCCACATTCAATAATTTTACCAACCTGGCGTGCGAGTTACGTTTGCAGTTAATAACGGGCTTTTTCAGATGATCATATAAAAATAACTAAGACAGAAAATTGAGTTTGCTCAATTTCCCCTGAAGGCTGATTATTTTAGCTTACTTACAAAAAAATTACGCCCTAGCGAGTGACCTTTGGCAGTTAGCGTTCTTTCTTCGTTTCATTTATCAATTCCTCCTCACTTTTCACGACAAAATTATTGGAGTAGACCTTACGCTTCAGGTTTGTCCAGAAATTCTCAACAGGATGCAGCTGGGGGATTTTGGGTGGGTTCGCCATCTTCAGATCAGCAAGAACACCGTGTCTTCGCCCTTATGGTATTTCTTGACGAACGACGCAACTTCCGAGAGGCGTACTATAAAATTCGACGTTCACGGCCAGTCCGGAGCGAAAGAAGAACAACTTTGACATTCCTTTCTCGCTGGTTGTCAGCCAGAGCAGCACCTGTTATGCTGACCATCACCACCACCACAACGCGATTCGCCGGGAAAACCGACTTTTTGTTTCCTCACATGTATGTCCTTGTTCACCAGGTACTTTTTCACTGTTTGGCCGGTTGCATCGACCTCCCAGCCAAGCGCACGCGGCAGTGTAGCCACTTTTTCCTCGATCTTCCATTTCAGCATCTTTTGAAGCTTCTTGTCGCTCAGGGTAGTCAGTCGTCCGGAACAGGGCTTCCTTTCGATGCTTCAATATTTGTCTAATAGTGCTACGATGTGAAGGAACGGGCGTATCCGCCATCACGGTTGAAGGTCTACTGATAGACCTGTCAATTTTTTTCTGCTGACTTATCAATCCAGATTTAATGAAAATATTTGAACTCTTTGACATACTTCTGTTTTCAGGAAAGCGTCCGCTTTACCAGAGTTCAATATTTTTCGATTGAGCGCAGCTGTGGACAGTTGAGGAAATTGGCGCTCTCTAGTAAAGTATACTGGCATTATTGTCTTTGTACCACTCCATCACGTATTAGCGTTGCCAAATCAGGCCAACACAAAGGATTAACATCATGGCTCTTAGAGAAAGGCAGCAATCGTTTTCGTAGCAACTGCTTCTGGTGTACAGTCAGTTTTTTACGCAGTTTTTTTACGCGGATTTTTGAATTAACGCGGATTTTCACGCGATACCACGCTAATTAAAGAAAAACTTCGCGAATTTTCGAATTAACGTGGGTTTTGAACCAGAAACGTTTAAGTGTTTATCTAGTAAAAGACTTAGTCCAAAAAATACCCTCCGCCCTCCGGAAGATCCGGAATGACCGTCAAAGAGGACAATTTTAAATATTGATTTTAGAGCGTCTCGAACTTTTTCTAAAGCCCCTTTAGCTTGTTTACTTTACGCGGATTTTTTAAGGAACGAATTTTTTACGTGGGTTTTTGAATTAGCGCGGTTTTTTTACGCGGATTTTCGAAATAACGCGGTTTTTTACGAGGTTTTTATTACGAGGTACGTATCCCCCGCTTGAAAAAAAAACTGACTGTATTTCCTTGTTGATTTGGGCTTGTGATAATAAAATGTGAGATTTTTTTTCGGCAACAAGTACAAACTGCTTGCCAAATAAGATATTTCATAGGGCATTTAGCCATCTTTTTTGTCCTGAAATATTCTTCGGTACCATTTCTGGCCATCGTCAGAGCCAATTCTGGAAGTTGTTTGAAGTCTTTCACTACGTATGTTTCCATTACGACGCATAAATAATTTGTCTAAAAATCACTAAACAATTTTCGAGCACGTGTTTTGCCGTCAAATTCTAATTATCGTCGCGATTGGCGACTTCCTTGATTTTATAGCACTTCAAACCGGAACAATTTTTAATTTCTAGAGAATCCTGGTAACATTCCTACTTTTCAGGAGACAACTCGGATAGAATGGTTTGGAATCCTCTCGAAAATCTTCTTCACCTTTCTGTCCATAGAACTATCCACACTACCAATATTTTTGTCACTTTTTGGTTTCCTTTCGACAATTAAACGTTCAGAAAACCTTTTTAACACATTGTGGATTATGCTTTCGGGCAAATTAAGCTTTTTTGAGTTCACGTATCGAGAGGTGGGGTTTTTTGGTGCGGATGTACAATATCCATTCGCACACGTCTTTTTTGTTCATCAACATTTTGAGCACTGTTTACGAAATGTCAAAACAAAACAAATCAAAGTAGGTGCAAGTATCGCAAGTATAGATCCCCAGCTATATTTGAGTGAAAAAAATCGCGAATTTGCTGCGAGATTTTCAGTCATTGGAGGAATATAGTTGAGAGCAAAATTCAAAAATAAACTTTCAATAAAAATATTTATCCATTTGCTGCCTTGCAGTGATAAAATCTCCAGGATAGTTTTGATTTGTTCTCGATAAATATAATAATTCCAAGTTTATGATGATGATGATTGAATTGAGTTTTTTCTAACAAATAGGTTTTTTAATCCACATATGAATCAAGATAAAAAACACAACTTTCTAAAATTCACTGAGGTTAATTTTAGTCAATATTGAAACCGGTATGAGCAACTGCAACATATTCTTTAAATCATTTCGCTTGACTCCAGCAAGCTTACTTCCGCACCCTTTCTCGAAGCCCTATTCAACATAATCCTTGTCACCCGAGCCGCAGAAGAATATTCTTCTACCTCCCACCCATCGTGAGCTGAACTTGAAACAACCCCACGGCCACGGTGGCGAGACGATATGTAGATTTGTACAAACCTTTCCCGTTGAAAAATAAGCCTACCTTCTATTTTTCACGTGATTTTCCTCGTTCTTAGCTGTCATGAACATATGAAGAAACGAATCCTAAAAGTCTGAAACCGGTAGAGGCAGTGGTCCGGCCGGCACTGGTTGGGGCAGCGAAACGAACGAGGAAAATATTGATCGGATTCTGTCTGGCTCTCTACTGAAGATAACGAAGCGAAAAGCAAACATCCAAAGGAAGACGGATTTAGCTTGCTAGTTTACCAGACCGAGCACTGAATGATAGGTCCAATCCAGGAAAAAAACATAATACTTCATGAGTGCTGTTTATATTAAACTAAACTCGGGAAACTGGCAAACTATTTAATCCTTCATTAATACCCTGTGAAGCTTATTACACTATACACAATTATCAACCTTTTTTTTCACTTACTCTAACATTTCTTATCACAAGCAGCACACCGTTTACACCTCGCACGCAAATCCACCGTAAACAAAAACACAACTGAAAGCTACACGAGAGCTCGCGAGAAAAACTGACATCAAAGGACAACTGATCTTCTTTTTCACTGTATTTTACAGCGCGCCGTCTCTCGCAGTCTGGTGCTGAACTTTTCTTATCGAGGAAAGATTATAACATCGGTCGACATTAGTTTGTAATTGTTTCTTAAAACGGAAATATCTATTACAGTGAACGATTACCGAAAATTTTATTATTTGATCAGGAACCATTCAAATATTACATAACGCGAAATTTGGCAATTTTCAATACCCACCCACCCCCATGTAACGCAATTTTACATGTTTGCCACATGCAATATAACGCTCCGTCGAATACCCCCCCACCCCCTAGAGCGTTATATATTATTTGAATGATCCCCCAAATAAAAACTGAAAAAGGAATGGTAAATAGATAATACCTATATTGAAAGAAACCTATGAAGATAATTCAAAGTAACTGTTAGGTGTATTAAGGTAGATTCCTCCTCTCTCAAAAGGTGCATCGGACACGCACCACACACACACCACATTAAATATACAGAGAAGAGAAGTTTTGTTTAAGAAGCTTTCGGTTTGTCGACGGAAAAAGCTTCGTTCTGAAGTTTCCAAAAGAGTAAGATGTGAGCCGATTACAGCCTTTTGCAGAAGCAGGTACAAAACTCATCAAGCTCTAGAGGAGCAAATGAACTAGCTGTTTCCCAAAAATGATAAAAAAATTTATAACTGCATTTCGCAGTTTTATAGTTCGGATGATAAAAGTCTAATTCATGTTAATTTCTTTAAAAATTCACATACAAATAATACATACAAAGAAAATCAGATAAAATTTATTTGAACAAAATTATTCTATATTTGAATTGAATGCACGAAAAGCATGAATGCTTCGGGCAATTTTTGTTAACCAGAAAAAGCTTCCTGATATTTCCAGACGCTGTACACCCTGTAGTATAACTATAAAAATTTTATTCAGGAGCTATGCTGTTAAAGTTTCTGAATGTTTGCGTTCTGTTTTGGAATACACCTTCTTAAACCTATCCCAGCGGAGAGAAATCAATTTTTATCTAAAAAATGACCCTCAAATTATATGCATAATTGACACAAACTATTTCATATTGAAGATTAAACTGTTCTGATAAACCTTATTGAACAGTTACATCATGCGAAATTTGGAGCATAATTGTTAAATCAAGATTCAAATGTCAGGCCAAGCCCTATGGCACCACCCACCGGAAATAGGTTAACTGTTTCCTTCTTTTTCAATATCCATCAATATCCATACCAGGGTTTTGGGTACTGCTTCTCGGTATGATCTAGAAATGCTTCCACACAATTCAAAGTAACAATAGGCCAATGGTTATTTATCGGTATGGTTGCGCGTATGGTACGTCAGCCGGCATTTCGTAATAAACTCGGCGTCACACACATCACATTTCTAGGGTCGTTCGTTGGTATGACGGCGCATATGATTAGTTAGAATAACCTGCTGCTGAAAGGTTCTGTAACAGATATCACAACGAAGCGGCTGCTCAACCGAATGGGTGAACATATGTCGAGTAAGGGTGCAAGTGAAAGCAAAACCCTTTCCACAAACCTTACACTGATGAGGATGACCTCCGGTATGCACAAAGCGATGATTCGCTAGTGCCACCGAAGTGCGGAATTCCTTTTCGCAGTCGATACATTTACGTGGACGATCAGTCAAATGAGTTCTTTTGTGTAAGTATACACTGCTTTCATAGTTGAATCCTCTACCACATACATCACATTGATAGGGCCTAGCATCCGTATGTGCAAATTGGTGTCCGGTCAATGATATGAAAGATTTAAACTCTTTGCCACATTCGCTGCAACAAACTTTTTGACACCGCTTTTATTTGGTTTGTCCGCTACGAGTTGAATGCTTTTTCCTTCTTTAGAATCAGCCTTCAATTCCAAAACATTCAATCTTTCAGCCATAGTAGATATCTAAAAAAAAATTATCAATTTGTAGAAACATCATCAAGTGCTAGTTTTTATAAACATACTTCCGGGAAACGGGAAAACCGGCTAGATTTTTGTGCCATCCACGACAGTTCTCTTGCTGTTGCAAGGCTGTTTACAGTGCTGTAGATAGGAACTACTCCGATTGAATCCTTTTCCACACGTCTCACACCGGTGACGCAACTGTTCCGGATGGATGCGCTTGTGCTGGGACAAGGCTCCTACCGTAAGATAATCTTCACCGCAAATTGTACACCGAAACGAACGTTCGCCTTTATGACTTCGCTTGTGGGTCGCAAAGTCCTCCGAGTGTTTGAATCGTTTACCACAAATATTACACTTGTGCAACTGTTCTCCGGTGTGCGTCAGCAGGTGCTGCTTCAAGTGGCCACTTTCGATGAAACCTTTATCGCAGATTTCACACCTGTGCGGTCGCTCGCCGGTATGTATGCGCACGTGCTTTGTTAGATGGGTACTTTGCGTGAAATCTTTGCCGCACTCTTTGCATTTGTAAGGCCGCTCTCCCGTATGTACCCGGTGGTGCTTTATTAGGTTACTAACGCCAGAAAATGTCTTATCACAAATTTCACACTGATGTGGCCGCTTCCCTGTGTGCAATCGCTTGTGCCGCGTTAGACAACTGTTGGATATAAACTCCTTGCCGCAGATATCACACCAGTGCGGCCGATCTCCATTATGTATGCGGACGTGGGCACTAAAGTGGCTGTTACTGGCGAACTGTTTGTTACAAATGTTACAGACAAACGGCCGTTCCCCACTGTGGAGCCGCTTGTGGATAGTAAGGTGGCTACTTTTTAGATATGTTTTCCCGCACACGTCACAGGCATACTTCCGCTTTTTAACAGGAATGGCTGATTCGCTTTGATTGTGGCAAGTGCTTTGGTCTACGGCGTTGTCTAGAGATGTGGATGCAATTGACCGATCGGTTGGTTTGAGTTCTATAAACTCAGGCAGAGTGGAAAGGTCAGGCGTCGTAGTAGTCATTCATAATATTGAAACCTGTACGTTGGTTGTAAGAATGTTACATGGTTATTGAAAATCTTCTAAATATGCAAGGTATTTTTAGTACTAACCTGGTTCGGTTTTATCGTTACTACTTCATTTAATAGTCAAGTTATGAACAAATAAAGAAACATGAACAAGTCAATATTGATAAACAAGTAAAGAAACAAAAACCATCGAAAAAAAACAGTTTGTTTACATGCGACGCTTGATTTTAGTTCTGTCATTATGTCCACACGCTCGTAAATAATAACTCTAAAATGAGTAACATTTGACGCATTTTCGTAAAAAGTGGAACAACTCTAAGATTGAGTAACTCCAAATACTCAAAACTGAGTAACACTAGGCGTCTTTAAAACTGAGTCATTATTACTCAAAATTTGAGAACGACATTACTCATTTTTTGGGTTCAGTTCAGTTTCATTACTGGCTAGAAAACAGCCATGACCAATAAACGACACTACATATTCATCAATAATTACACCTGGTAATGAAAGAAAACAGTTATAACGCCTTCTGAGGCGCACACAATTAAAAACCTAAATTAATCCACCTAGCGGTCAGACCCAGCCTTTCTCATTCAAACTTATTATTTGTAAAAATAGATTTACATGAACGCTTCAATCCAATAAATGTGTATTAACTTTTTGGGTTCTAAAATAAAGATGTTGTAATAGAAGTATAAAATATGAAATTTGACGTAATGTAAATGCTCAAGAAATAGCGAAATAAAAGAAATGACTCTTAATTTCGAACAATTCAATCACGAGCGATACCGGGAACATTCAAATAGTACTATACCACATTTAAATTATATTGTGGCCACTTATATTGATCAAAGCAGGTATAGTTTTAAATAGCCTTTGAATTTCTTTTCTTTCCATAACTTTTGAACCACATATCAAATTGTTATGAAGTTTGTTATTTGTAAGTTTGAGAGATGACTCGTTCGTATGACACTAGCTATGTTCAAATAAGTCGTGTAATCTTTGAGATAATAGAATTTCGTTGTTTTATTAACAATTTAATACATAACGGTTGCTTAGTTTGATTATAATCAAATGAAATGGGAACGTATAGGGCAGCCAAACTTTGAAACCACGTGTTAAATCATAATTCATCAGTTAACCCTCAACTAGCCCATTCATCTGATAATATTATTGATCAAATCGGTTGTGTACTTTCTGAGATAATGAAGTTTCGTGATTTTCACAATTCGGTACATTACAGACGAAGTTACAGTTCGATTACAGCAAAATTCAATAGGGTGTTATGAGTTAGACCTTTCATTTGACACTAATTTCGTGAAAATCGGTTCAGCCATCTCTGAGAAAAGTGAGTGAGTTTATGTATTCTTCGGAATATGTTTCTTTTCATAGCTAGATTTCACATTTTTTGAACATAACAGGCAAAGTAATAGTCCGATTGCAAAAAAATCAATAGGGTCTTATGGGGCATCTAGACCTTTCATATGACACTTATTTTGTGGAAATAGGTCCAGCCATCTCTGAGAAATATGAGTGAAATCAAACAGTCTTCAAAAGACGTTTCTTTTCATAACTTTCGAACCACATGTTCAATCTATATAAAATTCAAAAGTTAAGGGTTTCAAGATAGCCCGTTCATTTGATACCAATTTTATTGAAATCGGTTGTGTGGTTTCTGAGATATTGATGTTTCGTGATTTTTACATTTTTAAACATAACCTCTAAAATAAAAATCCAATTACAATGAAATTAAATAGGGTCTTATGGGGCAACTAGAACTTTCATTGGCATATAATTTCATTAAAATCGGTCCAGCCATCTCTGAGAAAAGTGAGTGAAAATAAAAATCTGCACACACAAACACACACACACACACACACACATACATACAGAAAATGCTCAGCTCGTCGAACTGAGTCGAGTGATATATGCCATTCGGCCCTTTGGAGCACTTTCATATCTTCGGTTTTGCAAGTGATTGCTATACCTTTCCAGGAAAAAGGCAAAAAGTTTAAAAAAATATTAATTAGGAGTAAAATATTCGTGCTTAAGAAATAGCGAAATAAAAGAAATGACTTTGAATTTCGTACACTTCAATCACGAGCAATACCGGGAACGTACGAATAGCACAATACCAAATTAAAATTTTGTTGAGGCCATATGTTTTGACCAAAGCAGTTACAGTTTTAAATAGTCTTTTAATTTCGTTTCTTTTCATAACTATTGAACCATTGATATGTGGATATTGCTTTGAAATTTCTTACTCGTGAGTTTGAGAGACAACCCGTTCAAATGACACTAGATATGTTCAAATAAGTCGTGTGATCTTTGAGATAATAGACTTTCGTTGTTTTTATAATTTAATACATAACGGTTGGAATAAAAATACGATTATAGTCAAATAAAATGGGAACCTATAGTAAAGCCAAACTTTTCATTTGACACTAAGATTATTGAATTTGGTCCAGCCATTTAGTCACCGGAACATGTTTCTTTTCACAATTTTTGAACCACGTGTTTAATCACTATAAAATTCATCAATTAACCTTAAACTAGCCCGTTTATTTGATACCAATATTGTTCAAATCGGTTGTGTACTTTCTGAGATAATGAAGTTTCGTGATTTTCATACTCTGATACATTACAGACAAAGTAACAGACCGATTACATTGAAATTTAATAGGGTGTTATGAGACTGCTAGACCTTTCATTTGACACTAATTTGTGAAAATCGGTTCAGCCATCTCTGAGAAAAGTGAGTGAGTTTAAGTAGTCTTCGGAATATGTTTCTTTTCAAAGCTGGATTTCACATTTTTTGAACATAACAGGCAAAGTAATAGTCCGGTTGCAAAAAAAATCAATAGGGTCTTATGGGGTAACTAGACCTTCCAAATGACACTAATTTAGTGGAAATTGGCTCAGCCATCTCTGAGAAACATGAGTGAGATTAAACACTCACCAGAACACGTTTCTTCAAATAACTTTAAAATCACACGTTCAATCTTCAAGAAACTCAAAAGTTAAGGGTTTTTAAGTAGCTTGTTCATTTAAAACCAATTTTGTTAAAATCGGTTGAGTAGTTTCTGAGATAATGATGTTTCATGATTTTCACATTTTTAAACATAACCTCTAAACTAAAAATCCGATTGCAATGAAATTCAATAGGGTCTTATGGGGCAACTAGACCTCTCATTTGCAATTAATTTCATAAAAATCGGTCCAGCCATCTCTGAGAAAATCGAGTGAGATTGGGAGAGCTTTACATACACACACATACAGAAAATGCTCAGCACGTCAAACTAAGTCGATTAATATACGAGATTCGACCCTTTGGAGCACTTTTATACCTTTGGTTTTTCAAGTGATTGCTATACCTCTTTAGGAGAAAGGCAAAACATATGTTACAAACTGAAGCATCACGCTCGTAAATAATAACTCATGAACTGAGCAACTCTGACTCAAATTAGAAGGATGTTCGTAGACGTCAAAAAATGAGTAGAAGTCCTTTTTGATTTTGAGTAACTTTGACTCACTTTTTGGGTTCACTTCAAATAACTTTTTTCTGAGTAACGTCGCATATAACGACGTCCATTTTGAAAGATGATTACGATGCACGCTCGTGAATAATAACTCTAAAATGGGTAACATTTGACGCAGTTTCGTAAAAAGTGGAACAACTCTCAAATTGAGTAACTCCACAAATACTCAAAACTGAGTAACACTAGACGTCTTCAAAAATGAGTCATTATTACTCAAAATTTGAGTACGACATAACTCATTTTTCTGGGTACAGTTCAGTTTCATTACTGGCTAGAAATCCGCCACGGCCAATAAACGACACCACATGTTCAGCAATAATTACCTTGTAATAAAAGTAAACAGCTAGAATGCCTTCTGAGGCGCACACAATTAAAAACATATGTTACAAACTGAAGCACATCATAATCAACTTTCAAAATGGACGTCGTCATATGCGACGTTACTCAGAAAGAAGTTATACGAAGGGAACCCAAAAAGTGAGTCAAAGTTACTCAAAATCAAAAAGGACTTCTACTCATTTTTTGACGTCTACGAACATCGTTCTAAACTGAGTCAGAGTTGCTCAGTTCATGAGTTATTATTTACGAGCGTGTGTGCTTCAGTTTGTGACATATGTTTTTTAATTGTGTGCGCCTCAGAAGGCATTATAACTGTTTACTTTTATTACAAGGTAATTATTGATGAACATGTGGTGTCGTTTATTGGCCGTGGCGGATTTCTAGCCAGTAATGAAACTGAACTGTACCCAAAAAATTAGTGGTGTCGTACTCAAATTTTGAGTAATAATGACTCATTTTAAAGACGCCTAGTGTTACTCAGTTTTGAGTATTTGTGGAGTTACTCAATTTAAGAGTTGTTGTATTTTTACGAAAGTGCGTCAAATGTTACTCATTTTAGAGTTATTATTTACGAACGTGCACATCACAATCACCTTTCAAAATGGACGTCGTTTAATGCGACGTTACTCAGAAAGAAGTTATATGAAGGGAACCCAAAAAGTGAGTCAAAGTTACTCATAATCAAAAAGGACTTCTACTCATTTTTGACTTCTTCGCACATCGTTCTAAACTGAGTCAGAGTTGCTCAGTTCTTGAGTTATTATTTCTATTAGTTATTTTTACGAGAAAAATGTCTGCAACTGCTCGACAACAGGTAAAATCTACTCAAAATTGAAAAAAAGGGGTACACTCTGGGAGGGAGAAACGGATACGAAGCTGTGTGAGTGTCAAAATGAACCAGAATGAGCTGTCAATTGACTGTCAATTTGAACCAAGGGAAAAATAAGCATTTTTTGTTATGAGTAGTGATGGGAAATATCGCCCAAAACGGACATCGATAACAATCGATAATTCCGGGGCTTTTATCGATATTATCGATAAATATCGATAATTTGACAGCTAACGTTTGGGTAAAAAATTTTTTTTCAGATGGTGATAAAAAAAAACTGTTTCAGATGGTGATGAAAAAAAAACTACGACAGATAATTGAGTTGGATAAATTTCCCATGGAAAGTTATCATGTTAGCTTCCTTACAAAAAAATATTACGTCCTTGCGTGCAGCCTTCCGGCAGTTAACCGGAACATTCGCCATGGCGGACGAAAACATGCGTGTAGCCGTGTTTTTAAGCTCTTTCTTCGTTATTTTTTATTTATTCCTCCTCCGTTTTTGCGACAAAATTGTTGGAATAGATCTTGCGCTTCAAGTTTTTCCAGAAACTCGATGGGAAGCAGGTTGGGGACATTGGGCGGATTCGCCGACTTCGGTACCACATCGATATTCAGCCGCTCCATCTCCTTCAACGATCGCTTCGAGTAGTTGGCCGACGTCAAATCTGGCCAGAACACCGTGTCTTCGCGCTTATGGTATTTCTTGATGAACGACGCAACTTCTGTCAGGCACTTCGTACTATAAATTTCCCCGTTCACGGCCAGCCCGGAGCGAAAGAAGAGCAACTTTGACATCCCTTTCTCACTGATTGTCAGCCAAAGCCGCACTTTCTTGGGGTACTTGGTCTGTGAAATAAACTTTACCTCGGTGCTCACTTCCTTCGAGGGGGAGGTAAAATACGAAGAGCCCTGCTAGTCGTTGCCATCCAGGGTGAGATAGGTCTAGTCGTCCAATACCACTGCCGCGTCACGCTTCACAGGGAAAATCGACTTGACCATCTTATTCAACCGCTGTCGCTGCGTCATTGCCTGCAGCTCCGAGACCAGTGGACGGGACTGCCGCTTCCTGCATGTATGTCCATGTTCTCCAGATGCTTTTTCACTGTTTTATAGCATGCACCAACCTCTCGGCCAAGTGCACGCAGCGATTTAGCCACTTTTCCCTCGGTCTTCCTTTTCAGCATCCTTTGAAGCTCCTTGTCGCTCAGGGTCGTTGGTCGTCCGGAACCGGCCTTTCTTTCGATGCTCTGATCCAATAGTGTCAAGATGTTGAAGATGCCAGAACCGGCATACTTGGCATTCACAAAGTGCCGCACGATGTCCGTTTTTGAGGTGTTGATTTTGACGGTTTTTTCCCTGTTGGATATACTTATGTTCTTTGAGCTTGCAGCACTCTAGCAGAATTCAATCGAACATTGTGGGTGTGTAGGTCTTATTAAACCAAGCAACTTTGCAAACTTGCGTTTGAAAATTTATCTGGATTAACATATAAAAAGGTCAGCTTATTTTCACGCGGATTTTCTCTAAAAGGTTATTTATGCAGATTTTCAAATTAACGTGGTTTTTTACGCGAATTCTCGAATTAGAGTGGTTCATCAAGCGGATTTCTGAATTAACATGTTTTTCACGAGGCATGTATCCCCCGCGTAAGAAAACCTAATTGTATCTGAACCTTTTTCTTATGAATCAATATATCTTAGTAAAAATTATCTGAACTTTCCTTCAGAAATATAAAAAAATGAGTTAAAGATCCTACTCTGAAAAAAATATAATTTTAAAAACAAAAAATGATTTTAGAAAATATACGTGATCTCAGATTTTTTTAAATGAAATATTTTAGATCGACAACTTAGTTGCCTAAAACGTTCTATGCGTTGCAAAATTGTACACTTTGACACACACTCTTGAAATCCGAAACATTTTCGGTGTAGGTTGGTCACACCAAGTTCCCAAGTAATACTAATATAATATTGTTTTCCAGTGAAATAAAACCGGCTAGCAAAATTGATGCATTTTTCGTAAAGTTCTGGCCATTTAAAATTCGAGAGAATTTTATTTATCTCAATTATTTTGTCTACCCCCTGTATGAATCAGGATACTTTTTTGGCGCAACAATTTCGTTGATTTGGATTTTTAGTGGAACTAAAAATTGTTTGTTGGGTAACAGATACTTTAAACTTAAACAGTTCCAAGTTAAACTAAACAATTACCAGAGAATTACCAATAGACTGTCGTTATACATGTCCATCATATTATAAAACTTGGCAAGCCAAAGAAAATGCATTTTATTACAATTTCGTATAATTTCTTTTTATGAGATTGTGCAAAAAGTTTGGATATTTTTTTAAAGTTCTAAGTTGTCGAATTCATCTGTTCTTAGGAAACTATAAACTATAAATATCTTTTTAGTTACCATTATTTCTCAGAAACTAAGTGACAACCGGGGCGAACCTTTACACCACCCCCAACAATGCTAAATCTTGTCGAATAGCAGCACTCAACAAATACCTAGCGGCAAAAGCAACTCCTGGGGTAGGGTAGGTGAGGTCTCCTTTATTTGGGTCTCCTCCAGTAACCAGCCGCACTGACTTGTGCTCACCCTCATAATATCGATAATTATCGTTAGCGTCAAAAAATTAACGATAATATCGATGATCAGCATTCATCGATATTATCGATAAGTATCGATAAGTTTCCCATCACTAGTTATGAGTATTGTTATAAACTGAAAGGTAAAAAATATTCATCGCAAACGGTTTTTGTATTTAGGCTGATACAAATTTCGAATTCTTTTTATGTCCAAGGTTATCAAACATAGCAAAGCAAAAATAAATAACACCGAGACGAAAAAAAAAAATCTTTGATAAAAGTTTGTGTGCAAGTTATGACGTTTGTAACTTGCGCTCAAATAAATGTTGAAAAATAACACTTTATTATTATTATTATCTATTTCACTTGCCTTTTGACGACACTCTCTCTGTCACTGGACTTTTTCATTGCTAAATTAAGCATTAATGCTGTCGGAAAACAAAAAAATTAATAAAACGGTATGAGCTTTTTTTTCTTCTCCTTCCAATATTCAAGATTTTTGAAGGGGGGGAGGGGGTGACATAAAATGAAAATAAAATTTGTAACGGCCTAAATGGAGGATAATAAGTTCAGACGGTGGTTATAGATGAAGAAAAAAATTCAGACGGTGGATGTCAATCTTTGACGATGTTACAATCTAAAAGTCAATAACTCAATACGATTAAATCCGAAAACTAAAAAAACCTCATTTATTATGCGTTAACACATGCTCGAAAAGGTGGTGGCTGCGAAAGAACGCTTTGCCACACTGATCGCACTTGTGGGGTCGTTCACCCGTATGAATTCGTTGATGCTGTCGAAAATTGCTATTGTTGCTGAATAGTTTTCCACAGGTCTCACACTTGTACGGTTTCTCCGCCGAATGAATACGCTTATGCTTGGTGAGATCGTTCGTTTTGAGAAAATCCTTGCCGCAAATATCGCACCGATGGGATCGCTCGCCAAAGTGGAACAACTCGTGCTGCTTCAGGTGGCTGCTGGTGAGAAAATCCTTCGCACAAATTTCACACTTGTACGGTCGTTCGTTCGTATGGATTCGCATGTGTATTATGAGGTGCGCCTTCTCGATGTAACCCTTGCCACATACGTGACACCGGTGAGGACGATCATCGCTGTGCCGGCGTTTATGCTGCGTTAAGTGGCTTCTTTCTATAAACTTTTTATTACAAATGTCGCATTCGTGGCGCCTTTCGCGCGTGTGAGAACGGTAATGGCGCTTCAGATGCACATTCTCAAAAAAACCCTTACCACAAATTTCACAAATGTGCGGGCGTTCGCCGTTGTGGATGCGTTTGTGTTGCGTTAGATTATTCGTTTTGTTGAAACCTTTACCACAGATATCACATTTGTGCGGCCGGTTGGCACTCTGATCCGGTTCCTCTTCCTTTACCAACGGTATCGAGTAGTTGGTAATAAGTTCCGAAACTTTGTTGTTACTGTTAAATAATAGAAAAGTAAGATTTTATTTATAAACTATTTAATATTTTACCTCTCTGCAGATGTAACTAAAACTAACTGGCTTGTAGTCTCCTGATCGGTTTGCTCATGTTTCACTTCTCTCACATCTGAGCGATTGCTGCTGTTTTCAACTTTCAGTGGAGTTTCTGTTTTGATCGTTTTGATGCCTTCAAGCTCATTATCCGTTTTCATGTTTATAGTTTCGAGGTAGAAGTTCTAAGCTTTTCGAATATATTCCACAAGATACGACAGCTGTGGGCAATACAAAATGCATTGCATTGGAAGATTCGTTATATTATGTGCCCTTCTGTGGTTTAGACGTCGAAAAAAATCACAAGTAAACAAACAAATATCATATATTTTACACAGCGGATTAATGACATTTTATTTGTTTATATTAACACCAGAGGTGCCAGATGCTTTTGAAAATGTCTACAGCAACTCGAAAACCACGGGAATGGCATCGCTGTCAGGTACCATACACGCTCATTGAATTTAACTCTAAACTGAGTCAAATATCACTCTGTTTCGTTAAAAGTTAGGGAACCTATACATTAGAGAAATGACAAGACACTCACCGTTAAGGCAACTGTCAACATCAAAACGGGCGAGCTGTATAATTTTGCATTGCCGTTATCCGTTTCGATGTTGATAGTTGCCTTAACGGTGAGTGTCTTGTCATTTCTCTAATGTATAGGTTCGCTATTAAAAGTGGACGTACTCTAAATCAAGGGGCGAGACAGCTTTTATCTGAGTTACTCTTATGCTTGGGAGTAACTCCAATTTTCTCAATATTACTCCGAAATTTCCAGATGATTCACATCTTCGATTACCTTGATAACAAGAAAAATATATGAGCGCTGAGACCGAGTAACATTCATATTTATATTCGCGGTGGGGTAAAGGTTTAAGGATGGATTTTCAGAGTCACGAGAGTTACTCAGATTTGCTCTTTATTTTTCACGTTTTCTCAGAAAAACTCAAATTTTCTCACTTTTATCTGAGTTATTCTTTTACTTGGGAGTTACTCGAATTTACTCAATATTACTCCGAAATTCTCAGATGATTCACATCTTTGATTACCTTGAAAGCAAGAAATATATATGAACGGAGGGACCGAGCAACATTCATGTGTATATATGCGGTGGGAAAAAAGTTCAAGGATGGATATTCAGAGACACGAGAGTTACTCAGATTTGCTCTTTATTTTTCAGGTTTCCTCAGAAAAACTCGGAAAACCTCAAATTTACTTACTGTCTTACCCCTCGCTCTAAATAGAGTATTTGTGCTATTACTTACTTTATGGTAACATACCTATCTGTCAGAAACTGAGCAAATTTTACTCTGTTGCTATTAATCACAAATCAACGAAACTGAGTGAAAGTTACCCGCTTTTGTAATTCAAATATTTTTAAAGGAATTATTTCAGATATCAATTGAAATGAAAAACCACCAATTAAACGCAAATCATCAATTGTTTATTCATAAATGATAAAAAGTAGTCCGATGAACATAGTTCAAACAACTTCAACATCTTCTGCCTTAGCGGCTTCTTTTAAAACAGCAGCGATACGGTTAACAGTTGCTCGGGAACTGTTGTTTAATTTTTTATAAAAGGTACTTGACATGAAGTATGTGCAAATCTTATGGAATTTTGATTCCAAATATTGATTTGAATCTGGTACATTTAAGGAAATTTACCTGGTAACGACAACGAACATTCGACCTGTTTCGGAAGGCCTTCTAATACAAGCAATGTGAGGTTGCTCTTTCTCGAGAGATGCCAGGTATATTTTAAAATCTTCGACGCCGTTAGTGGTTCGGGCTCGAACCAATTTACAACTTTGAGTAACACTTTAGAAGGGGGAGTTGCGTAGCCGCAAGGTTACAGAGTCCGCTTTGTCAAGCGGATGGTCGTGGGTTCGAATCTTAGTAGAATCAGCCCATTCGATGTCAAAAAAGGACTTTAAGTATGAGTTTGTTCTCAGGCTCCCCACCGCTCACCCTTGCTTTACGCTGAATTCTATAATACCTTTGCGTGACTTTCTCTAAACAAAAAATAAGTCCCTCTTATCAATAAAACTGGCCAGAAGGACGCGCGACGAAACATCTCCATGGAATTATAATTGGCGATATTTGGCAAGAGGAAGGAGGCTCGGTATAGAAGAACAGAGTAAGCGTGTAAAACGAGGGGAAGTACATTAAACACAAGCACTGATCAAAAATAATAATAAGCATGCCACTTCTCGATAGCGGTATTGCTAAAATTAGAAGTGCGGGATACAGCAGACACCCGGGCATATTTCACAAAAGATCAACGATTCTGGTCGCAGTGAGGAAGTCCATACAGGAAAAAAACACTTTAGAAATTATTGATAAAACGTCAAATATTAGCATCAGAATATATACTGCTTTTACTACTTGAAAAGTTTTGACATTCGCACCGCGGTTTAGCATAGAAATATAAAACAGAGTAGATGTTACTCAGTTTAGGGTAGAATGGAAGGAGCGTGTAGATCTTTTTACGTACGAATATGTTGGTGCAACTAGTTGAGGAAAATATTTACAAATAGCTGTTTTGTTTGCAATGCTATGTTTTTAGCCACAAATGGAAGACAAATATTCAGTTGTACACTCATTATGTTTTAACTTTGTTTCCGAATAATTTTTTTCATTCGTGATCATAATCGGAAGAAGCTGCTGTACATAATCGACCAAAAATGGTAAAAAGTGATAAAAGTCGAAGCAACGAGATGCGATGATTTACAGTTTGGAGGAAACAAAAGCAACTTTACACGAGTTTACACGTTTACTAGTGTGCGTAGGTGAAAAGTCACTTATCTCTATCGAGCTTTTCACGCACCATAATGGCTGTCGCTATAATCACATGCCTGTCACGAACGTCATCCCCATACATTTTGCTTGAAGCCGTTTTTCTCTGGCTCTCTGGCTCGATTATCCGACAAAAGGCTGTCAGTGCTTGCGAAACAGCCGAATAACCTCCGTCCATGCGAGATCAACTGTTGCTGCAAGTGGTGTGTAGGAATGCAAAAAGCGAAGAACGACTGTTTTGTTTTGAACGTTCTATGAATTTTGTGCGGGACACAAATGGTCATGTTCAAACATGTTTCAACACGTTCTGGATAGCCCTAAATTCAATATAGTTAGAAGCACGAAAAAAATCTGTACAGTAACACATGCGGCACAGTGAACGGAGCTTATGATCATATTTTCAACACTAGCGCCATTATCATCGGCGGCGGCTTCAGAAAACAGATGCCATGACATCGGTCTGGCTATAATACGTGTTCGTAATATGCGAACCTCTCTGCTTACGTCAGATTTGCGATTTCTGAAAAATTGGCAACACAAATGTTGCCAGATATATTTTTCTTTTGATAAAATATATGAAGACTTCAAACTGACGTAAGCAGAGTTGTCAAAAGGGTGGGTTATTTATTACGAACTTTGCATTATAGCGTCCGCCATTACGGCGCATAAAAAGTCACTGACACTGGCACACAATGAGCATAAAAGAGAGGTGAGGAGAAGAGTTAATTTTTCTGGTATTAGTAAATGCTTCTAATGTAAACAACTAGACGAACTCAATGTTAAACCCAAATAGCTACGTCACTATTCGGCATCAACTAAAGGCAGAGGGGGGCGAGTAGACCCTTAAGAAACTGTCAAAAAGTTGTTTACAAAATCCAGGAAGAAATCTTCCAAAAAAGTTGGTACAAAATGAACTACTCGAAAGCACAGAGAACAGACATTCATGTTCATGTAAAGAAATTTGAAAATCGTGTGTAAAAATTTGAATCCAAATACATTATTACACTAACGACATCTGTCTTGTGGTGCCCCAGTTGCACTGCATAAATATCGCTGTATCGATATTTTATCGATATATGTGCTTGGTTTTTAAGTGACACGAGCGCCACATAGCGGGAGCATCACCACTTACTGTTAAATGACGGTTGCATGTTTTTACACATCTTTTGAAAATAAGATGAACGTATGTTCTCTGTGTCGAAAGTACCAACCTCTGTAAATAAAACCTCTGTTTGAGTAGTTTATGGAGGTTTTGTACTTGCGCAGCCCTGCATTTGTCTCGTTCCCACTCGAAAAATGCAGCATTGATTTTGTAAACAACTTTTTGACAGTTTCTTAAGGGAATTTGGTGTGGGCTCGAGTAGAGCCGCGATGAAGAAAATTCATTCCGTTCATTTTCGTCGAGCAGTTCAAACTGGTGTTGGTACCGGTTGATGTGGGGCAAAGAGTACCAAAAAAATCGCCAGTGTTACGTATGTCTAAAACAACTAAAACAGTGATTTTATTCAGAGTGTGGTACCGTTTTATATCAACTTTTTTGGAAGATTTCTTCCTGAGTGTTACGTATGTCTTATGTATGCTGTCTCGTTTACACACACGCTGAGATGTTACTCCTTGAAACATGGCGCGATGCCAACTAGCTGCGAAAAATGGTCAGTTTACCCTTTTCTTGTGCTGATTCGGGCAAAACAGTCAAATGTTGACAGCTATTAATTTTTGCTTTCAGATAATTTTGAGTGGATTTTTTCACAATGTTATGCATATTATTTGATGTTATATGTGATATTTAGTATAATCAGCTTGTTCCAAGATGACGTGAAGTAAATCTTGATGGCATATAAAGAGGTTTTCTGATGAATGGTACAGAAATACATGTTCGTAACACCATAAAGCTACCACATACACAAGACATACGTAACACTGGCGTTTTTCTGGTACACGTTGCCCCATAGTACTCCGTACCTCGTCCTGTCCAACTGCTCGACAAATAATGAACAAAATGAATTTTCATTTTCTCGGCTTTATCGAGCCCCAAAGAAAATCCCATAAGGAACTGTCAAAAAGTTATAGAGATAAGTGACTTTTCACCTATGCACACTAGTAAACGTGTGAACCCGTGTAAAGGGGCTTTTGTTTCCTTCAAACTGTAAATCATCGCATGCTTCGACTTTTATCACTTTTTACCGTTTTTGGTCGATTATTGTTAGCAGCATCTTCCGATTTCTGATCACGAAATAAATATTTTTCTCAACTAATGGCACTAACACATTTGTACGAAAAAAGGTCTATTTACAAAATCAATGCAGCATTTTTCGAGTATGAACGAGACAAATGCAGGGCTGCGCAGGTACACTGCCTTCAAAAACAACTCAAACAGTGATTTTATAGTAGTTCATTTTGTACCAACTTTTTTGGAAGATTTCTTCCTGAGTGTTTCGTATGTCTTATGTATGTGGTGTTATGCTCACTGAGTTTTTTTTATTGTCACGTCGTAGGTCCATGATAAGTTTAGCCCAGACACAGTTAATTTACTCAATAGCACGCAGCTTTGGCTTGCCTACTCATATGTGTAGTTATATTTCACGCTCCCTACGCGCAAAGGCACCGCTCAATAAAGTTGTGTATTTTTTTCTGCTCATCACAATGCCTACTAAAAAACTGATGTGATGCAATTTTGTGTTGATAAATGCACAAATATGAGTGACTGGACAAGACTGAATGTAAATATTCCTATAGCTGCTTTTGCAACCGATGATTATTTTATACACATACTCAATTTATCTCGGCAAACTTCCCAACAGCTGATTGAGCTCGGCGAAGTTTTTAACAAATGTCAGCAATATATTTCGACGAACACTCAGCAAATATATCGATCTACCGTAAACCAGCAAGTATTGACATTTTATTTGCCGAAGTTCTTGAAAATTCCGCCAAAAACATGTAGAACATTTCGCTGAATTTATCAGCTGTTGAGTTCTCGGTAATAAAATCTAAGTGTGCAGGTATTTCGGATTGTTTAGACCATTATACTGACATTTCATGAACATTCGACTAAAAATAGATATGTTTTATTTCATGGCGAATATAGACTTTTTATTAAAGGCCTCGAGTAAATTGATCTACTGTGGTGGTAAATTAAAAGCAAGATACCGTTTTTTGATTTTGTTTGTCCAAATGGCTCGTAGAACACTTTAAATAACACAGCCACGAAATTTTTCTAAAAATCTCAAAATGGCGGACTTCTGATGTGCGATTCTGTTTTGACAGATGCAGAAAATTTACCGAACAGTATAGTGAAAAAAAAAAGCTCATTAAAACAATTGGAGGTTTTTCAGCAATATCTGGATAAGTGCTGATAGATCGTTAAGGGGTCAGCAATGTTTTTTGCTGAACTCGTCAAGTGAATTTTATTGAATAGTATTCCCGCAAAAAAAATTAACCGATATCAGTTATTTTTCAGGGAATTACAGAATGATCAGGAAAATTTCAAGTTTACTGAATGCGACCGTCTTAAAAAAAATCTAAGCAATTAAGACGGAAATAAGTGTACCCTGGGAGGGAGAAACGGATACTACACTCAAAACAGAGAACACACACATGCGTCGTTTTTCGATAGCGTGTAACTATCTTTTTGCTGTAACGCATGCATGACTGAAACGAAGTTTTAAGTAATATCAGGAATACTGAATTTGCAAATTTGTCTCTGAAACACAAAATTTTGAGGCTGTGTTTTTTTCAATTTGCCGTTGTATAAAAGTTTCTTCGGAACTTTGAGTTTATATATATATTTGCGCACGCAGATTTTCTAAAAGAGTGTGCGAGAGCTTAACCTGTGAGGCAGATTTTTCGAGGTTTCGTGCAGTTGCAAAAATTTCACAATCCTGCATCTCACTATTTTGTGAAACGAGAAACAACATTCAATGAAGTGTGAAATTGTAACCAAAGCCTTAAATCCAGAAAAGCGCAAGTTTAATAATCGGAGTACGCTAACATGATTATTGCTGAAACCTTATGGAATTTATTATTTTACATGAAAATAATCCAAAATATTTTGTAAAACGACAATACGGCCGTTACAAATTTTATTTTCATTTTATGTCACCCCCCCTTCAAAAACCTTGAATATTGGAAGGGGAAGAAAAAAAAACTCTAACCGTTTTGTTCATTTCATTGGTTTTCCGACAGCATAAATGCTCAATTTAGCAACAAACAAGTCAGGTGACAGCGAGAGTGTCATCGAAAGGCAAGCGAAATAAATACTAATAATAACAAAGTGTTATTTTTCAACATTAATTTGAGTGCAAGTTATAAACGTCATAACTTGCACACAAACTTTGATCAAAGATATTACTTTTTTTCGTATCGGTGTTATTTATTTTTTGCCACACCCTTTGCTAACTTTGATAACTTTGGACATAAAAAAAATCTAAATTTGTATCGGTACTGGAAATCAAATATTTATTTTGTAAGATACTATCCGTAAACAAATCACACAATCCGCGCAGGAATAAATTAAGTTTGAATCAGTGGAAGAAAATGAAAATTTCGCAATCAATGCAGGCATTTTGACAGCACATTGTTGGCCACATTTTCAATCCGACTTACACGGTGTAAAGCACACCAATACATGCACGATTGGAGAGGTCTATTATACAAAGAGTGTACTACAGGCTTTACACTAATCGGACATTAATCGATTACCCAATAATCTGTGTTTCACCTGGTCGATTAAAAATTATTCGATTATTTTTGAAGATGATCGATTATGTAGAACAATCGAGATGTAATCGGACATCACTACTTCCGTGCAGGTACTCAACCGTAGGAGAATTAAATTTACCTAAAAGTTACGTAAAAAATACGCATATTTGGGTATGTTTATTTTTCTGTGTACCTGTGGAAAAGATTTTCGGATTGCAATGGTGAAAAGTTACGCGTTTATACCATATCTTCCAATTAAATGTGTAAGCTGATGTTTAGTTTAAATCTTCATTGAAAACGGTAACATCATAGTGACGAAACTTATGCAGATTGGGAAACGGCTGGATACTACCAGTTTTGTACAAAACCCAGCCAGTGAACATCCGAGAGTTTTAAATCTGCGAATCCTGATTGGCAAATTGCATAGCTTATTTTCGCTATCGCTCACTAATTATTTGATTGCAGATAAATCCGAATGAAAGGTACTACTGTGAGGTGTGTGGTGCTGAATTTCCGCTAATCGACAAATTATAACACATGACAGTTCACAGAAGCAAGAATAAGAATAACACTGTTTGTTTTTTCAGCAAAGGTGACAACATTCTTAAAATCGAACCCGGGAGTTCACAGAAAAAGTTGAAATTGAGGATCAGAACGAGTTCAGCAGCAAAGATAAGTTGTATCAACATCTGGCAATTCTTGACGAAACCACAACATTTGTGATACAGTACGCGAGAAGACTAACAGCACTGTACTAACAGCTTGGCTGCGATAATGACCAATGCACCTGAAGACCAACCGGCAAGTGCCTCCAAAAAGTATCAATGCGACCAATGTGGCAAGGGGTACTCCAGTGTGACCGGTCGTTATCGTCATAAAAAAGTTCATTCTAAAGAACCGCTGCCAAACAAGTGTGATAGTTGCAGTAAAACCTTTCTAACCTCAGCTCTGCTTGATTGTCACAAAACAGTTCACGAAGCGGCAGTTAATAAGGCGAAAACTTTACCACACAGACAAAAATGCTCAATCTGCAACAGAGAAGTGCGATATCTAGAGCGTCATGTACAGACCCACGAGAGTAACAAGACTAAATGCGATATATGTGGCAAAGTTTTTCCATTCACAAGAAATTTAAAACTTCATATGTTATACCACACCGGTGAGCGTCCGTACAAGTGCGAAGTTTGTGGCAAAGGTTATGTGACATCGACGCTGCTCAAAAACCATTTCCGCGTGCACGTCAACGAACAAATCAAATGCCATATATGCAATGAAACATTCACCCTGTTGAGTAGTTTGAAACGGCACATGAAGTGTCATCAGGAGGGGAAATTCACATGTGCTAAATGTGGGGCCAGCTATAAACTTCAGCAAACCTTGCGAAAACATGCTGTTTCTTGTTGTGCTACCAGTCGAGCAAATGTAAATGATCCGTTGGAAGATTCTGCATTATTCATTGAGGACAAACGTGTTTATAAGTGTAATATATGTGGCAATGAACTTTCTTCGATAGGTACTCTTAGGAGACACCAAATGCTCCATGAGGGCAGTCACGATTGTGATCGCTGCTATAGATCATTTGCTACCGCAAAGTTACTCGAGTACCACCGTCGAAGTCATGTAAAAAAAAGTTATAGTTGTGAATATTGCGATAAAAAATTTGCTAAGCTTATTTCCAAAAAACGACATTTTTGTAATGGTAAGAATAAACATAAATGTAATGTGTGCGACCAAATATTCATGAGCAAGGTACAGCTGACTTGGCATGCTAAGAAAAACAACTGCAAGCCTAGCGGTCAGCTAGGCGTTACGGACATTACTGATAAGCAGCCAGCTGCAGAACTGGACAAGTTATGTAATAAAGATGTAGCGCGGATCCCTGACGAGGGAAGAAATGAATGCAATAAATGTGGCAAAATATTTCCTAGAGGGCGAAATCTAGAACTTCACATGCGTTCCCACACGGGAGAACGTCCATTCAAGTGTGACATTTGCGGGAAAGCTTTCGTAACCAATACGACCCTTAAAAACCATTCCCGTTCGCATACCAATGAGAAATTGAAATGCAAGGAATGCGATAAAACGTTTCTTTTTCCGAGCGACCTAAAACGCCATTTAATCAGCCACGGCTGGAGAGAAGCCGATGGTAATGTCACAATAGCATCAACAACAGGTCAACAAGTTACAGTTTCAGAAACGCCATGTTCTGATGAGCTAGCATTAACATATGCCAACAAAAAATACCAATGTAGTGTGTGTGATAAACGCTACTCTTCCAGATGCAATTACAATAACCATTATCGAAGAGTTCACATTCGGTGTGATGCAGATAGTATATTGAAAGCACTAAGAAATAAATGCGATCCGACTGAATATCACTACAAGTGTGATGAGTGTAATATATTTTTTGCCATATTAGTGCAGTTGAAATATCATTCCCGTGTGCACACAAAAAAACTCTTCAAATGTGGTAACTGTGATATGAGGTTTCTGAAACTCTCCAAAAAGAAGAGACACTTATTGATACATCAGAAAAAGCGGCACAGTTGTAACGCCTGCGGTAGGACATTCACGAACATTGCACAACTCACATGGCACTGCAGAAAGAACAATTGCGATGAGACCAATGATCAACTACATATTGAGATCAAATGTGAAGAACCAACAATAGAATTTCCTAATGAAACGGGACAACCTGCACCTTCCGAAAAAAAGTTCAAATGTGACCAATGTGGTAAGGAGTATTCTTTCGCGAGCAGCCTCTACCAACATCGAAAAACTCATAATATCGAATCGGTTTACAAGTGTAGCATTTGCTACAAGACGGTCGCAAATGCAGCGTTACTGGACTTACACTTTCGAAGCCATACGGAACTATCGTGTGGTGTCTGTGGGAAAGAATTCAAAACCAAAGATGAATTAAAGCAACATATGACAGTCCATCCGGAGACGGCTTCCATCAGCAATCCAAAGTTGCACAAATATGTTTTAAAAAAAAGTACCAAAAGGTATTACGGTATTCGGAGCGACGAGGGGAAACTACCAAAAGCTAAATGTTTAATCTGTAACAAAGAAGTGAATTTTCCAGAGCAGCACGCACGGGCTCACGAGAATGACTCAAACCGGTGCAAACAGTGTGGTAAGGTTTTTCCCTTCCAAAGGAACCTCAAACTTCACATGTTGTCTCACACCGGTGAACGACCGCACAAGTGTGAAATTTGCGGTAAAGCTTATGTCACATCAACGTTACTCAAATATCACTTCCGACTGCATACAAACGAACTGTTCAAGTGTGATAAATGTGAAAAAACATTCACCCTTTCTAACCTCTACAAACGCCACCTGAAAAGTCATCAGCAAGGAATGTACACATGCGATAAATGCGGCATTAGGTTTAAACGGAAACGACCTCTGCAAAAACATACCATTCGATGCCCCGGGCATCAGAAGAAACCTAAATGTAACGATTGCGGCCAGACATTCATGAATTTTGCACAACTTATGTGGCACGCGGGGAAAAACAACATGTGTAACATTAACGGTACGCCACACCTCGACTTGAAAACTTATGAGCAAACAACTGCAAGTGCTCGGGAAACCATCAAATCTGCAGTTAGCGATTCCAACTCTAATGGCAGCGTTGCTTCAGAAGATGAGAACAGACCCGCCGTGCTCGACTATCACCTAGTAAGCCATACAGCAAACAAATGCGGTGTATGTGGAAAGGACTTTGAAACACCCGGTGAATTAACACAACACATGACGCTTCATCATCCGAACACGGCTCTTATTAACAAGCATTGCAATCAATGCGGTAAGGTATTTTCTAGACAAAGTTATCTTAAAATCCACATGCTTTGTCACACCGGGGATCGTCCACACAAATGTGAAGTTTGCGGTCAGGCTTTTGTAACGAAAACGATGCTAAAATATCACTTTCGTGTACATACTAACGAGCAGTTTAAGTGTGCAAAATGCGACAAAACATTCATTCTTCCGACAGTTTATAAACGCCACCTAAAAATCCATGATCGGACGCCCCAAAACAACGTTTGTTATATATGCAACAAAAGCGTCAAGAACCCACAACGGCACGCACGGTTTCATGCGAATCAGCAAAGAACATGCGCACAGTGTGGAAAATCATTCGCTAACGCACAAAATTACCGACTGCATTGTCTCACTCACAAAAAGGAACGTCCGTACAAGTGCGAAATCTGTGGTCAATCTTTTGTAACAAATACATTACTGAAGGACCATTTTCGTTTGCACACCGGCGATCTCTTCGAATGCGGTCATTGTGACAAGAAATACAATGTCGCGAGAAACTTAAGACGTCATCTAGAGAGTCACGAAAAGCAAACATCCAAACTAAACAAGAAGCCAAATCCCAATTCAACGAACCAGCAATGAAAACAACAGGCCAAAATGTTCTGCAGAATCCGATAACTGTTGAAAATTTTCCCGAAAGTAGTAGTTAAGCTAGAGTACGCGAAGCACCTTAACCAAACTATTGTACATATGAGTTTAAAATATATAAAGTTCAGGAAACTTTTACTAAACCTTCATAAGATTCTGGAAAACTTTGCTGGTGTGCAGTTATTTGTACAGCCGAATAATAAGGTAATACTCGAACGTATGTAAGTTGTTAGGTCATCATTTCTTAAGTTCTAAATATCATTGTCAACTACAGTTTCTGCATTAGATCTCATTTTGTTCAATTATTCTTACATTAACAATCCGAGAAACCTTTTGCTTGTAGTCAACTCATGTTGCTATAGATTATATAATTACGTTATCGTTTATTAAATGTACTGATGCATTGCAATGGATGCATTAACCCGTAAAGACTCGGGACGAAACTTGTTTTTTGAAAATGCTCGTTCTCATACATATCGATTGCTCCATGTATCAAATCATGTCAGGTAGATGAAATATGGTATATAAGGGTTGTCCGACTTTTCCTAGAAAACCATTCCCCAGAAAATAAAGTATCGAAGGATTTTCCCCAGAATGAACCATTCTCCAGAATACCAAATCCCCGAATATACTAGTTACCAGAATCCTAAACCCCTGAAAGTACTAGTTACCAGAAAACCGATTCCCAGAATGCGTCAATGCCCAGAAAACTATTCGCCAGCATCACCGTAATCAGAAAAAAACATTAGTATTCAGTTATTATATTGTTAACATTCTAAATTATTTGACATTTTCAATTAACACTTGCGTACCTGACCCCTCCAGAGCCGAAAACATGAAAATTGATCGAACCTTTTCAAAAGATCACAAATTTATCATAGTTTTTGGGACAGTAGGGAACATTTGTTCCGGATTTATCGAGGAGAACGGTGGGGTAAGTACCCTTGGGTTAGTAACGGAAAGCTGAAACTCAAAAGGCTGAAACTCGAAGGCTGAAAAGTATGTATCATAAACGAAGGGCTGGATGCACAAAATGCTGAATTCACAAAAGGCTGAATGTGCGAAAGGCTGAATCATGAAAGGCTGAAAGTTTTGTAATTTGAATCAGAATTGAAAATTTTGGACTCGATTGAATTCATAATTTTCCTAAGGTGACAAAGTATAATTTTTTGGTCGCACCTTGATAAACCAAAAAATAATCTGTTCTAGTAACATGCTTTTGAGACAAATAAAGAATTAATAGCAATGGAATAGATTAAGGGAGAAGTGGAAACCTGCCACAAAAGTGTAAAATAATAAGTTTTTTCGTTGAACATACTGATTGAAAACCATACCAATGCGGTTCTGCGTTTAATCGACGGCCTAGTCTCCAAACCTCACCACCTCTAGACAATCTACCACTTCGTATACCATACCCATAGGTATTCGTATTCTCGTATCCATAGGTATTATACCTGATGCGGCTCTGCCGCATGATCGAGGGCAAGGGACTGTGGCGGCCCCCAAGGCCGGCACTGCTCCCACAGCCCGAGCCGGCCGCCGACCCGCCGTCGGAAGCGGCGGCCACGTGCACTCAAACAACTGATCTGTTGGATTTCCTAGGTCTATTCCAAACATAGGGGTGATCCCCTAGCTTACGTCCGAACGAGTGGTAGCGAGTAAGGACAGCATTCACCCCGGACAATCGAGTTGGCCAAAGGCCACGAGTGTGTTACATTATATATAGTTTTTAATATAAACTTATATTTACATGCAGAAATTGGGCTATTTCATAGACCGGAAGATTTTCGGCGGTAAACATCGCATGAAAATATACCGACGTTGGCGACAGTCTGATAGTCAATACAAATAATTCACACAAACTATGAAACCGAAATAAGAAGCTTTTTGAATTTTCAGCCTTTTGTGATTCAGCCTTTCGTGTTTTTCTGCCTTTTGTAGTTTTTAGCCTTTCGTGATTTCAGCCTTTCGTAGTAGACCCGTACCTTTCCAGAGACATAGGCTAATTTAAAAACGGTAGCGAAACCTTGCTTTAACATATCAAGCTTTAGGTTTTTGCAAAACAACACAATTAACGATCGGTATTCCGCCACTTTGTTTTAATTAGATAGTCGGATTCCCTCAGCCGTGCCAGTTCTGAATTGACTGTTTATCGATGACTGCAGCCCAAGCCGGAAAGCGTATGAACTCTGGCACGACGGGCGAGCGAGCACACCGCACGCCCGCGCGAACGGATGAACGGGCGGCCCACAAAACCACACGGCCGAACGCCCCGGAGTGCGTTGAGGCAGAAGCGCTGGCAAGCCCACGGCGCAACACCCGCATGAACTGGGAGCACGCGCAGACTCGCGACCCGGCAGCCTCGTAGCCTGAGTCATCCCAGTCTTCAGAGCCAATCCTTATCCCGAAGTTACGGATCTAAATTGCCGACTTCCCTTACCTACATTGATGTATCGACTAGAGACTCTAAACCTTGGAGACCTAGTCTTTGATTTTCAAGGTTTAAGGAGAGAATATCGACACAGCATTTTAATACCATGCTCTACCAGCCTGTCCAACCATATCTCTCTATGAAAGACTTCCATGGCTAGTATAACTGTTAAACAGAAAAGAAAACTCTTCCGATATCTCTTGTTGGCTTATCGGAGGAAAGGATTCATGTTGCCATGATAACAAAGGCGCTACAGTTTCCAGTGTGCACGCCAATGCAAACGTATACTCAACAAGCTCCGGAATTGTAACCGGGTTCCCTTTCACTCGTTTAATATATACTAGTGCAGCGGTTCTTAATTTTTTTTACCGCGTACCTCTTGGCCACACTTTCCAAATCAATTGTACCCTCTGGCTTGGTTTGTTTTCGCAGAGGGGGTGAGAGTAGAGGTAGATCGCGTTATGTAGTCTAGTTCAGGTTTTAAATTGAACTATGGTTTGTTAAATTGTAACAGCCATGTTTTAAGAGCAAGATTGAATAACAAATTAAATAATATAACGAAAAATTGCTTCCTCCGCCATTACTGATTTTTATTTCGCGTACCCCCTGGAGGCTGTGTCGACTTGTGATGTTTCTTCAGCCAAAAACGATTACTGAAAGTTCTCTGATTTTATGACTATGGCCTGGTGTCAAGCGCTTACTTCTTTACTCCATGAAAGAACTAGTGTATTAGTTGACAATAAGTTGATTCAAATGATAGAATCGTTATACATTATACAAAAACTCAGTTCTAACAGATTTTCCATGTTAAAAAAATTAAAATGCATATTTCTTCGTTTTAGGATAACAGTTTTCTGGAAAACGGTATTTTCTGGGAAATAGTTTTCTGGGCATTGGTTCATTCCAGATAATAACTTTCTGGGGATTAGTACTTTCTGGGTAGCAGTTTACTGGTGATTGGTACATTCTGGGATTTTGTTTTCTGGGGGAAAAGCTTCGGTGTTTGATTTTCTTGGGAATAGTTTTCGAGGAGTTGTTATACAATCGTATATAAGAGTGAATTTTGGAGTTTCTAAATTATTTCAGTACAAAATCACAAAACTACGTATTTTCATAAAAACTCAAATAAGAAAACCGTTCTTCAAAATTTAAGCTCAGCATTTTTGAAGTAAGGTCTCCTGAATCAATACGCGATGAAATATTTATTTTAGCATGCAAATATTTTAAGAAAAACCAGTTAAAATTCACTAAAGTAAGTATTTTCATGGAAACCTGCTTTTCTCAGTCTCCCACAGTAGGTTTTAACTTAGCTCTTCAATTTTTAAGCTTTATATTTCTAGAGTAACGTCTTCTGAATCCGAAGATGCTGAAAGATTTATTCTAGCATGCACAGATTTAGAGAAAAACGAGTTTGAATTCACTAAAGTACGTGTTCTTATGAAAACTCCTTCACCATTATTGAATTCTGAAGACGTTACTCTAAAAATATAGAGCTGGAAAATTGAAGAGCTAAGTTGAAACCTACCATGGGAGACTGAGAAAATCAGGTTTCCATGAAAATACGTACTTTGGTGAATTTAAACTGTTTTTTTCTCTAAATGTTTGCATGCTAAAATAAATATTTCATCGCATATTGATTCAGGAGACCTTACCGCAAAAACGTAGAGCCTAAAATTTGAAGAACGGGTTTGTTGATTGAATTTTTATAAAAATACGTAGTTTTGTGATTTTGTACTGAAATAATTTGAAAACTGCAAAATTCACTCTTGCATACCATATTTCATCCACCTGACATGATTTGATACATGGAGCAATTGATACGTATGAAAATTCCCAGTGTTTGCTCAATCTGTTTGAAAAATTAGAAAAAAAAACACAGACATATTTGCATCTCACAAAAACGAGGAGAGGTCCAGAGGGGTGGCACCTTTACCAAAACTTAGAGCTACTATTCCCCTTGAATAAAACTCCAAGTTTTCTCAAATCGGCCGTTCCAGTGCTGAGAACGAGCATTTTCAAAAAACAAGTTCCGTCCAGGGTCTATACGGGTTAACCTCATACATAAGACGGTTGGTCAAAGCGACGATGGATCGAGTGATGTGTGTAGTTCGTGTTTCGGGGGTACTCTCGAGCCCCTTCGAAACCCGAAGAGGGCTGAGGCAAGGTGATGGTCTCTCGTGCCTACTGTTCAACGTTGCCCTGGAAGGTGTCATTAGAAGAGCGGGGATTAACACGAGTGGCACGATTTTCCAAAAGTCGGTTCAACTGTTTGGTTTCGCCGACGATATCGACATTGTGGCTCGGACCTTTGTGAAGATGGCGGATACGTACATCGGACTAAAGGCTGAAGCCAAACGGATTGGACTGGTCATCAATTCATCGAAGACGAAGTACATGGTTCACGTGAAGACAGTAACAGTATCAGTAACCTCCCACCTCGAGTTCAAATTGGTGGTGATGAAATCGAGGTGGTCGATGAGTTCGTGTACCTGGGCTCACTGGTAACTGCCGACAACGATACCAGCAGAGAAATTCAACGGCGCATTATGGCAGGAAATCGTGCATACTTTGGTCTCCAGAGGACGCTTCAATCGAGTAGAATTCGCCGCCGCACCAAGTTAACCATCTACAAGACGCTGATCAGACCGGTAGTCCTCTACGGGCATGAGACATGGACTATGCTTGTGGAGGACCAACGCGCCCTTGCGGTGTTCGAGCGGAAGGTGCTGTGTACCATTTTCGGTGGACTGCAGATGGAAAACGGAGTGCGGAGAAGGCGAATGAACCACGAACTGCAGGAGCTGCTTGGGGAGCCATCTATCGTCCACACCGCTAAGATAGGCAGGCTGCGGTGGGCTGGGCATGTTGTAAGGATGTCAGACGACAGCCCGGTAAAGATGGTTCTTGAAACCAATCCGTCAGGGACGAGACGGAGAGGCGCACAGCGGTCAAGATGGAAGACGATCTGCGGACCCTACGCAGACTGCAGAGCTGGCGAACTGCAGCCATGGACCGAGTGGAATGGAGATGACTCTTACGTACAGCAAAGGCCACACCACGACTTGGGAATGTTTGGTAAGGTAAGGTACATACATAAGACATACGTTACACTGGCGTTTTTTTCTGGTTGCCCCATAGTACTCCGCAGGCATGTCCAAATCCACCACACCACTCCGTGTGTGTTCTAGGCGATGCCACGAAGGTTTTTTATTGCCCTTCAGTGCTCATACAAAACCGAAACCCACAGTGTTTTAAATAAAACAGCCCTTCAGAAGCTTCGGCAAACACATGCCCGAGTGTTCCCGATATCGTGAGCCCTCGGAAGCCCGCTTGCTAACACGTGTTTTCTCAAACGCATCATGTTTACAAAAGTACATATGAAAAAAATATTGCAGGTGGTTATGTGCGTTGACTTCCGTCCAGCTTTCCAATATTATACCATTGTCGATCTCGTCGTGGCGACCAATGCTTGTGTGTTCCCCGAAACTGCGAGCCCTCGGTTGCCTCATGTGCCGAAGTTAAGAAACCCTCGGCTCGCGTGTTCACGAATGGCTTTTCAGTGTTTTGTCTTTAGCTAGCGACGGAGGGTATTACGAATAGCTCTGCGTGGTGTGTTTGTTAGCAGATGGGCCCCACGCGCTTTGGTGTGCTGTGTTTTCCCCATGCCTGGTACTCCGTACCTCGAACTGTTCAACTGCTCGACAAATAATGAACAAAATGAATTTTCTTTTCCTCGGCCTTATCGAGCCCCAAAGAAAATCCCATAAGGAACTGTCAAAAAGTTATTTACAAATTCAATGCAGCATTTTTCGAGTAGGAACGAGACAAATGATTCACATCTTCAATTACCTTGAAAACAAGAATCATGTTTATATTCGCGGTGGGGAAAAAGTTTAAGGATGGATATTCAGAGACACGAGAGTTACTCAGATTTGCTCGTTATTTTTCAAGTTTTCTCAGAAAAACTCGGAAAAACTCAAATTTGCTCACTGTCTTACCCCTCGGGCCTTCAAAAATGGGTTTGTCATTCTTTTTTCTTTTTCTTTGTTTGTGTCGTTTGACAGTGGCTGAGACCATAGTTGATCCATATCGCCAACCTTTCGTTTGTTTATGTTTTCAAGGTTAGGTTCTCTTTTTTCGAAAATGTTCATGTTTATTTCATGCAAGAACCCTATTTGTACCATGGTTTCTTCACACTTTTGTTCTAGTATACATTCATGGCTTCATATATTCCTAGACGGTGAAATTAATCCTTGTTGTATTATACTTGGCTCAACCGTAAATATGTGGTTTTAAGTTGCAGTTTCATCGCAAAAGTCGCACATTTTATCCATTTCGATACCCCACTGTGCTTTTTTACTTCTGGTCAGTGTGTGCCCACTGCGTATCCATTCCTGCTCAGAACTTTTATTTGATTAGGGTTAAGAGCCAGTGTTTAGACCAAATTTTTTTATTTGGACTCACCATTATTCTGTAGTGGCATTATCCTTTCTGCAGTGATTTTGTCTTGTAACTTCTTGTCCAGTCTTCCCATATTTCATTTCGACTTAGTATCATAGCATCATCCATTGTTATTCGCATCACTCTCATCTTCCTTTTTGTTATCACAGTTAAGTTTTGTTTTGACTCTGTGTTCCATTTCCATTTTTCAAAAATATTTCATTCTAGTTTTGCTGTTTAGATCTTTGTCTGAGAAGTGTACCTGGTGAATTAGATCCATATGCTTTTCCGCTATGATCAAAAAATAGGAGCCGTTTGGGATCTCCCTATTTAGTGCGGTGCTGATAAATTTTTGATTGGGCGTTTTAAAAAATATGGAGCTATTTTTTTTGTTAAGGCCTTAATTCGGAGCTTCATGGAAAGATTTCGCTGTGATTATTCCGAATTCGACTCTGCTGCAATGCCATATATTGACGCATCGCATTCCAAACGGCTTCGTAATAATGCGTTTCCTATTCTTAACAGTGTCTCGGAATTTGAACTTCCAATACGCCTACCTAACATCTTTGGGAGTCCCAATTCAATATGATTTCGGTGCTTAGGACCTCATCTATAATGTGCTCAAATATTTGTTTGTACTTCAATTCTCTCTCCTTCCGCGTTCAGGACATGAATGTGATCACTGTTTTAATTAGTGAATGAAATTGCCGCACATTTGGTAATGTTTATACGCAAATTCAACTTTCTCAAATTGCTGAACAAGGGGTCCATGGTTCTTCCTTTGGCGATAACAGCGAAATCATCCGAGAATTGTACCAATTCACATTTTCATTAGACAACTCATGCAACTTTGCGGTATACGAATTGAAGAGTAGTGGGTCTAAGATGCATCCTTGGAGCAAACTTTCACTAACTTTCATTTCTATTCTTCCGTCTTCCGATTCTAGTACCATAACTCGCCTCCGCATGTTTTCATACAACCATGAGAGTATCTTCTGTGGGTATAAGATGCACCTGTGAGTGTTGTAAAAAGTAGATTGGTGTTAACACTATTAGAAATGAACGGATTTGGCTTTTTTCAAACCCGTACTCGACCCGTACCCGAATTTTTTTGTCTTTTGAAACCCAAACCCGAGATTTTTTTTTGGAAATAGTTTTTTGAGCCAATTTGAGGCTGCCCTGAAGCTTTGAGCCTCGAATGGCATTGGAATTTGGAATGTTAGTGATTTTTACAGTTGCATGAAATTAGACATCATTATCTTATAAATATGCTTATTTGATATAGTTGGGTTTCGGGTTTTTAAACACAAACCCGAAATTTTCAAATCTGACCTGACCCGAAATTTTTTTTTCCATCAAACCCGAGCCCTACCCATACTCGACATTTTCAAAAATTTTAAACCCGAAACCCGACCATCTCTTAACACTATCGTAAGCCATGTGTAGGTCCAAGAAGGCTACGCAACACTCTTGTTCGTGGTCTTTAGTTTTGTGTATCGTCAGGGTGTCGAAAACTTGGAAAACCAGGGAATGTCAGGAAATTAATTTTTCGATCAGGGAAAACTAAAAAGTATTGAGGGAAAATTTTTGACGTAGAACTACGTTTTTCTTTAGCCTACCACATAGGGATGTAAATAGGAAAACTATTAACGAATAGGGGACGAAAATTGTCCCTTTTTAAATGTTTATAAATCGGTATGTTTTCAACCGATTTCCTTCATTCTTGCAGCAATTGATTGGAAAATTATACACGCATCCACCCAAATGTAGAAAAGTGTTGATTGATTATGCGATCTATTGTACTACGGAAAATTGTCAAACCTTGTTGAAACGAAAATTACGTCCTCTGATTGGTCGCTTGCTGCCTTTCCCTAAAAAGGTCGACAGAATAGTATATCTAGTTAGCCGCAGCGTAGTGAATTGCGAAAGTAGCAGCAGCGGGTTGGGCCAGTAAACAAATCACATCACATATCTAAGCAGCAGCGAGGTAGCACCAAACGTCTCGATTTACCAGTTAAGGGCTTCGGCCTTCTTCCCGCAATAAAGTTTTGCTTTTTCTTGTCAACAGCACATTCTGTGCTGAATCCATGAAAACACAATCTGTCGTGGCCTTATTTACTGAATGCGAAAACAGCTTTTACAGATTTTAAACAGCAAAATGCCTTTCTCAAGGCAAATCAAGTAAATGAAGGTTTTTTTTTGGAAGATTTGGACCACTGCGACCATTGTTTTGATCTTTTGTGGTATACCTCTTCTTTAGTCTAGGTACTCGTGGCAGACATATCACAATTGATGGAAGTGATCGTCGTTGTCATATCGCACCCTTTCTCCCAATTAGGCACTGAATTTCGTATGAAATGTTAATAATTTTTGGTAATAACACAATCATTCTGTGCTGGATCCTAGCGATTAAATTCTGTCGCAGTCAAAAAATTTACTTTATTGTAGTATTATAGAATTAAAGCATTTTTTCATCAAAACTCGAGAAATCGCTAAAAATTTTTAAGAATAATGCGTTGTGTAGTGAATTTTTCACCCATTATTTTTTATAGTTACAAACGTCCTGGACCAACAAACGTCTTGGACCAAAGCTGATCTGCGATAACGCATAGGTATATGAAATTTGACAGCAGTCAATCCCCTCTGGTCTAATTCACCGAATGTTAAACAGCTTTTACAGCTCGTGTTTTCAGTGTCTTTATTCCCCCACTGTTGAGGCAGCACAAAGCAAGCAATAGTAGACTTTAATAATGAAACACCAACAACAATGCATTTGTTAATAGTGTGCGTAGTTCTACGTCAGTTATGCGGTCTTGTCTTTGATACAACCTCCTACTTTTTAAATGAGAGGCGATTCTTTTTTAAACGACTCTTAAGCAATAAAAACTGATTTTTCTAGCATAAAAATATAATTCGGGACCACTACGGTTCGGTTTCATATCCAATTGAATACAGTAAGGTCTTTTCTACACGTTCTTTTTACGCGAGTTTTTTTCTTAATTACTCAAAAACGGTACAAGATATCGACCTCATTTCAATCTCGTTTTCCGTTTCAGGCCACTAGGTATCATATATCAGTTTTCAAAAAAAATCACAATTTTTGGTGTAAATACTGAAAATTTAAAATATTGAATTTTGGTCTCTAGATTTATCATCTTGACTATCATATTCAAACGAGTTTCAAGCACTTCAAAACGGTTTTCTTCGTTATATTCGCAACTCAAAAAAGTCTTTTTCTCGCGATCCCATATAAAATTGGAACGCATCCCTCGTATAAAAAAAGAACTTACTTGTGTGGTGCTTTAATATTTAAAAGGATCACTGTAAGCATACTGGCGGGAAGTATTTTCTACATATATGAAATACATAACGTTAATACATAAGTGCATTGTGGTTGCCATAATAACCTAACAGTATAGTCGTTACTTGGTGACTTTACTAATAGGACCATAGCAACGACCTTGTTGATTATGCTAAAGATACATAAGCTTTCCTAAAAATCAGCCTACTACTTTGGACTTTACAAGAGGTAAGACGTCTCCCTTTTCGTACTGCATAAGCTGGGTAATTCCTCGAACAGGATATCGGAATTTCACATTACTGTACTTCGTTTTAGACATATTTATCTGCAACTGTCTGGTGTACTGTTTTGCCACCGCCACAGTTGTTCTGCCGACAATATCCATATCATCAGCAAAGCAAACGAATTGGCTGGATTTGTTGAAAACCGTACCCCGCGTGTTGATGTCCGCTCGATTCATTACACCCTGTAGCGCAATGTTGAATAGCAGGCAGGAGAGACCATCACCCTGTCGAATCCACCTGAAAT
This sequence comes from Wyeomyia smithii, assembly GCF_029784165.1. Lineage (NCBI taxonomy): Eukaryota > Metazoa > Arthropoda > Insecta > Diptera > Culicidae > Wyeomyia > Wyeomyia smithii. The sequence goes on from NC_073696.1 coordinate 257,959,434, forward strand.
CCGTACAAAGCACTGCGTCCCATCCACCGTTCATGACCTTCCATAGCTCTTTTCGGTTGATAGTGTCATACGCGGCTTTAAAGTCGTGGGGGTTCTATATTCACGGCATTTCTGGAGGATCTGCCGTATGGTAATGATTTGGTCAGCCGTAGACCGTCCTTCCACAACACCGGCCTGATAACTTCCCACAAATCTGTTGGCTATGGGTGAGAAGCGGCGGAAAATAATTTGGGAGAGCACTTTGTAGGCGGCATTCAGGACGGTGATCGCGCGATAGTTCCCACAGTCCAATTTGTCGCCTTTCTTATAGATAGGGCAGACAACTCCATCCTTCCACTCCTCCGGTCTGGAAATTTCCAAATAATAATGATTTCTTTCATCGACCACACCAAAGAAGTTTTTAATATACCTCAACAAGGTAACAATTCAATTAAAAAATTGGAGTTATTATATACGCATTTACATTTTTTGCCCTTTCTTTATCTTTCATTGACGCGCGTTTTGATTTCATCAACAGCTGTCAAAATACAGAAGTAGACATTTTCCCGAATCGTTTGAAATTTTGTTCCCCTGATTACTATTAAAGGAATCGCCGAGTCCGGTGAGTGATTTCAACTATGGACTTCGGTTCATATCACTACAAATCGAATGTTTTCCAGGAATGATAAAGAACGCGAACAGTAGAGCAGATAGGTAATTTTTTGTCGACTTCCTCCAGTTGTTGCTGCAGTGCCGAAATCGAATCCCACGAGAAATACAAAAAGTAAAAATAAAACTTGCTATGCCATTTTTACATGAAAAATAATTTAAAAACTCCATGCATGTTACTTTTCATATAGAATGTATGTTGCAATCAGTATAAATTTTGTGAATCATGTACAATTATGGTTTAAACAGAAAATGTGTTCGTCATACTCGTATGATGCAAGTCTAGTCTAGTCTACACTAACACAGCCAGTACTTGGAAGGATCCTGGAAAATGATATCCACCATTCCTAAAAAAATGATTTCTATACATTTTTCTTGTCGACGGCCAGGCCTACTGTGTAGGGCAATGTAATACAATATAATCCAAGAATGGAGACAATCCGTACCAACCGATCCGTATGTAAAAAGTAATATAATTAGTTGGGAGTGACAAAACTAAAAAAGTACACTCCTTTGTTGACCAACATCCTGGGATGGAACATAAGTAGTTCCCCCTTACGTTCGGGTTTCGAAACCAAGGATATAGCGCCTTTACTCGCTTTCATGCTTCTATTATGAGTGATGCATTGAAAATCAAAAATATGTATGTATGTGATGGAACAAGCTTTGAAGCTCAGTAATATTTCCTTACAAAGTTTCAAAATTTTATTACATTATGCGTATGAAAACTGAAAAGTCATGCGAAATTAGATGTTGTTGCCAGAATTGTTTAAAATAAAATATTGGCAAAGGGTTGCCATATTCACTACTTTTCGCTTTGCGTATCTCTTAATAACACAGTCTCTAGATCAAACCAGCAAGAGAAGCAATGCAAGGTCGAGTGATGGAATACTACGACTCTATGACACTTATTAGAACCGTTTACACAACGATCGAAAAACTAAGAACAGAGGGGAGTTTTTACATAAAAAAATGCATTGAATTACAGCGTTCGAAATCCAGCTTCGAAGATGTCAACCAACGATACTGAGAGATTCTGTTCGCGAAGAAACACTCACGCTCGTAAGTAATAACTCTAAAAAGAGTAACATTTGACGCATTTTCGTAAAAAGTGGAACAACTCTAGAATTGAGTAACTCCACAAATACTCAAAACTGAGTAACACTAGGTGTCTTTAAAAATGAGTCATTATTACTCAAAATTTGAGTACGACATTATTCATTTTTTGGGTACAGTTCAGTTTCATTACTGGCTAGAAATCTGTCACGACCAATAAACGACACCACATATTCATCAATAATTTTACCTTGTAATAATAGTAAACAGTTATGATGCCTTCTGAGACGCACACAATTAAAAAACATGTGTTACAAACTGAAGCACATCATAATCACCTTTCAAAATGGACGTCGTTATATGCGACGTTACTCAGAAAGAAGTTATATAAAGGGAACCCAAAAAGTGAGTCAAAGTTACTCAAAATCAAAAAAGGACTTCTACTCATTTTTTGACGTCTACGAACATCGTTCTAAACTGAGTCAGAGTTGCTCAGTTTATGAGTTATTATTTACGAGCGTGATGAGAATGGAGCGACTTAGCCGTCAGCATGAATTCGACATTTCACGATTGATATTGTTTATTTATTGTTTACCTACCGACCAAGTAGAGTGTGGAATGCCCGATCCGAAGTCCGGTCAGACTGTAATTTATATAGTTCGATTTTATTTCGAACCGAATCGGAACGGAGTTATCCGGGCCAGGAAGTGGACTGGCTAATGCGCCCGAGGTGCTGAATAGTCCGGCCAAAATAAATTTACCTGAACATAAACATGAATCACAAGGATTATATTCATATTGCAGGTTTCTGTTAGAATACTGGGTGAAAATTTGAAGTTTAAAAAAATTAGTGTGTCATTTTTTTGCCCACAATTTGTTTCATCCGAGAAATCAAGAAATGAAAAATACAACTTCTGTTTTGCCGTAAAATTTGAGCCCACCAAAAGATTGAATAATTTATTCTTTTTGGCATATGAGCTCGAGCGTTTTAATTGTTCAGATCTAAGCACGGTTGACTAATATCGTCAGAATTAAAAAAATAACCGCGAATTTTAAATATTCTCTATTTTGCCACCCGCGAATTTTCAACTTTTTTGCCGCGAATTACCACTGTCTCTAACTACAAGGTATACAGCCCTAGGGTTGTATGAAATGGTGACGTGGGACTAAACACTGAAATTAGGGGATCATTTGTTACAAAATATACAGAGTCTGCAGACAGAATCAATGTGATTGCTCAGCGACTATACGTATTTTTATTTTCAGCCTCCCCTGGAAATCAATTTTTGAATTATATTCAACAACATTCGAAAGAATATCGTTTATATCTGACGATATTATGCCTGTAGTATTTTTTTGTACGAACAACATGTATTTGACAAGGCACAAGCATATCGTGCTTATTGAAGAAGCACCAAGAATTTCTCGTAATGCGCCGAAATCAGAATTAACTCTATATCCTCAAAAACCAAATCCAATAATACTTACAATATCGTAATGAATGTTTTTGTCTTATTTAGCTCTGATTAAATCAAATTTATAATATGGATCTTGCTTTCAAAATAATGTGGAAGCCCTTACAAAGGTTCATTAATTGGCAAACATAAGAAGATATGTTAAGCAAAATTATTAACAAGTTCCAGCAAAAAATCGTAGCAATCCACGTTTTTTGCTTGAAATTTTTTTTAATTTGCCTACAACTACACTCGCTGTATTACGAAGACAGCTAATATACGTTTATTATTGTAAAGCTTAGAATAATAATATATCATCTAACAATTTTGAACTGTAAAAAGAGATTCTGAATGAATCTTAGTAAATGAACAAAAAAATCACAAGCATTCACAGGCTTTTACTATAAATGTATATATTTAGAAATTTTTTCTTTCGATACTATCCGGTTACGATTATTTAGTGAATATTGAAGATAAAATTAAATAAATATCCGTTGCAAAAGTTTACAATTCTTGCTAAGTAATTTATGGCAATCATATTTATGAAATAAACTTTCAATCACCATCCACAGCAGCATTGCAGTTTTTCCTCGATTGCACACGTATAGAAATGTACGAACAAAAGTGTACCACTGCAATTCGAATAGTACCGCTGCAGTACGAATAGAAGTGTACCACTGAAATGTACGAATAGAAGAGTACCGCTGCAATCGTAGGCGACGAGAGACCTGCGGTTCTTTACTCCACTGGTACTGTTGCTTTTACCAGCATGTTTTCTTCCAAGACATCAGTTTTTATTAGGTTTTGAATGCAGGTTTAGAAATTTGTTCAAGAATGGGGATTGTTTCAAACTTTCCAGAAAACGTTTACCTTCGGGACATCATATTAGTCTAAGCTCATAGAAGCAAAATCAGATTGACCTATTGGGACGGGGAGACTCTGTCGATTTTTATTTCGATATTGATACAGAGAATATCACAGGGAACGGATGGTGTCCATTCACGTCGTCTGTGCTAGGAATGCTCGCATGTAATTGGTTCATTATTCGCGTAAAGTTGTTATTGAAACTTTTCATCAATTTTACCGCTTAGTAATGAAATTAGAGTTATATCTAGCATATTACAAAATTGTTGTACATTTTATCTATCCAACAACATATTGGTTATTGTTATCCATCATGTGGTTATGCTGTTATTAGCGTTTGAAATCTGACGCAACATTTGCCAGTTTCATTTCCAATTTTACAGAATGCATCTCAGTATAGTAAACAAAGACGTAGTCCCACGTCAAAAAAAAAACTGGAGACTATTCAATAACGCTTATATGCTTATATTTAGAATTTTAATTATAACGCGTGGGAGAGCTAAGCCCCCGGTAACTCCCTTGGGGCCTGCTGAGGTTTTGCTCAAATTTGTGCCCAAAAAAAGATAATGGTTTTTTTCCTGCTAGTAGATGGTATCCCTAAGCGCATCTCATAATTATCTAAGAAAATGATATAATTTATTATAAACTTTTTATTTAAAAAATAAAAGCAACGGCGAGTTTTCTGTGTTTACGAGAAAAATAACAGAAAAGAACAAAAACATTGAGTTCAGCTTCATAAGCTGTAAATCAACAAAATTGTTTGTCGGTGTAAAGACATTTTTTTCGCGGAACGTAAAGTTATTCGAAAGAACGACCTGCAGAGAAAAATAAAAATAATAGTCATCCTTTTGGAAAAATTGAATTATATTGACCTAAACAGCGAAAACATTCAGGATTAAGTAAATAAACATAAATTTACGTTGTTTTTACGTGTTCGCTTGGTAAATCATTTTCGAGTGTGGCATACTTGGACACGTCTGAAATTAGCGTGTAAGAGTAAGGCTTTTTTGACATTTCGTTTTATATTTTCGTTCTTCACGGAATGGATAATTAGGTATACATTCAAGATTCACTTTTTTCACTAGAAATTAAGGATTGATATCGTTTATTTGTATAATAACCTAAAGGTATTCTAAAAAAATCAACGACTTGTTATCGTGAAGCCTTCGTTTATGCTCAACTGCAACGATAAACTGCTGAAAACCAAAATTTATGCAGAAAACAAGTCAAACAACAAGGAAATTATGGATGGCAACTCAATTGTCAAGTGAAATTTTTCATTTTCGGGGAAGTTTGATGTTTTAGAATGTTTTCTTAAACGTAAAGGTAACATCCAAATATGACATACATAGAAAAAAAAATCTAATATATATTCCAGGAATGTCATCATTATTCAAACCAAAATATTCGCAACCAGATATCAACCTGCAGCCATAGCGGTAAGTATCCTTTCGAACATTATCATATAATAAATAAAACCTACCTTGTTGTAGATAGGATATGAAAATGTTCAAGGGTTAAATGGTCTAAATCACAAAATAAAGCATAGACCATCAGCAATAGAAATCAGTAAGTTCTAAAATGGAGCGTTCAGGAATTGTTGAATCGAAAGCGGATGTTGTGAGTGCTGAACCTGAACAAGCGGAAGCCCAATGCGAACGTGAAAATATTTTGATTAAGCAACAAACAGCTACAAATTCCAAGCAACAATGTCGTGACAATTACACTCACAAATGTCCAAAGTGTGATAAAAAATTCGCTAACAGACCTAATCTACGGCAACACATGTTATGCCACATCAAGGAGCTACCCCACAAGTGCACGATCTGTGACAAAGGGTTTAAAACTACCACTCTACTAAAGTATCACTCACGTATTCACACTGGAGATATGCTGAAGTGTGAAGTATGTGGCAAAGAATTTACCAGGACAGCCATGTGGAATCGTCACATGGCGGAGCACCGTGAAGCCTTGAACACGTGCAAAATCTGTGGGTCTAAATATACTCACAAACCACGTCTGCGTAAACACATGGCGCAGATACACGGAATCACGGAGATTGATGATGATGATTATAACAGCGAACAAATGACTAATACCAATGAAATCGACGAATTAGCCTCCAAATCTGAAGAGCAAATACCCATTTCCCAGACTCACGGTGGTGAAAATGCCGAGGTTGGAGACACGAAATGGTGTTCAATTTGCAATAAACATGTTGCTAATCTTAACAGACATTCAGGCGTACATTCGGGCGAGCGGCCTTTCGAGTGTGATCACTGCGGTGTAGCGTTCACTTACTATAGGAACCTAAGACGCCACTATTTGCTCCATTCAGAAGAACGACAACATAAATGTGAAATTTGCGGCAAAAGTTATGTAACTGCGATGTCGCTCAGATATCACAGCCGTATTCATACTGGCACTAGGGACTTTCCTGGACCAAATCCCGATGCTGCGGAAAAACTACACCCATGTACACAATGTGATAAAATCTTTAAGACTTCATACAATCTTCGGCGGCATTTTTCGTCCCATAAAGGTGATCTAGCTTACGAGTGCAATATTTGTAATAAAACGTTTGTGACCGCAACGTTGCTTGAGAATCATTTGCGCATCCACACTGGCGACCTGTTCAAATGTGAAGTCTGCGGTAGAGAATTCAATAACATTGATAACTGGATGCGTCACATGGCCACGCATAGTGATACAGCGCATACGTGCAACGTTTGTGGGAAAATTCTCTCCGATAAATACACTTTGGAGAGGCACTTTGCTCGATTTCACCCACTACAAAAGAAGGAAAGGTGTACAATTTGCACTAAAGAAGTGTACAACCTTAAGCATCATGAAGCCGCTCACAAAAGCCTTTACAAGTGTGACCAGTGCGATAGAGCGTTCACTTTCCGTAAAAGTCTTAAGCGTCACCTCTTGCTGCATGATGCATACCTACGGCACAAGTGCGAGATTTGCGACAAAAGTTATGCAACTGCAGACTCACTCAGGTACCACTTCATGACCCATATAGACAATCCGATTCGAGAAGGTACTACGTCTAAATCGAGCGAGTTACCTCCGGAAATTTCCTCGGAAAGTACTATTTATGTGGACGAAAATGGGTCACTAATGAATATGATCAGGGGTGAGCTCGACGCCGAACAGACTGTAAAAGTTGAGAATCAAGACGTAAATTTAGAAGATATTATTCATCTAACAGATGTAAGTGACAGAGGGGTTGAGTTTGAAATAGCTGCCTACAACGATGATACTGTGGGAGAGGATGGACCGCAGCATGAAAGTGAACGTAACGCTTTCAATGATTCACGCGCCGGTATAATCGAGAATGAAATGGTACATGAAGAGCAACAGATTGTGAAACTTGAAGAACAGGAGCTGATCGTGGAGGAAAATGTTTCTATGGTGACAGATCCAGAGGGCACAGTCGATGATATGACAGGAGTGGGTGAAAACAACAAACCAAGAAGTAAACGTAATCGCAAAAATAAACTTAACCCTCCAACATGTGGGCAGTGTTCCCTAACCTTTGTTAACAACTATAGTCTTCGACGGCACATTTCTACGAAGCATATCAACAAAACCACTAGACGCAGACCAGAGGATATTTACGAGTGTGACAAATGCGATAGAGCGCTCTCCACACGTGCCAGCTTCAAACGTCACTATTTGACTCACGACATCGTACGACCGTATGCGTGTGAGATATGCGACAAAAGTTATACGACTGCATGGACACTCAAGAACCACCTCCAGTCTCATATGGTTAATCAGGAGCAAGAAGGCAGCTATGAGCTAGAAGCAACAGATGTCGAACCCTTACAGAGTACCAATGATGTAGATGATAATGTTCCACTTGTGCATATGATTAAAAAGGAAATCGTTTCGGAAGAAACTTATTACGCACAGACCGCGCAACTTGAACAGGAAGAGCTGAATGTAGAAGATATTCATGTAGCTGACATAGAGTACAAAAGTGACACGTATGCAGATGGTATAACAATCGGTCAGTTTATGATTGTAAACGACGAAGGTAACAGAGAGCAGACCAATGCAAACAGTGTCGACAAAAGAGTGGGAGAAAATGAGCACGACAATCGACCAGGGCATATTGAAGGCATCGATGAAGAAGCTGCTACGAGTTTTATTCTTCAACGACATTTTTTAGGAGTACATATCAACAGAAAAGCTGATAAACGTGAACGCTCAATCCTACGCCCTTACAAGTGTGACCAGTGCGATAGAACGTTCACACGAAAATTCAGCGTCAAACGCCACATTGAAGTAGTACATTCTGACAGTCGTGACCATAAATGCACGATATGTGGCCACACTTTTACTGCTGCACCGGATCTCCAATCGCACTTCCTGGCTCATATTGAAAATCGAGAGGAAGTAAGCAGGTACGAGCGCAAGGCAACCGATGTCGAGCCCTCTAAACGTACTACTATGGTTGTTAGTGAGAATGTTTCACTTGTGGATGTGATCAAAAACGAAATCGTTTTAGAAGAAAATAATGGCGACAACAGTTACAAGAATACTGAAGATACGACAACTGTAAACGACGACGATAACGCAGAGCCGACTAATGCACAAGATATCAACAAAACAGTAGGAGTATACCAGCTTGGTCATGAATGTTCACAATGTGATAAAACCTTTGCCTCTCCGTTCACTCTTCGTCGGCATCGTTTACTGCTTCACGGCAGCAGAGCTACAAACTACACATGCAGACATGCATCCACCTTGATTTCAAGCACTTGTGCCCAATGTCCTTACAGGTGTGACCAATGCGGTAGAGCGTTCGACTTGCGTAGAAGCCTGAGAAGGCATTATTTTCTTCATTTCGCCAAACTACTGTATCAATGCAAGATATGCAACAAGAGTCATACGTCTGCAGCTGCACTCAGGTTACACAACTGGTCCCACGCTGGTTATCAAGGGAAACGAAGAGGCAGACCAAGGCACGTTGATCGTGATAAGTTTAATAGCAAACTTCATTCAAACATAATTTTCGAGCGTGATAGTAAATGCCCATACAAGTGTGGCCGGTGCAATAAGTCTTTTGCACATTATTCCAGCGTCAAGCGACATCTTTCATTGTATTGCCCCTTGCGAGAGCATAAATGTACGATATGTGGCCAAAGTTTTACGACTGCGTCGTTTCTCAAGGTGCATTTCCTGTCTCACACTGAAAATCAAGATCAAGTAGGCGACGATGAGCGTGAGGCAACAGATGTCAATGAGAGTGTTCCACTTGTGGATATAATCAAGAACGAAATCGTTTCGGAAGAAAATTATTGCGCACAATCTGTGCAAGTTGCAAATGAAGAGTCGAATATAGAAGTTGATATAAGAGACAACTGTTACAAGAATGCTGAAGATACGACAACCGGTCAGACTACGATTGTAAACGACGACGGTAACGCGGAGCCGACCAATGCAAACGATATTGACGAAACGTTAAAAGATTATGAACGTGAACATAAATGTTCAGAGTGTGATAAAACCTTTGCCTCTTCGTTCACTCTTCGTCGGCATCGATTACTGCTCCACGGCGGCAAAACAAACTACACATGCAGACATGCAGCGACCTTGGGTTCAGGCACTTGTGACCAATGTCCTTACAGGTGTGACCAATGCGGTAGAGCGTTTGCATTGCGTAACAGCCTGAGAGGGCATTATTCTCGTCATTTCACCAAACGACTGCACCAATGCAAGAAATGCAACACGAGTTATAGGTCCTCGACTGCACTCAGGTTACACATCCGGTCCCACGCTGGTAAAGGAAAACGAAGGCGGATTGATCTTCATTCAAACATAACTGTCGATTATGATAGTAAATATCCATACAAGTGTGACAAGTGCAATAAGTCTTTCACACATTATTCCAGCGTCAAACGACACCTTTCACTATATTGCATCTTCCGAGACCAAAAATGTACGATATGTGGTCAAAACTATACGACTGCGTCGTCTCTCAAGTTACATTTCCTGTCTCACACTGAAAATCAAGATCAAGTAGGCAGCGATGAGCGTGAGGCAACAGATTTCGAGCCCTCTCAAAGTACTACTAATGATGCTGATGAGAATGTTCCACTTGTAGATATAATCAAAAACGAAATCCCTTCGGGAAAAAATTATTACGCACAATCTGTGCAAGTTGCAAACCAAGATTCGAATGTAGAAGCTGTGACTACCCTTTTTCGTCAAAGGCGTAATTTCTCAGTTGATGTCAGCAAAACAGTCCTGAGATGCAAACATGTAACCACCCTGACATTCGGCACATGTGACCAATGTCCTCACAAATGTGACCAATGCGGAAAAGCGTTCGCAGCGGGTAGCAGCTTGAGAAGTCATTATTTACACCATTACTCCAATAGAAAACATCAATGCGACATATGCGACAAGAAACATACGTCAGCACGGGCACTCAGGTTACACATCCGGTCTCACTATGTGCACCGTTATAGACGTAAAAAACGCACTTACAACTGCGACAAGTGTGGGAAAATTTTCACAAGACGGGCAAACGTCAAACGTCATCTTTTGCTGTATTGCAACTCTCGATATCATAAATGCACGAACTGCGACAAAAGTTTTATTTCTGCATCATCCCTAGAGTTGCACTTCCGGTCTCACGTTGAAAATCAGCAGCAGGATGGCAACGATGTCGGGCAGTCTGAGAGTACTACTATTGGTGAAGTAGAAAAAGTTGCACTTGACGATATGATCGGAAAAGAAAACGTTGCGGAAGAATACTATAGTGGACAATCTGTGCAACCTTCAAATCTAGAGCTGGATAGAAAAGATATTTTCGTAGCTGATATAAAGGACGAAAATGACAAGAATGAAGAAGGTACGACAACTGGCCAGATTATGATTGTCAACAACAAAGGTAACACGAAGCCGACCAATGCAAATGATACCTACGAGATCGTAGGAAAATATGTGCAGGATAATGGTGTTAAAGGCAGCAATTTCACATGTTCAAAATGTGATCAACACTTTATTTCTATGTATAGCCTGCGTCGACACCATTTGTTGCTTCATGGCAACAGTACAGCCTACAAATGCAGGCATGTGGCCAGCCTGGCATTTGGCACTTGTGCACAATGTCCTTACAAATGTGACCAATGCGGCAGAGCGTTCGAATTGCGTAACAGCTTGAGAAGTCATTATTATCGTCATTTTGCCAAACGACCGCACCAGTGCAAGATATGCGATAAGAGTCATACATCCGCATCGGCACTCAGGTTGCACTTCGAGTCTCACGCTGTCCAACGGAAACGAAGAGGAAGACCGACGCGCACTAAAAATGCTATTAAACCCACCCACAAGTGTGACCAGTGTGGTAAAGCTTTCACACGACGTGAAAGCGTTAAACGCCATCTTCTACTGCATTGCAGTGCTCGAGACCATGAATCTCTGAAATTGCGCCTCCAGTCCTACATGGGAAATCAGCAACAAGAAGAACGCGAGGCAACCGTTGTCGAGCCCTCTGTAAGTACTACTATCGAGAAGGAAGAAATCTATTGCGCACAAACTGTGCAACCTTCAAATGCAGAGCTGGATATAAAAGATATTCACGTAGCTGAAGACACCGATGAGCACGAGGTAACCGTTGTCGAGCCATCTAAGATTACTACTATCGAAAAGGAAATTGTTGCAGAAGGATACTGTTGCGCACAAACTGTGCAACCTACAAAAACAGAGCTGGATATGAAAGATGTTCACGTAGTTGAAGACACCGATGAGCGCGGGGCAACCGTTGTCGAACCCTCTGAGAGTAATTCGATCGAAAAGGAGATTGTTGCGGAAGAAATCTATTGTGCACAAACTGTGCAACCTTCAAATGCAGAGCTGAATATACAAGATTTTCACGTAACTAAAGACACCGATGAGCGCAAGGCAGCCGTTGTCGAGCCCTCTGAGAGTACTACTATCGAAAAGAAAATTGTTGCAGAAGAATACTATTGCGCACAAACTGTGCAAGTTACAAATGCAGAGCTGGATATAAAAGATATTCACGTAGTTGATAAGAATGCAGAAGATACGACAACTGGCCAGATTCTGATTATAAACGACGAAGAACCAGAACATACGCAAAACAATGATGGTAGACCTAGTCTTAAATGTTTAAAATGTGACAAACTCTTTGTTTCTACTTTTAACCTGCGTCGACACCATTTGTTACTCCATGAAAGTAAACCATTTTACAGATGCAGGCATGCACTCGGCACTTGTGACCGATGTCCTTACAAATGTGACCAATGCGATAGAGCTTTCGCATCGCATACTAGCCTGGAATACCACTATTCACGTCATTCTAGGACCCAAGGACTGCACCGATGTGAGATATGCGACAAGAATCACATGTCCGTATCGGCACTTAGGTTGCACTTGAGAACTCACGTTATTCAACCGAAACGAAGAGCAAGGGATGGTGATAAATCTAACGTCAAACGTGAACGTCCCAAGTGTCCCAAGTGTGATATAGCTTTCACACGACGTGAAAGTGTCAAACGCCACCTCAAGCTGCATTGTGACTCTCGCGACCTTAAATGCACGATATGCGACAAAAGTTTTATTACTGAATCGTCTCTAGATTTGCACTACTACCGATCTCACCCTGAAGATCAGGAGCAAGAGGGTAGCTATGAGCGCGTGGCAACAGATGTGGAGCCCTCTGAGAGTGCTACTATTGGTAATGGAAAAAACGTTCCACTTGCAGATATGATCGAAAAGGAAATCGTCGCAGAAGAATACTATTGCACACAAACTCAGCAATTTTCAAATGCAGAACTGGGTATAAAAGATATCCACGCAGCTGATATAGAAGACAAGAGTGACAAGAATACAGAAGGTGGCCAGATTATGATGGTAACCGAGAAAACAGACAAGAATGAAAAAGTTACGACAACTGGCCAGATTATGATAGTCAACAACGAAGGTAACACGAAGCCGACCAATGAAAACGATACCGATAGAACGGTGAGAGGCGGTAAACGTGTTCTGAAATGTTTTGAATGCGATAAAACCTTTGCCTCTGCGTATACTCTTAATCGACATCGTTTGCTGCTTCATGAAAGCAGAACAAACTACACGTGTAGGCATGTACCTGCCACGGCATTCGGCCACTGTGACCAATGCCCTTACAAATGTGACCAATGCGGTAGAGCGTTCGCATTGTGTAGCAGTCTGAAAAATCATTATTTATGTCATTTCACGAAAGAACGACATCAATGTGAGATATGCGACAAGAGTCATTCGTCCGCATCGGACCTCAGGGTGCACTTCCGTTCTCACGATGTCCAACGGAAACGAGTAGGCAGACCAAAGCGTATTGATCGTGACACGTCCAGTGGCGAGCTTCATTCAAACGATTCAAACATAATCTTTGAGCAGGGTAGTGAACGCCCGTACAAGTGTAATTACTGCAACAAGTCTTTTACACGACGTACCAGCGTCCAACGCCACCTTTTACTGCATTGCGACGCTCGAGACCGTAAATGCACGATATGTGACAGAAGTTTTATGTCTGCGACGTCTCTTAGGTTGCATTTACGATCTCACAGTGGAAATCAGCAGCAAGAAGACGGCGATGAGCTCGAGGCAACAGATGTTGAGCCCTCTGAGAGTAGTATTAGTGAAAAAGCTGATGATCCACATGTGGATATAATCCAAAGGGAAATCGTTGCGGAAGAATACCCTTACGAACAAAATGTGCAACCTGCAAATGAAGAGTTGGATATAAAGGACGAAAAAAACAAGACTGCAGAGGATATGACAACTGGTCAGCTGACCAATTCAAACAGTACAATACAATATGAGCAAGATAATAGTGGTGAAGGCGAAGGTTTCAAATGCCTTACATGTGGTAACACGTTCGTTTCTACAGATACTCTTCGTCAGCATCATTTGATGGTCCACGGCAGTGAAATATCCTACAATTGCATGCATGTAAATCCGGCGACATTTGGCACTTGTGACCAATGTCCTTACAAATGTGATCAATGCGGTAGAGCGTTCCCGTTGCGTAGCAGCCTGAAAACTCATTATTCAACTCATTTCACCGAAATACGACATCAATGCGAGATATGCGACGAGAGGCATACATCCGCAGCGGCACTCAAGTTGCACTTTCTTTCTCACGCTATCCATCAGCGACGAAAGGGAAGACCAAGGAACAATTATAAATGTACAAAATGTACTAGAACTTTTGCTTCAAAGAAAGGCCTTCGACACCATCTCTTTACATTTCATATCAATGAAAGAAATTCTGTCCAGCGGTCTTACAAGTGTGACCAGTGCGATGAGGCTTTTACACAACATCAAACGTTGCTGAGGCATTATTCACGCAGCCATACTGACAATCCGAAGAAGTGTGACATCTGCCACAAAGAGTTCAACCTACTATCTGAACTGAAAAGTCACCTAACAACACACGGCGGAAATCTACTAATTTGCAATACCTGTGGAAAAACCTTCTCAAAGCATCATGCTCTGCAGAAGCACCTTGCTTTTTATCACTCGATCAAAACCAAGAGACCAAGGAAACAATGCAACATCTGCAACCAATTTGTCACTAACCTCAGCAGTCATCTTGCCACACACTCTGGCGAACAGCCTCACGTTTGTGGCGTGTGCGGTAAAAAATTCACCTTTCATCAAAGTCTTCGACGTCACTCCTTGCTGCATTTAAGCGAACGACCACATAAATGTGAGATATGTGGTAAAGGTTTCATCACCGTAACCGGTCTAAAATACCATTTCCGCATTCACACTGGCGAGCAGTTGACGTGCGATATTTGTGGCCGAGGATTGGCTACGGCTTCTGACCTGAAACGCCATATGGCCACCCATGAAGCACCGAAATTTGACTGTAAAGTTTGTTATATTAAGTTCCGTACGAGTTACGGAGTGCTAGCGCATACTTGCAGAGGAACCCAAACTAGCAGAAACGAGTCAACAATAGCCACTAGTGAATGTTCACGAGACACGGTAGAGGGAATTACGCTAGATGAAGGCGTCACTGATCAACAGGTTATACCTGCCGGTTCCGAGTCCCGTCCGGAGGAGATTGGATCCTTAAAGCCTAATGAGAACGTCGTGAACAATGTTTTCAAAACCCTCTAAATCTTTAATCAGGGTCAACGTAATGTGAATAAGTCTAGTAGGATTAAGAGATTGTTGCAGCAGAACTGGAATTTACTGAGTAACTTCGCTCAAATAATACGTTTCCAGGGCCACCACAGATTCAGCAGTCTCCAGGAAGTTCATAAATATCAAGAGAGAAAATTTGCTTAGAGATAAAGAGCAAGTTTGAAACTGCTTCCAACTTATAGTATTGTCCTTATTAAACTAAAATATTAAGTGATGATAAACCCATAAAAATATCTCAAAATATCGAGAGTTGCCTATAGATTCCTGAAGAAGATCCGAAAGTAGAATAAGATTTCGACCAGTACATCTCTAGCTTCATAAGGGTTTACAGATTGAATAAGACGATATTTATAAATGACTTTTTGTACTTGCGTTCTTCGTTGAAGCTCCTGTTGGTCAACAACAATTGAAATTGTCCTTCCATGGTCGTTTCTAGTTGAATTTCAGTATAAAAATCTTGAAACCTAGTAGAAAAAAAAATGTCTGCTTGAAACGATCCAGTGTTAAGTTTGTCATTGATCTTTATAATCACACTAATTCTAAAAAAAAACTTCACGAAAGTTGGATCTCACGTCTGTATGTTTATTTGCATACGTATCACATCAAATCTGGTTCTACCTTTTCAACACTCACTAACTCCTCCAGTACGGGGGTTCCGTTTCGCACCATCCTGTTATCACCGATAAACATCTGCAAGATCGAACTGCATTATACTAATTTAAGCTATACAAGTAGTATTAGCAAATTTACCACGTTATTCAAGATTGCCTTTGACCAGACAGTCACCGTTGGGCGAATGCCGTTGATGTCGTTTGAGACTAGCCACGAAAGTGAACGATTCGTTGCACTTATCACATGTGTAACGTCGCCTCCCAATTAAGTTTTGTTCCGTTTCTTTGGTACACTTTTTTGGTTGCTTTGATCCCCTCCTCTCAGCCAAATGAGTTTCGCAATGCTGCAGCAACCTTCCCTTCGATCTAAAAACTTTTCCACACTTATCGCAGTGAAACCTTTCTTTACCAGGCATAATCAAGTCGTACTCATCTTCTGCTGGTGCACCTGTGCTACTACTCCCTTTGTCTGCTTTTATTCCGTGCGTCCGACGCTTGTGCTTTCGTATACCAACTTTGCCAGCATATTTCCTCAAACAAATATCACACTCCAGCATGCCCTCTTGGTGAGTCGCTACGTGTCGTTTTAGTTCAGCAGGAATGATGAAATCCTTGTCGCAAATGGTACACTTCAACAGATCACCGGTGTGGATCCGGGAATGATACTTTAACAAGGTGGAGCTTTTGAATGCTTCCCCACAGGTGTCGCAATTGAATGCCAGGACACCGGTATGAGTAAGCTGATGTCGGTACAGGTTTTGCTTGAGATTGAACCGTTTGTTACAGTTATTGCATTGGTACGGTTTTGAACCAGTATGAATGAGAAGATGCTGCATTAGGTTGGCTACATATTTGCCACATTTCTTACATTTACGCTTGGGCGGTCTTCGTTTCTCATGTTCATGGCCATCATCGATTTTTTGGTTGACTTCTTGACGTTTTTTGTTGTTGAAGGTTTCACTTATTTCAAAACTTTTGTCATAAGTGTTATCATAAGTTTTCCCGCATTGGGTGTCCTCCGGTGGCACATTGTGTCCTGGCGGCACACTTACTTCCAAGTGGTCGTTAACTTTTTCGTACGTTGTTTCAAAGCCGGTGATATGCGATCGTAAATCAGTCTCGACGTTCCGTTCGTTTGTTGATTTTTGCTCCCAATCGGCTAGTTTCGTAGGTTCAATGTCGATTATATGAATGCTTGGTTTACTTTCACCGTCGGAGTCATCATAAACTTCTATTTTGATTACTGTATTCATCCTAATTTTTCAGACAAAATTGAGGTTCAGCAGGAATAAGTTTTTTACTTGCTTTTTGACTTTATAGTTTACACGCTAAGAAAAATAATACAAAGGAGGTGAAAATTACTATGGGCGTTACAGACATACAGGCGGTGTTATCGCCGTTATCACTAACAATAGACTCTTTTGCGAATATTTATTTTAAATAAGTTTGGTAACCAGGAAGAATTAATTATATTAAATATGTACTCGAAAAAAAATCCAGTTTCTGGCTAATGTTGGATATATCCTTTGTCTAGCTTCAAGTTTTTCTGTTTTCAACGTAACTTCTCTTCTGTCTCACGAGGTGTGACATTCAACATTCAACTCACCTAACGAGAAACGAAACACTCACTGGCTTCAAACGCAAAAAAAAAAAAAACATTATAAACTCACACATTCTAGACAACGTAGTTTATTAAAATTTGATCGAAACGCATTGAATTATACTAAAATCAGTGCTTACATCCTACACTGGTTCCTCGTCCCGGTCACCGTCTTCCAGTTTAACGGCACCGGTTGTGATATCCGTCACTTCCGCATTTGCTGATGCTGCAAGCGCCTTTTTTACCGGATCTCGCTTGTGTTTCTTCCGCAGGTGGTACGTTAAACTACTACAGCGGAAGAATTCATCCCCACAAAGGTCACACTTATAAGGCCGCTCCCCAGCGTGTACCCGCTTGTGGTGTGTATAGTCGGTACTGCGAGAAAACTCCTGGCCACAGATTTCGCATTTGTGCGGTCTTTCACCGGTATGCAGTCGCCTATGTTCAACCAGGTGCGTATTGCGGAGGAAGTCTCGACCGCAGATATCGCACTTGAACATCCGTTCGCCTGTATGAGTACGCATGTGTTGCGTCAAGTGGCTCGTCTTGCGAAACTCTTTACCGCAGATCTCACATTTGCGGGGCCGTTCATTTAAATGACTCCGTCTATGGTGCGTTAACTCACTGCACCTAATGAAACGATTGCCGCAAATATCACAGCGGAAAGGCCGATCTGAAGCATGGGTTCTCATGTGGTACGTCAAATCATACTGCTGTTGGAAGTCCTTGTTGCAGATGTCGCATTGAAAGTTTAAACGGTCCTGCTGGGGTTCCGAGGACTCCTGCGGAGGCTGATTCACATTTGGATCTATAACGGGTGTCTCTTTTTTGATTTGTGCCGTCGAAAGTTTGTCAACTGTAGGTACTTGCTCTGTCGGAATGCTAATCATGAACTGGAAATTTGGTTTTTTAGTTTTTTTCAAGATATCCTCGGACTTCAGACAACGTTGCCGAAAACGAACCGCAATGGTCAAATCGCTCAGGCAACTCTCGCATATGCTTTTAGGATAATGATCATTCTCTAAAACCTAAAACAGAATACGGTGATTATTAATGTAATTTTATACAAATAAAAAAATAGGTAACAGTACCCAAACTCCAACAGCGGTAGACACCAAATCCCTTATCTGAGTGCTAAACTCTTGTATTGTTTCAAATACACTTGTCATAATAGAACTATGTGATAAGCAACACCGGCACCGTTCGCTTGTTACAAAAACTTCAGACATTCTGGCTGTAGAATTAAAATGCTCTTATATTTTTCTAAATAAGTTCGCAAAAAAAGTATTAACTAGTTCTATGCTGTTGTCGTCTGCCGTTATTCAGCTTTTAGTACAGCAAATGACGTTTAACTTGGCACGAGACAATCTACACGCTAGTGAAATGTAACTCATAAGTTGAGTTGTTTAGCATTTACCCTAATGTCGAATTTGTTCTTTGCGGAGCTTGTAGAAGAATCGGATTTGACTGCAGAATCGGTGCACCCTCACAAAAACACACTCGATGTAGTTTTTTTAAAGTTTGATTAACGAGCTTGCGTTATATTTCAATGTGATCTGATTTTCAAGCTATCGGATGAAGAAATTTCACCGCTTATTGAGTAAAAAACGGTGCATAAATGCTGACACTGGAAAAAGGAAAGAAACTTCAATGATATTTACTGTGGAATGCGAATTTTTTTTTGCTAATTACACTTGTGATATCGCCGAACAAATCTGTTGAAGATCTGCCAATTGGGTTGAACTTATCTACGAATTAAAGTATTTCTGCGTTTTTTTGAATTTGTTTCTACACTCCTCTGCTGGTCCTATTTCTTGAAGGAAGTCGGCGTAGAAAGTCATTAATTTACTCTGCAGATTACGATTTGCAGCTGCTTTGGCATCGCGCTTCGCGGCTTGAATAATACGCTCCATTTTTCCTTATCTGTCACCTTGTGCACATTGTCCAGAGCCACTTCATTGATCTGATGGCAGAGGTTTTATTCTTTTCGGTCATTTTCTCGGATCACGGTCTTTTTCCACTACTTGGTTGGTATTTGTTTTCTTTGGGTTTGTAGGCTGACCAGATTTTCTCGGGATGAAAACGGGACAAATGGGTTAAAAAAACGGGACACATGATAAGATTGATTTTCAACAATTTTTATTACCAAAGCATTCAAACGTTGCTTTGATGAAACTTTCCGATCCTGTACGATACTTAGCGTTTGATGAAATTTAGGTAGAAGAATGGGATTTTTGGCAATAACGTCCTGAAATTTGTCACATGGATTTTGACTAACAATTATCATGATCTCAACATTCTTATGAAAACTTATTTTCCATATAAAAACCTCAGACTCAGCCTTTCTCATTCAAACTTGTTATTTGTAAAAATAGATTTACATGAATGCTTAAATCCAATAAAGGTATATTTACTCTTTGGGTTCTAAAATATTGACGTTGTAATTGAAGTATAAAATATGGAATTTGACGTAATGTTAGTGCTTCAGAAATAGCGAAATATAAGAAATGACTCTTAATTTCGAACAATTTAATCACGAGCGATACCGGGAACGTTCAAATAGTACGATACCACATTTAAATCATGTTGAGGCCATATATATTGATCAAAGCAGGTATAGTATTGAATAGTCTTTGAATTTCTTTTCTTTCCAAAACTTTTGAACAGCATTTTAAATTGTTATGAAGTTTTTTATTTGTAAGTTTGAGAGATGACTCGTTTGTATGACACTAGTAATGTTCAAATAAATCGTGTAATACTTGAGATAATAGACTTTCGTTGTTTTAACAATTTAATACATAACGGTTGCTTAAGTTTGGTTACAATCAAATGAAAAGGGAACGTATAGGGCAGCCAAACTTTGAAACCACGTGTTCAATCATAATTCTTCAGTGAACCCTTAACTAGCCCGTTCATCTGATATCAATATTGTTCAAATCGGTTGTGTAGTTTCTAAGATAATGAAGTTTCGTGATTTTCACATTTCGATACATCACAGACGAAGTTACAGTCCGATTGCAGCAAAATTCAATAGGGTGGTATGAGGCAGCTAGACTTTTAATTTTACACTAACTTTGTGGAAATCGGGTCAGCCATCTCTGGAAAAGTGAGTGAGTCCAAGTAGTCTTCGGAATATGTTTCTTTTCATAGCTGGATTTCACATTTTTAAACATAACAGGCAAAGTAATAATCCGTTTGCAAAAAAAATCAATAGGGTCTTATGGGGCAACTAGACCTTCCATATGACCATATGATTTTATGAAAATCGGTCCAGCCATCTTTGAGAAACATGAGTGAGATTAAATAGCCTCCAGAACACGTTTCTTTCCATAACTTCTGAACCACATGTTCAATCTTTTTAAAATTCAAAATATTGATATTGATGTTCCGTAATTTTTACATTTTGATACATAATCTCTAAACTAGAAATCAGATTACAATAAAATTCAATAGGGTCTCATAGGGCAACTACACCTTTCATTTGCAATTAATTTTATTGAAATCGGTCCAGCCATTTCTGAGAAAATCGAGTGAAATCGGGAGAGCGTTACACTCACACACACATACAGAAAATGCTCAGCTCGTCGAACTGAATCGAGTGATATACGACATTCGACCCTTTTGAGCACTTTTATACCTTTAGTTTTTGCAGTGATTGCCATACCTTTCTAGGAGAAAGGCAAAAAGTGAAATGATAGAAATGGCTTTTAATTTCAACTTCAATCTCGAGCAAGGCCGCAAACATTGAAATAGTACAATATCAAATTTAAATGATGTTGAGGCCACATATTTTGATCGTAGCTGTAGTTTTAAACAGTCTGCGGGTTACGTTTCTTTCTATAACTTTCAAACCACATGTTAAAAAATTATGAAATTCATTGTTTAAGGGTTTTAAAGCCCATTAATTTGAATTCAACTATGTTCATTGCTTCTGAGATATAAGAGCGATTTTCACATTCTGACGCAGCGTCAAAACTAAAAGTTTGATTACAATGAATTCAATATCAACCTAAGCGACAAATAGACCCTTCATTTGACACCAAGATAAAAAGCATCGGTAAGACCATCTCTTAGAGAAGTGAGTGCGAAAAAAGGTGCACCTACACACGTACACACCCACACACAAACATATACACCTATACATGCATATATGCAGAAAATTCTCGATTCGTCGAACTGAGTCGAGTAGTATATGACATTCGGCCATTTGGATCACTCTTCTACCTTTTAATTAGCCAGTGATCGTTAGGAGATAGTCAATATGTTTATTTTCATCAAATGATTTCACATTTCTATGAACAACGGACAAAGTTACAATCCGACTGCAATGAAAATCAATAGCAACCTATGGGACAACTAGACCTTTCATTTGACACTAATTTTGTGAAAATCGGTTCAGCCATCTCTGAGAAAAATAAGTTTAAACAACCTCAGGATAACTTTTCTTTACATAAATTTTGAACCATATGTACAATCATAACGAAATTTGAAAGTTGAGGGTTTTGGAGACAGCCCGATCATTTGAAACCAGTTTTATTGAAATCGGTTGTGTGGTTTCTGAGATATTGATGTTTCGCGATTTTTACGTTTTGATACATAACCTCTAAACTAAAAATCCGATTACAATGAAATTCAATCGCAACCTATGGCGCAACTAGACCTTTCATTTGCAATTAATTTTATGAAAATCGGTCCAGCCATCTCTGAGAAAAGTGAGTGAGAAAAAAAGGTGCACATACACACACACATACATACATACATACAGAAAACGCTCAGTTTGTTGAAAGGGGTCGAGTGGTATATGCCATTCGGCCATTGGGTCCACTTTTGTACCTTTGGTTTTTCCAGTGATTGCTATACCTTTCTAGGAGAAAGGCAAAAATTTCAATGCAAAGCTTTATTCAAGAATTTTTCAAGGAGTATCCAAAAACGGTACAAAATGGCAAAAAGACGGGACGGTTAAAAATACTCGAAAAAACGGTACGTCTGGTCAGCCTATGGGTTCTTTTGCGTTCTCCAGAGCTGCATATGAGTTCTGTGTCCATATGGGAAACAATTCTTTCGCTTCAACGTAAGTGATCGCATTTTTGCCATTATTTTTTTATATTTAGCAATCGCAATTTTTCTTAACAGGAATCGTCTTGCGTCTTGTGTTGTGTTGACTTGCAGCATGCACAACGCATTTGTTTTGTACAGAGTCTGAACTTCTCTTCGGTTTCATGAGGCGTTAGGCATTGTTCGCATCTTTTATTGCTTCTGCAGTTGTCAACGTGGTGGTTGAACGGTTTCACATGACTACTGCAGCAGAAAGGTCTCACACGTCTTGACAAAGCTTTCGCTCGAAACATTACGCTGATGCGATTGATTGGTAATTCTACTCGATTGGAGCGTCCTCCGGACACCAAAGTATGCACGATTTCCTGCCATAATGAGCCGTTGAATTTCTCTGCTGGTATCTTTGTCGGCAGTTACCAGTGAGCCCAGATACTCGAACTCGTCGACCACCTCGGTTTCATCACCACCAACTTGAACTCGAGATGGGAGGTTAGCACTGTCCAGAAACGAGACCATATCTCTTTATTTTAAGTATCGACATCTAGCGGTAAAGGAGCGCATTTTACACTCAAAATTCAGCTCAAAATCTGTTTCTCCCTACCTGTTTCATGTCCTTGATATGTTTTTGTATGTCACCATTTTCCTAAGTTTACTCCCGAGAGAATACTTATTTACGCGTCTGTTTCCTAGTGCTTTCGTGTAGCGCAAAGTACAATCTGTATTGTCCTTGACTCGTTCTCTCATAGGTTATGTTTGTCATCGGAACCATGTGGTTTTTAAATCGTTGCTCCACAATTTCGCTGCTGTTCATAGTAGCTGTCTGTGCAACGCTCGTTTGTGCATGGATGCTTCACATCCATGTCACGAACGTCATTCCCATACATTTTGCTTGAAGCCAATATTCTCTGGCTCGATTTTACGTCAAAAGGCTGTCAGTGCTTTCGAAACAGCCGAATAAGCTTCGTTCATGCAAGATCAGCTGTTGCTGCAAGTGGTGTGTAGAAATCTAAAAAGCGAAGAATGTTTTTTTTGTTTCGTTCGTTCTCTAGATGTTGTGCAGGACATAAATAGATATGTCCAGACATGTTTCAACGCGTTCTGGATCATAAATTCAATATTCATATTGATATGTATTCATTAGAACTTTTCACGCGAAAAAAATGTGCAACAGCCTATGCGGCACAATGAACGGAGCTTAAGATCATATCATTAACAGTAGCGCCATCATCATCGGCGGCGGCTTCAGGAAACAGTCGCCGTGACATGGGTCTGGGATGCTTGTTGCTCCGATCATGTTCCAATCATATACCTGTGAGCCGATCATTTCAGGGGGGTCTGCTATAAATGAAATATCAGGTGGTCTTAGCTTGGTTTTGTTCATCTGCAATTTATTCCACCAATATAATGGCTCCGAAGCACTATGATTTTTTTTTCTCTGTTTCTGTTTATTATCTTATTTCACGATCACTATTGGTTTTAACCAGGGGAATGGCAACATGCTATCTTTTTCTATGTTGAATGAGTGAAGAGTCTTCCCGACTAAAATGAAAAGTATATCGAACTTTTGCTGGGCGCCTGCCTCGGGGCTTTATTTTTCAATAAAGCCCCGATATTTTGGCTACTGTCAAACGTGTAGAGTTTAGATAGGGCTGCCATCCCCTTGGTTTAAACTCTCTCCTGTGTATGAAATTACCTCGACAAAAAAAAATTAAATTCTCCGGAAAAGTATGATTACTGTGGATAGATTACTCACGAATCGCGTCCGAACACGGTGACTGGAATACTCAGGAAAAGATATTAGGTTTTAATTGGAACAATCTGCTCAACACAAAACGGTTCGATTTTTGAATGAAGAATAAAAATCGCCTGGAAGCTGTTGAATGACAGTTGTGTGCATGGGCGAACTGTTATTGTAGGGAAAGTAGGTAAAGACGGACACCCTAAGGTTTAATCTAAATAATTACTTAGGTATTGCTATTTAGATCGCAGTAGTCATACAAATTGAAACTTAAGGTCATTTGTTTTCATAATCATTTTTGGTTTTAGTGAACTTCCTCCAAGTTTTATGTGTTTTGGGTCTTCAAAAATAAGACTACAAATTGCTGTTTTTTGTCATGGTTGGGAAAGACGGACACTTGGGGTGGGTAAGATGGACACTACGAAGATAAAGGTGGACACTCACAAAAAAGATGTAGTACGTTAAGTATTCTTTTGATTTATGTGTTAAGTGATGGCCATACATTACTCTACGTTATTAGAGTCCATCTATACATCACGTGAACAGTTTGAGAGGATGGGTTTCGATGAAGGCGAAAATTCTCCGCCTATATGGCCTGTTCTAACTGCTAAATGATTAATATCTGCTGGTTTCTCTCGCGGGTGTACTTTGTGAACATCTGTAGTACACAACAGATGCTACATGTGAAAATTCTAGGAAAATCCGTATGTCCATCTTTTCCTTAGTGTGTCCGTCTTGCCCGACCTGGTTGTAAATTTTTCAAACGATCGTAGCTCTTCATCGGAACATCAAAAATCTGCTGGATTTTCACTAGAAAACCGACGAAAAACTAATTAATCACTTTACTATTGTGAACAAATGAAAACACGTAAGTTTCACGAGTTTTTCACTATTTTCCGTGGAATAAAAATTACATCAAATTGCGCGTTCACGAAAATATTCTTTGTTTTACTTACAAATTTGACAGTTTGCTTGCTGAAAACCGATAATGCAACTCAAAAGCATTAACACACTATAAAGAAGGTATTCGCATCACTCAACTATCATAATACATTTTAGTTTGTGAAATATGAAAAGTGTCCATCTTACCCGCAGTGTCCGTCTTTACCTATTTTCCCCTATATGCTTCGAGTAGTTTTAACACAAATAACAGACTAACAAGCAAACGATAAAAAGTGTGTAAAAAAGTTTGTGTGCGCAAAAATATACCCTCTACATTAAACCCCTCGTCAAGCTGAATGGTAAAGTAAAATGTGATGTCGCTACTGTTACCGTGGAGCGAACGACATTACGCTAAGGTCGCTTTTTACGCGGATTTCGGAATTTACGCGGTTTTTTCATACGCGGCACGTAATCCCCGCGTAAAAAGCGACTTTAATGTACTCCTAAAAATATATTCCAACGCCAGTGAATACCGAAGAAAGTGAGAAATCCATACAGGTTATTGAATTAGTGACGGTAGCGTTTAATTCGAAGGATATTTCGTTGCACACATGCACAATTTTACACTTTTTTCAAACTGTTTGTTTTTAAATCACGTTTTGTTAAAAAACCGCAGCAATCAACCAAAATAGGTACACAATAGGCCGTACAAAAAAAAAACAATAGCCCACCCCCATGAAAAAACTTACTCATCCTGTGTAAATCTTACGGAAGAAGCAGAAAAAACCCTTTTCTTTGCAGGGCATAATGGTTTTTTGTCGAGGGAATAATTTTAACTCAATTTCGTATCAAGTTGAACGAACCGTGTTAAATTGTAGGTTGGGTCGATGTTTTGAATTCGCCTCATCTCTGAATTCGCTAGTAATAATTTTATTGAAATGTTATGTCCAGGGTTAAGTAAATTCACTAAACAATATTGTACAACATATGGGTAGGTAATTCAACAGTTTCACACAGCAATATTCTCAAACGTAGAACAAGTTGGTAGTGTTGTTAAATCTACAGATTTGTTTACAAACATTTTAATTCTTGGTAAACATCAATAACCAATTTTATGTTTTTACCTTGCAGGCTACAACTGAATTAGAAAAAGGTTCCACTCGCCCTACTGAATTATTCGAGGGATCGGCTATGGAACTTCCTCCTAATCTGACTGCAAATTTAGTTCAACCTGTAAAAGACCCGCTAAACTCGACCCCGCATACAATTAAACAGGAAGCGGAAGAAGAAGCAGAAGACGTCACTAATTTTTCATACAATTTAAGTCCTCAGGATGTGAAACCCTTCGACATTTACAGTGAAACAAACACATCTACGCCAGCTGACATTCTACCAATCCCAATTCCGCCACATTTTCTACCTGATGACGATGATGAGGAGACTAGCTTAGAAAACTCCGCTCCGGGAATAATTGATAACCAAGAACCGACGAAGCTACGCAAACCAAAGGAGTGTAATATTTGCGGTAGAAGATTTCAGAATAACATGACCCTAGGATTTCACAAACTGAAACATACGAACGAAAAACGGCATGAGTGTGAAACGTGTGGAAGGAAATTTTTCACAAGGCATGAGCTGACGGTTCACCTGCGGTGTCACACAGGTGAACGACCGCACGTTTGTAAAACCTGTGGGAAAGGATTTACTCAAAACTGCCACCTAATCGCACATATGCGTAGCCACACTGGGGAAAGGCCGTACAAGTGTGAGGTCTGCGACAAACAATTCATGCTGAAAACTCATCTAAAGCAGCATAGTCGGGGACATACAGGCGAAAAGCCACACAAATGTGACATTTGTGGTAAAGAATACGGTCGAATGAACGATTTGATGAAGCACCGCCGCGGACACACGGGGGAGAAACCGTTTAACTGCGATGTATGCGGCAAGTCATTCACCGGAAGTAACTATCTCGCCCGGCACAAGCGAACTCACAGTGGAGAGAAACCGTTCGGGTGTGATTTGTGCGAAAAACAATTTCTTACCCTTCGACAGATGACCAGTCACCGGGTGCGGCACACCGGAGAGCGACACTTTCGGTGCGAGATATGTGGTAAAGATTTCTTCACAACCCATGAGCTGACGCTGCATATGCGTAGCCACACGGGCGAAAGACCTCATAGGTGCGATTTGTGCGGTAAAGATTTCGCCCAGGGTAGTCACCTGAGGGCTCATCGGGCGGCTCACGAACGTAGAAATAATAAACTGCTGCCGGTGCCCGTGTACGATGTTACGGTTGAGATACCTGATTAAATACTGCAATAGAGTATTATTTTCTTGAGTGAGTCGAAACACTCATGACATATAATTTGTAATACTATTAGTATTAGTACCATTGAAATAATTAAATTATAACGCAACTTCCAATAACTGTCTCAGATTCATATCGTTATCACATCCAATAGCTAATGCTAGTGCAATTATGCTTCTAGGTTGCGATTACGTTATAAGCTGAATTTCGCAGTATCATAATTGAAGCTGATTTCTTTTTCATTAAACTGAATTTAGACTACATTCATGTCGTCAGCTATTTATCAGTTATTTTCAATATTTCAAAACTTATAAAAAACTGATATGAAATCTACTGCATGGCTAAAATAAAAGCATTTTAGACCGTTGTTTACTATTTTGCTAAACGTCATCGACGTTTGTGATTGGAAATGTCATTTCAGTATGTTACTTCTTCATTGTCATATTTTCGGGACACTTTTCTTCTCAGTGACAGTATAAAGCCCTTTAAAGCTATTTACCTTTCTCAGCTCTGCCTAATCGTTGATGCATGTCTAGGTGGAAAAATGCAGCGATACCTAAGAGAAAGGATTACAAATAAATAGATAGGCATTCGCAAATGAGCAAAATGTATGCAAGGCAATAAAAAAAAAGTGTGTGAAACATTGTCGAATTGCCATGAGTGTTGAAAAAGGTTTTCTCGACATTGCGCTGTCTAGATTTTATGCCACTGATTTTTCTTGATTCTCCTTTCAGCATCAACTCAACGGCGACCGAAAAAATGCTCCGGATACACCGATCAGGACATCAAAACTGCAATAGCTATGGTCCTCCGGGAGGAATATTCCATGCGACAGGCGGCAAAAGCCTGCAATATACCCAGGACATCGCTGGCTTACTATTTAAAAAATGCCACCACCGTCAGGAAAGTTTGTCCAATGCGACCGGAGGAAGAAGACTTTCTCCTGCAGTGGCTAACAGATTGTTGTCAGAGAGGATTTTCTATTAAGAAACGAAATGTCGAAGCAGCTGCCGAGCAATTAATACGACAGAGTAAAGAATCTAGAATGCATCCTTTTGAGGACGGAATTTACTATGAGCAGTTTCTCAAGAAATGGCTATCAATTGACAAAATCAAGGACAGAAAGTGCATCGGAGTGGTTCCAGATTGGTACTCCCATATCGACAAATACCTCTTCGAAGGAAACTTTCATCACATAGTGAATAACCCGAATCGAATTTTTCTATGTGACGAATTTAAATTCAAAGAACGCATGGATATACAAGAGAGTATAAAAAATGCTCTAACGGAGACAAATTTACTTTACACAATAACCGCTTCCGGAAGCGTTTTGCAACCACTGATTGTGTACCCATATAAGAGGGAAACTCTGGATGAAATCGTACGGACAGCCCCAAAGAATTGCGCTATAGTACCACAGCAGCAAGGTACTGTGACGCCAAAAATACTCATTGCCTATTTAAAAAGGGTAGGTATAACTTATACGCTCAAAATATGGCGAGTTCATTTATGAAATCTCCCCCCAGGTGATTCACAAATTTATTGAACAGCACCACATCCAAAAACCGGTGATTCTGTACATCGACGAATCGCAGATTGATGTCACGCTGGAGTTAACCACGACCTGCAAAAATTTAGACATCCTTTTGCTAGGCCTAACCTGCCAGGTGATGAAACCCACTGTCAGCCTATTTCGTGATGTTGCTACCGGCTGGACCGAAGAAGTGCAACGTTGGTGCCAATTTCACACCGGGCGAGACTTTCCAATTTTTGAATGCGCTCGAACAATGCAGATCGTGAACCAAAAATACATTAATCGTGCCAGTATTATTAGAGACTTTAACGATAGTCTTCTGTTTCCCTGGCAGTATCGGTTGGAGGACGTTTTACAACCACAAAGAACCATAGGTGCTATGGAAGATTTGGAAGATGATGACATGGAACTTGAACAATTCCTCCAAGATGTTAGCGAAGATGACGATGATGAGGACCCTCCCCCAATCGCCACGGTTGAACCAAGCCAACCGACTGCACAAAACATAGCCGAGCCCGTAACTGAAAGCAACATTCCAGAAAGCACAGTCCTACGGCTGAGGTACGGAAATTTTCAAGGACTGCTGGGAAGGCAGTTGACGGAAAAATGTAGGAAAAACTACGCCTCTACAGTTCCGATATTTTCAAGTCGAGCCGAACGGGCTTTGTTTGAAATTTATCGCCGATTTCAGCACTCCCTAAACCAGTCCGCTAGCATCCGAAGGAATGATGTTATCGAAATAGTTGAGATAGGTGATGATTAGGGTTCTCCGATAAAAGACTCACCAGTATTAACATGCTAGTCAAATCGTTTGTAAAAACGACATAATTTTATTAGGTTGTCAAAATTAGATTTTTAATTCGATTAAATTTTATATTCTGAATTTCGATCAAACTGTATGGTATGATCAGATTACTCTCCAAAAAAGCCGTTACTATTATTTGAAATTTATTTAATTGAAGTGCGAGATATATGTTAATACGATAAACAATAAAAATGACAAATTTCATTCGAAGATTTTTGTATTATTACTTACCAGTCCTGTGCTTAAATTGTGATTCACTTTTTTCTTTCTTGCATTCTTGCTAGGGATGGATTGGCCTTTTAAACTTCTTTTAGGTTGTTCGGGCGTTGTAGCTTCCAGGTGAAATGACATGCTGATCCCGTTTCCATCACTTTCTATTCTACATTTTGTCTATGCTTCGGATTATTTTGTCCAAGAAATTTCGTCGTATGTGTTTAATTTGATAGTTTAATGACTTATTCTACTGAGTTATAAAGAAAACTATCCATAAAAGACATTTTCTCACCTTCTTCTCCACCTGCTCACTCCGAGTGGTCGTGTTCAGTCTTGCACGCATCGCATCGCGCATCGCGAGTCATAATTATAAAATCCGTTCAATCAAAAGCTTCAATGTTTGCCACATAATCGAAAATTGATCAGCAACGCAGGATCTGTCATCTACGAATCAGCTTTTTCTCACTTGTTACTGTATTATATTTATTAGTCATACACACCGCTGATGGTGTTAAGTAGTTTGTTGTTACCATTTGTATATTTAACTTTATTCGAAATGGATACAGTACTCAGGCTAGCGTCGTCAGTGTAACGCAATAATTGTTTAAATGTATGCAGCAGAGCACAATGTATTTGATTTTTCCCGTGACAATACAGCCCCGCTTTCTAGCGTGTATCGGAAACGCAACGTCTATGATGCAATAATATTAAGTTGTCACTTATGCTAGTTTTTGTGTATCAAAGTGTGTGGGTATCGAACCCAGAGCCCCCGATCATCCTATTTCGTCCTATAAAGTATAATATAAGCGTATCCTTTAAAAATTTCTAGCCAATGCGAAACTGTCAACCGAAATTAATTGAAATGTAGCTATGTCGGAAAATCAACGCCGTAAGAAGCTGACCCAACTAAAACTTAAGACTTAGAGGTGAATAAAAAGCCCTCACGCGAGTATCCTCCAAAACAAGCTGACAAACCGCGCTCGTCAAATAAAAACCAGAAACTAACTGGAAACTGCGTACTCATAGGACAATCGCAACCACACCCACACGATACAGTTTACGCGCAAATGATCGGTTTTTACGGAAAAAATGCTGTTGCTACCAAAGCGCACTAACATTACGGAAGGGATTTCAGAACAAGGGTGCCGAAATAGTCGATTACTTAGAAAAAGGTGACATCCACGGTGCGACCGTCAAATCGAGAGCCATCCATGAGTTCTGAAAGAGAAAGAAAATTCTATTAGTACGCAAGTCATTTTAAATCCATGTTTCACAAACTCACTTATGGCAACTTCAGCATCCCGCTCTTTGGCAAAGCGAACAACTCCCGTATCCTGACCGCGAATTTCAGCAAACTTGACTTCTCCAACGTCGCGGAACTTATCCCTCAATGTCTGCCAAGTCCAAGAAGAAGGCATCTGTACGACAACAAAAATTCTGTTAATATTTGCATTTATTCTTACCATTTAAAGACCTTACATTACGAATGATAATCGTATCGGAGACTTTCCGGTTGCCATTGTTGATATTTCCGTAGTTTCGGCCATAGTCATCATTTGGTGCCGTGCTGTAGTTTCGGACATTGGATGATCCAAGATCGTAATCATTTCCACGATTACCGCCCCCTCCGCCGCTGCCGCCAAACGCTCCAGAGGAGTAATTTTGATTGAAATTGCCTCCACCTAGACCACTATCGTTGCCACCGCCACCGCCACCACCGCCGCCAAGCGAACCTAAGCCGGCCAATGCGGACGCCCCAGATCCACCGAGTCCCGCAAGACCGCCACCGCCAAGCCCACCGGCGCCAGCAGCAGCTCCCAAATTACCCAAACCAGTTAAATTCGAAAGACCGGCGGCGGCCGCATTACTTAGGATCGAATTTTGCAAATTACCGGTCAAATTGGACAGACCAACCACACTGCTCAACTGAGCAGCAAGATTCGAATTCAGCCCAGAAAGATTACTACCGGCAGCCCCAAGCAAATTGCCAGCGAGTGGAGGTTGAACCGGAGTAGGAGCCGCATTCTGTATGGAATTGTTCTGAAGTTGATTGTTCTGCTGCAGTGACGGAAGATTACGGGCAACATCCTTCAGAGGCTCACCGTTCGGGCCCAGACCGATGCCAACACCCTTCAAACCTTCGGGCAGACGGTTCAGTTCGCCCTTCTCCAGTACGCGATCGAGACGAACGGTCATACGACGATCGAACAACATTTGGTGGTCGAACATCGAAATAGCTTGGACAGCTTCCACCGGATGATCATACTCAATGACTGCGAAACCTCGACTGTTGCCATCCTTGTCTACGGAGAGGTCCACATTCTGGACCTTACCGGCAAGTTTGAAAACTTGCTTAAGCTTTTTTGCGTCGACTTTGTAGTCAAGCTGACGAGTTTCGACGCATTTCGGATAGACGTGAATAAAAGAAAGAAAATGGAAACATACCATTGTGACTAGTGAATGAGCAAAATTACCAAAGATTGTTGTTTTACACAGAATTTGTTACGATTTGCTAAGGAGATAATTGTGAGGATGTACAATGTTACAAACAAAAACAAAATTTGGGAAAAATTTTCGTTGCGTAGCTACTTTTACATCAACGATTAGTAATAGGCAGCTTGTGCATTAATATTTCAATGAGGATTCCAACGATCAAAAATGTAGGAAGTCAAAGAAGGCCCAACACGAGATTAATAATTGAAAATTTATGAACATTGTTGCATCACCTTGTACTTTTCTATGACTCTCTGTACTCGCAAACAAAAACATAAACGAAAAGTGGATAATTTAGCTTCAATTGAGACGGTTTTACCAAATGGCGAGCGATACAATTTCATAGTTCTTTTTGCAAAGATGGTAACAAGAGAAATCAGTACATTTGGCCAATCAAACAAAGCAGCAAACGGAACAATTCTGTCTGTGGTGATCGAGTAAGAAAACAAACTAAATAACCATACTCACATTCGCGATGAAAATACGGGTATGCAGAGGCCCCTGAATACCGAGACCTTCCAAAAACTTGATGCTGAGACCGTAGGTATTGAAGTCCGGATTGAAGCCAACGCCATCGTCACGTCCCGAGCTGAGAGAGCAGAACACCGTACAGAACAACAGAAATAAAATGATGATGATATGATTTGCCAAAACGCAGGTGCGCTACAGAAATTCCTACTGTCAATTGTAAGGTAGTTTTTTAGGGATTGATGATGGTATTTGTTTCGACCATTGCAGAGCGCAGACAGTCGTGGAAAAATCCGGAGGATGCTACATTTTTACCTGCCAAACAACCTAGCTTGAAGAAGAGATTTTATTCGATTTGACAACAAAATCTTTATAGATGCCGAACCTTTTAGTGATAATCATTTTCGAAACAAATAAAGCGCTATCGACCAAAACAGCAAACGATGCTTTCCTCACAGTACCGGACGATAGATTGTTCGAATAAACTCTCTTCTCATGTATGAAATCTTACTCACTAAAGAATACCAAACCAACACATACATTCGGTCGTCATCTCGATCCCGCCGACGATTATCGTTGCCTCCGTCGCGTTCATTGCCGCGGAACGATTTTGGCACAACGCGGCCATATTTGTCCCGCTCGTTACCGTAGTCCTCCTTGATAACCAGCTGCCGCCCGTTGATATCGAAACGATTCATCTTATCCAAGGCCAGCTGAACGTGTTCCGCCTTTTCAAACTCAACAATTCCGCAGCCACGGGGCTTGTTGGATTCGTCGTGGAATAACTCAACAAAAGACACATCTCCAACCTCTTTACGAAACAGATCCTTAAGATCCTGCCAGCGGTACTCATACGGTACGTTGGATACGTAAATTCGTCGGCAGTCACTACGATCACGGTCGCGGCTGCGGTCACGATCGTTACTGTAGCGAGAGTTGTTGCGCCCACGATCGCTGCGACGGGAGCGGTCACGATTGTTTTGATCGTTGTTATCGTTATCCATGCTGAGCAAAATTAAAAACCACTAAATTCGACCGAAGAGATGTCTACCACTTAAATGTTGTAACAAGAATTTAATCGCCGCAAAAGAAGTGAAGATTGCCGAGTTAAACGACGCACAGCTACGAAAGATAAATAAACAGTAGGTAAACAACGCTTTGGTTAGGTACAACCGGAAACCGGACAGCCTTGCGGAAAAAAATGAAGCAAACCAGTATGGCGGCGCACGAGCCCCATTTTTCACCTGATGGCGGAAGCCGACTTTACTACGAGAACATTTTTCGCCAAAAAACTTACGAAAAACACATCCACGTACGAAATTCACATCGCAAAACATACCTGATGACCTCCGCTACAAAATTCAACCACTTTTATCAACGAACAAGAAGCTAGAAAGCGTTGACTGGATTTTTTCTGCACAGCGACCAAAACTGCACGCACTACGGCTACCGAAAATTAGCGAATGATTAAAAATGGTGGCGATTGTCATCGGCCGGCTTTAATTTTTGAGGAACGAGAGTGAAAAACGGGCCGATTTCGGTCGTGTTTCTGAAGGGTCTCTCTCTGTTGCTACACACTAATTTACATTCACAAAAAATCGGTGTGATGTTTGATAAGTGTTTTATTTACACGTAACAACCCTTCTGGTGTTTTTACCTTGTACGATTCTGATACAGGTGTACTATTACATCTATTACATCTATTATGTGGAAACAGGGGCCACCATGTTTTTGGACGAATCACACTCACATGTATGTTATATGTAGTACCGTAAATTTGCATTTTTATTTTCGTACGAAAGGAACATTCGAATTACCCTGTTTTAGCTTTTTCGAAAATAAACGCGGCATTGTCCAGTTTATTTCAAATAATTTTCACTTGGGAAAATTGGGTTGTTCAGCTATTCACGGATTTCCGAATTTTTATATATCATCTGAAAGAGTGTAATTTTCTGAGCAAAACGTGATTTTTTAAAACTTTGTATCATTATCTTTAGTTTTTTAAATGGAGAATGAAAAATTCGCTCTTAATCGCTACAATGACAGTTGGTATATGGACGATGGAACGATTTAGAGTGATTTTTTAATCTTAAAAAACTCTTTTAGGTGATATATCCAGCATTCCACGAGCGGTAATGGAGGACAGTGCCCGCAGCCCATTTTGACGTTTTCTGTAGGTCAAGGAATTTTCAATCGCAGTAACGGAGTAGAAAATATAATAACGTCGTAACGTAGCATAGCAACTTCAACAAACAATGAGCGTTTTGTTATTTAAATCTCTTCTTGCGCATGCGCGGGTCAAAATAAACAGAACTGTTTATTAAAGTTGCTATGCTGCGTTGCGAAATTATTATGTTTTTCACTCAGTTACTACGATTGAAAAATACCCGACCTACAGAAAACGTCAATATGGGCTGCGTGTGCACTGTCCGCCATTACCGCTCGTGAAAAGCTGGAAAGAAATCCGTGAATAGCTAAACAACCCATAATTGAAATTTACTACACCGCATGCCAACATTAACCCGATTTCTTTATTTTTGCGAAATACGTCTGTTTGAAAACCCACGCTAGGAACCCCTAAATTTGTATAACCCTATGCTAGCGTGTACTTCAAAAGCTGTCCAACGAAGCAGAATCAAAACAAATCAAGTGCATTTTTGTTATGGATCGAAATCTAAATACCTTAACTAAAGGAAACTCCCTACAGCAAAGGTAAAATGCTGAAAACGGTAGACAAGTGTCCCGGTTTGTACTGTGGTCGATCTTTGCTGGAGAACTCGTCGCTTAGTGAGTGCGGAGCATGTTTACGTGGCTTCCGGGTGAACGAACAGTACCTCTGTGCTCCATGCCAGAATGATCTCAGTGAACACGACTGGCTGTATCTGGGATTTATGGCAATACTTCCGTTGATTATTCACTGGTTTTGCATTGATTTGAATGCCCAACAGCGGAAGTTCACCCGAGGTGAGCTGATTCTTCACGCGAGCGCCTGCATCGAAGTTCTGCTGTCTGCCTTCCTCACAATCCTGTTTACCGATCCGATCGGTGCGTTGCGGATTAATTCCTGCGGCGTACGGAAGCTATCCGATTGGTACACCTTGTTTCACAATCCGACGCCCAACTATGAGACGACGCTGTACTGCACGCAGGAAGCGGTTTACCCCTTGCAGACTATGATTTTCCTTTTCTACCTGTTTTGTATCACCTTCATGATGATAATTCGGCCGCTGCTCAACATTAGATTTCTTCCGTTCCGTGGAAAAATGGCCGTCTATTATGCGTTATACATCTTTCCTATTCTCTCGTTGCTGCATGCAGTGGCGGGAGGTCTTATTTGTGAGTAGTATCAAATAATTAGAGAAAATGTAGTCGAAAAACACTTCTCTTTTCAGATTATTCATTTCCTTACCTAAGTATTGTGATTTCGGTTGTTTCAAACGCGTTACACTTCTCGATTAAACTGGATCAAACGATGAAATCTCTCCTGGAAACGTCCGTTACCCAGATGCGCAATGTGACCATAATTCGTACGTATTTTACTGGAACTTCAGCTGAATTATTCTCCCAGTTACCGCTCTGTTTGTTTTTAGTCGGTCATTGGCTTCTGCTAGCGTACGGTATTATTTCAATACCTTATGATATTTCCTACTTTTCGCTAATGCTCGTTCCGGTGCCAGCTCTGTTTTACATATTCACCGCAAAATACACCCATCCGGATAATTTTAAGTAATGGTAAGCAAGTAATATACGAGATAATTTATTGTATGTGATAAATTGATAGCAGCGATACAGTTGTACATATCGGCAGTCATTTATTAAATTTTTAATGTCTAAAACATTCGAAAGTCATCGTAAAATCTATCTGTTTTTACATTGATACGATTTTTTGTTAAAACAACATTTGTCCAGTAAAAAAATGCAAAGAAATGTACGAAAAACTGTTTTCCTAAATTTAGGAAAATTATGCTAGAATTATCGCAGAGAATTTTTTTTCTTAGAATTAAATTTTATTCAAAATAGTTGCCTCAGAAAGCGATACTGCTATTTTGTAACTTTTTTGAAGCCTACCAAAATGGTTTCAAACCCAACACGGCGAAGATTTTTCTTAAATCCTGAATCTCTCCAGCGATTATTCTCACAATGCATGTAAAGCCATGGGTATCTCAATGTAAACACATATGTCGTTGTTTTTATCAATTTGTGACACGGTGCAATTTTTTTATGAAATGGCAATTGTTTATCCTACATGTGAAGCTATTTTTTGAGATTCCATCCTTTAATCACATCAACAACATTATATTGTTAACGCTGATGATTGTTTGCCCATTCGAGAAATAACCGATCTTTCCATACGCAACCCAGAATACATCGTGCCGTGTCGAATAAACTCTAAGCTATCAATTGGTGAGCTCTGGCCCACACAAGTTCCTATCTCAGTACCTACTTCTAGCATATTCTACCATACCGGTACAACTGGAGATAACCACAACAGACAGAATCTAAAATCACATTTTAATTGATGGAAGACATTTTCCGGTTGTCAATGACATCCCCTACCGTCACCCGCTGCAGTATGATCTAGAGCGATTTGAACTCCCCGAAGTCGTCGAAGTATCTACGTGTAAAGCCTTGAGACAGCTTTGCCGGATGAAGAAGAGCTCATTGATGCCTCTCCAAGAGACTGCTGGAGTAATGTAAAAGCAGCCATTAACAGCGCAGCGGAAGGTGCTATTGGGTTCATCGAAACGTAATCGACGTAATGACTGGTTCGACGAAGGATGTCAGATGATTCTAGATGAGAAGAATGCAGCATTGATGCTGCAGCAAAGGACCCATGATGCAATATAAACAGGAACAAAGACAGTAGACCCATCTTTACCGGGACAAAAAGCGCTTTCTGTACCTTTCTAAGGAAACACGTAAATTCTACAAGAAACCGAACGCAGTCCGTGCAGGCTTTGTGCCGACAGCCGAAATGGAGCAATCTTGATGGATGATCGTGACGATATCGAGCACTACAAGGAACACCTGCTCCAATAGGTTGGTTTCTTGTGTGCATCAGCTGAAAGCCGGAATCTGGGATACAGAACAGATACAGGAGAAGTGGAAGGAGGGAGTTATATGCCCAATATAAAAGAAGACAACGGACCAAATCTTCACGCTGCAGTAGATCATCCCTGTCGCGAATATCAGGTCCCCACAAAACACCTATTCATCGATTTAAAGGCCGCTTACGATACTATCGACCGCGTAGAGCTAAGGGGCCGTTCAATAATTACGTAAGCATATTTTTCCACTGTTTATACCCCCCTCCCCCCTTGTAAGACATCGTAAGATTTTTTGATACCCCCCCTCCCCCCTAGTAAGATCTTACTATATATGACATATATAGATTTTTATTATAGTTTTATTATTCTGAAGCAAGCACAATACTTCGTTTCTTCTTTTGTTCCTAATTCGAGTTAATATTCCTTCCGTAATTTTCTTTTTATGAATTTTACCATCCATACTTTCATCAACATGGTTTTTTGAATAGTTCCATTAACAATGTTTTTCTTACGTAAGATAATCAATTCACCCCCTCCCTCCCCTGTAAGATAGCGTAAGAAAATTGCACACCCTCCTCCCCACTATTTGCTTACGTAATTATTGAACGGCCCCTAAGGAAAAAACCATGAACGAAAATGATTTCCCTGCGAAACTAACAAGACTGGTCAAGGCCACGATGGATTAGCGAACCTATACATTAGAGAAATGACAAGACACTCACCGTTAAGGCAACTGTCAACATCAAAACGGATAACGGCAATGCAAAATTATACAGATCGCCCGTTTTGATGTTGACAGCTGCCTTAACGGTGAGTGTCTCGGCGTCTCTCTGGTGTATAGGCTAACTACGATGGATGGTGTACAGTGTTATGTGAGGATTTCGGGTGCGTTATCAAGCACGTTTGAAATATGCAAGGGACTTCGGCATGGCAACGGTCTTTCCTGCCTCCTGTTTAACATTACTGTTGATGGTGTTATGAAACGTGCGGCCTTTAACATGCGGTCACGATCTTCAGTAAATCCAGACAGTTCATCGGTTTCGCTGACGACGTGGATCTTGTCGAAAAGACGTTCCAGGCGGTTGCTGAACAGTACACGAAGGTGAACATGAAGCAGAAAACGTTAAAGACCAAATTATCTACCAGCAGGGGGAACTCGCATAGGCAGTAGCGTCGTTGATGAATAATTGGTAACGTCAAACAACAACTGCAGCAGAGGAATGCGCCGATGTATAGTAGCTAGAAGTCGTGCCTACTACGGACCCCACGATACCTTAAGGTTTGGTAAACTTCGCCCCTGTACCAAGTGAACCATGTACCTGACGCTTGTAAGACCGGTAGTTTTCTACGGGCACGGAACGTGAACAATACTCGAGGAGAACTTGCAAGCACTGGCCGTTTTCGAACGACGTGTGCTTAGGACCATCTTCGGCGCAGCGTGTGAGGATGGCGTATGGAGGCAAAGAATGAACCACGAGCTGGCGTAACTCTACGGCGAACCCTATTATAAAAAAGTCGCTAAAGTTGGAAGGGAACAATGGACGAAACATGTTATCAGAATGACAGACAACAATCCCGCAACAATAGCGGTTGTCTCGAATCACGAATAATTAAACCATAACTTTTTTAGCCGAGTGCTGCGTTTTTTCACCCTCTAGATTTGGGTTGGGTTCTAAGACTGACGTGTTTTAATAGAACCCCTCAAGTGGTTTTGAGCGCAGTAAGATAGGTCCTGAAACGGAAAATCATCAGGACATTAAATTTCAATTTGAAGTAAAAATGTTTACGGGTGAAAACTCAAATCCCACGTAGCAAATTGGAGCTGGATATGTCGACGGAAGAGTCATTGAATCTGGAAGCATTTGAGTCAGCAAAAGCTTTGTGGCACTGCCGGCAATTGAGAAGCTGCGAGAAAAGGAGAATTATTCGACGCGGTCTTTCGCTATGCGGATGATTTTAATCCACGAAGGAAGACACTTGAAGGTGATGACGAAGGCGTTGAAATTACAGACTCTGGTCCCAATTTGCTTAAGTCTGGAAGGCTATAACTACAGCCTAGTGTAGGATGCAGCAAACGTGAAGCTAGCGTGGAAGACGGTGGCATCCGCTTTCTGGGACAGCGGGTTGACCAGAAAAACCGGTTTGCTTCGAAAGTTTACGCCGGCTCGGCTGATCAACTGTACTAGCGTTAACGACTATATGACCACGAGCCACAACCTCGCATTCGTTGGTTTCAAGGTGAATGACTACTGGCTTGCGGTGATTTTGCTGATGGGACTTCCTGAATAGTACGGCGGAGTCGATAAAGGCGAAAAACCTACAGGACGTAAAATTTATTTGGGGTTCGGGTTCGGTTAGCTGCTGCACAGAAGTGCTCTGCCTAGCAAGGCAAGCCGCGAAAAACATACTGAACTAATGAACGGTGGAATAGGTAAGGAATTATGCTACAAATTTGAAAAGCCAAGTGGTGTTTCGATTCGGTGCCTCCATCCATTTGGCGTGGAAGAATTATTGCTACGGTTGCCATGGATCATGAGGTCGGAACAGTAAACAACAGCACAGACCCGTTGTGAAGGGAACAGTCTCGATAGAAACTTCGGAAAGAAGTGTGGATGTTGCTAATGTATTAAAAATTTCGGACCTAGCAACCAATTTACTGTCTGTTAGCACTAATAACAAGCGCGGGAACAAGGTGGTGCTCACGGCGAACAAATCCTTGTCATCACCGGAGTAGAAGAGCCGTGTTGACCGGCCGGAAAAATCATTTCTGGTAAGAAACATGGTAAAGCAAAGACCTTTCGGCTTTAAAAAGTTAAAAGTTTAAAAAACTCAAGGAAGTCGATCTCAAAGATGGAATCGAATTAAAGAATGAAGCCCTCGTTGATTGCGAGTTGTGTCTTACCGTTAAGCTGGCACGATTTCCGTTTTCTTCCAGTGATTCAAGAGCGAAGGAACTGCTAAAGCTGGTGCACTCCGATCTAGGTGGCCCTTAGGGGTGTCATCGTTTGGAGGGAGTCGCTACTTCGTTAGGATTGTGGACGATGCCAGCAAAAAGGTGAACGTGTACTTGCTCGAACGGAAAAACCAAGTTCTGGAAGTATTTTAGAAGTTCAAAGCTAGAGCTGAGAGACAAAGCGGGACGAAGTTGATGATTTTGCGTACTGACAATGGGACAGAGTACGTCAACAAAGGAGTCAAACAACGTGTTCGTATACACCTGTGCAAAATGGTGTTGCGGAACGTATGAACCGAACATTGGTGTAGAAAGCACGATGCATGCTCAATGATGCGAGATTTAGTAAGCAGTTTTAGGCGGAAGCAATCTCAACTGCTGCTCAACTGCTGGGAGACAAAACACCGGAGGAAGCGTGGTCGGGGAATAAGCCAAATCTGCAGCAATGAAACGCGTACCGAAAGGGAAAAGAAAGAAGTTCGACTCCAAGGCAAGGCAAGACAGGCTATCTTTGTTGGCTATTGTGATAACACGAAAAGGTTATCGTCTCGCCGAAGGTGCAATGAGTGCAAAAGCAACGTGTGACCAAAACGTACACCCGGTGAAACTCATGGAGCTTCAATTAGAAGAGTTACTGGTGCCAAACAGCATTGCGGATATGACCAATGAAGGTCAACAAAATGCCGCAGTTGGCGTAGTCTCGGACGATGAAAACCAGAGCACCGAAAAATTTATTGGCAAGCATGAAGAATTTATTGGATATGGACTATATTCTGGTGATAGCCTTTCCCCCCAGTTACCTTCTGATTCAACCAACGGAGACTTTGCGATGAACGATCCGAAAACCTAGGAAGCGGTTCTACAGAGTCTGACCGGGATCATTGGATTCAAGCAATGAACGATGAATTGATGCCGCTAAACGAGAACAACACGTGGGTGTTGACAGACCTATGGGTGTTCAAAACGAAGCGGGGTCCTGATGGGGTCATTCAATGGTACAAAGCTCGTTTCGTCATTAAAGGATGCTCACAGAGGCCAGGTCTCGATTACGATGAGGTGTACTCTCCTGTGGTGCGATATGCGACGATTCATTACCTCATGGCACGGGCAGTCAAGTTCGATCTGGACATCGATCAGATGGATGCCTCAATGGCTTTTTTGCAAGGAGGGCTGAGAAAGCAGAAGATCTACATACTGCAACCACAGAGTATCGATCAACGAAATGAGAAGGTTGAAGAAAGCGCTCTATGGTCTGAAGCAGACAAACAGAGTATAGTATGCGGTAGTGTTCTCAAGAAGCTCGGTCTGATTCGTTCTTCACTAAACTGTTGCTTGTATTGGGTGATTTCTGAAAGTAAAACGATGTTCGTCACCATTTATGTTGAGATTTGAAGCAGAAGCTGAAGATATATCCGGGTTAGCAGTTCAAAACGAAGGATTTCGGTGAAGCCAAATTCTGTCTGAGTATCCGGATTACAATGAATCAAGCAGAATGTAATCTGAGGCATGATCAACAAGCTTACATCGAGGAATTGTTGACCAAAGCACAATTTGTATCAACGCTCGCAGAACCAAGTATACGACTAGTTGAACCAATGAGAGGCTGGTAGTCAGTTCTGTTCCAGTCAGTGGCGTAGCGTGACAGATGATACCCGGGGGGATAGTTGGGTATCACCCCGCTTCCCCTGGGTGTCACCCCCACCAGGTTGTAGCAGAATCGTCTTGTTATCAAAAATTGTGAGAGTTAGCACGCTCATTTTCAATTGCACTAAATCTACCCATTTTTGGAATAAAGGTTGAAACTATACACTTAGGAGCAAATTTGTATAATTTTCGAGGGTTTCACCTCGACCTCCAGATTTCGAGCAGTTTTAAATCGTGATTTAAAAAGCGAAGGACAACGATAGAAATGTTTTTAAAATCACGTTTTACTTAGAAAATGCAGATCTTTTAGATGATATAAAAACTGATATAGCCAAACAACCCAATTCGCTATTTTAAAGGTACATCGTCGAAGAAGTTACCCAAGTGACACACAAAATATGTAAGAAAATAAATTACAACGAAAGTAGTCATATAAGTGTACTACAAGCGCAATTGAAAACTTATGTTATTATATTGTGTTTGAAGTTGTCTTTCATCAGTAGTACAACCGCATTTCGAAAACAAGCTTGTTTTTTTCTGGTTTTGGAGATGTTTTTAATAACATGAGTTCAACAATAACAATCACTATCACTATGCCTTTTCGTAAGACATTACACCATCTAATAAGTTACTTGATCAAATTGATATTTAAATTATTTGAACGATTTCTATATTTATTCGAAGCGTGCCATCAAAAGATAAACAAAACGCTTGCAGTGTAACCAATATCACTTGAATTGTTGTTATCATATATCTAACTACGTTTCCAAGTTTTGTTAGATTTTATGTCCAGATAACGTTGAAAACAATTCCGAAATCAATTTGAATATTCAAGCGAAAGAAACAACTCATTTGAAAGGTTGAATATTATTTTTTGTCATCAACTTATAATCAATTCAAACTGCCACTGATAAAAACGATTGTCGTTCTAGTTGCACAGCGCAGACACATCACATGCGCTGGTTAACAGTTGTCATAGCAACAGATTTGTGCATTGCCGTATTAGTACTCGAGATGTATTTTGCCACTTCTTTTATCAAGTTGGCTTGTTTTCATGCAGTTATGTAATACTTCATATAGTATCAGTACTTGTTCTAGCAGCCTTCAATTTTTGCGCTTTTCTAGTGATAGAGATGTCATGGGATAGGTAACGTCAACCATTCTATACCAACGTGTGTTATTTGGGTAGGGTACTCCAAACAAGGATCCATGGAGCTAGTTGGCTACAACGATGCAGATGGGGAGGGAAGGGGGGTTCAGGTCTAGATACCCGGAAATCAAGTACGGAATGCGTTTTCACGCTACAAGGAGGAGTCATATCGTGGAACGTTGGAAAGCATCCAATAATCGCGTTGTCATCCTGTGAAACCGAATATATGGCTTTGTCTCGTACGATTCAAAAGGCCATGTAGTGGGACAACTTGCGGTCGCTGATATTCAAGAAACGTCGTCCTGTACCGCTCAGCTGTGACAAGCAATCTACAATCAGATCGTACAATCCTCCCACGAAGTACGTGAGTATTCCCTACCATTTTATGCACGCAAGAAGTGGCGCAGCTGTTTTACGTACCTACCAACGACCGAATAAGTCCGTTTGATGATTTTAAATCTGAAATTTGTATTTTTATTCAAACGCGAAAAACTGAAAACAAGGTTTCCAGATTCTTAGGATGACAAATACAATTTATAACATACGTTGTTCATTCACTCATTATTCTACTGAAAGCGGTCGAAGAACACTTAACACAGAATTTTGCTCCACCGTATGCAACCCACGCTACCTGAAATTTCAAACGATTGACAATTTGTTTATATCTTTTAACTCATAGCAAATATATTCAGTTACAAATTATTCTATTTTGATGGACTAGTGAATCCATAACATTAAATGTGATAAAGCATCGACTGCATCGCTTCTCTCGATAAAAATGTTTGAAATTTTGCATCATAAAAATTTATAAAGTAAATAAAAAAGTTACCTGGTTCATGTTTCATGTTGAACTTTTATAACCATTTATCCCCGCCATTTATCACCGATTCATCCCGTAAGACCCCGGAGAGAACAAGTTTCAAGTAGAAGAGATAAAGGTAGAACAATCATAAAGGAAATTTCTTTCGTTGGAAACTCAGCAATTCGAAGTCGAGCTCAAAGGCAATCGGTTTGGCTTACGGATCTTCAGAATGACGTACA
Source organism: Wyeomyia smithii (assembly GCF_029784165.1). NCBI lineage: Eukaryota > Metazoa > Arthropoda > Insecta > Diptera > Culicidae > Wyeomyia > Wyeomyia smithii. Next base: position 258,004,183 of record NC_073696.1, read on the forward strand.
ATGCAATTTAAAACTTTTATTCCTTACAGGCGTACCTACATAAAATTACTCATTAAGTATTCTGCTAGGTTAAAATCATACTACTGGGTGCCTGCTGCTGTATCACGAGACGTACCTACTTTTTCAAGCTGCCTGCGAAAGGGGAAAGAAAAACACGTAAATGCTACCGCTTATGTTCCTGCTATGTGAATAAAATGTGGGATTGATCTTCGACCGTTGCCGCCGTTTCTTTTATCTCTCGATTGGGGCGATGATTCCCCGTGTCATAAATGTTCCAGCGTCGGACTCATCGCTAGAGCTTTCGGCCAGTGTTCGGTCGATTTCATCTCGCACCAGTTGCGCGTAAGAGGGCTCATCAGCGGTTTCGGACGTTTGTACTCGGTTGTACTGATAATCACCGCTGATGCCGGCCGCCATCGTTCCCGCCAGACCGGTTCCACCACCCGGCAGCAGGACGCCTCGAAAGCATCGCATCCAGAGCAGATAGATGACCACAAAGGACACCAGTAGTGTCGTGCCAACGACAGTTATCATAATGAGGTAGTCGGTCAGTATCCAGCGCTTATCGTTCGGGTTCGAGGCGGATAATGTGGCATTAGTCGAGGATTTATTTGCTTCACCTGAGCCAAACGGGACCGGCTGTTGATGTTTGCCATTGATCGAAACGCATAGCCTGGAAGTGTTTGAAACTCCAACGGTGAAGGCGAACTCCGGCTGACACTCCGTGCAGTGGTAATCCTCCGGTCCGACGCATTTTAGACATGTGGGATGACAGGGACTGCAGTACTGCTGTCGAGTTTGAAGCTTGGTGTCACGTTTATGCGGTCGCCCCACTACTAGCGGAACGTCATCTAAATTGTTGAAATTATCGACAGTGCCATTGTTGTGTGCTAGCCGGAATGCACTATCTGTTTCTCGTCCTTCTCCTGGTCCTCGTCGTCGTCGTAATGAACCTATCGGTAGTGGCTTCTGTTCGACGATGGCATTTTCTGCCTCGCTCGCTGGTTCGGTTCCCTCGGAGGGATAGGTACTTGCCGGGCAGGACGAATAGCAGTGTCCATGGTAGAAGTAGGATGCCGAACCGCACACTAGAAGAAGAACGTTTTGCATTCGATTGAAAATTGCTAACCAATGGCCGTTTGCGGAGTTTGGATGGGTTTTACCGGTTTTGGGGTTGTACTTATTGGCCAGCTACGGTTTAGAAGAAGACCGCCGTTGTCGCCACCGTTTTGACCCAACACCAGCGGATGCAGTAAGCGACATGAATGTGTATAGCAAGCAGCCCAGTGTGTCACAGGACTGGGACTGGCACTGGCGAAGCGTTAATGCGGGTTATTCCATGTGTGAGCATGCAGATAAAATTACATTTACAAACCATTGGTTTTCAGTACGCAGATGGTGCACATGATTGCTTAGGATATAACGTAGGGAAAACGCATCCGGAGGAGTTTTATTTGTAAGATGAAATTGGGCGTGAATCAAAGCTTCTAACTTCATAGTGTTTGTCAAGAAATTCTTCATAAATTTGTTAACTGGAAGCACCACTTGGGTTAGCTTGAGGCTTCAATCGAAATTAATTCGTTGTTCGTGAGAGTTATTCATTTGATTTCAGAGAGAAGATTTTACTATTTTTTTTATTTTTTTTTTCTAAAACCATGACCTAAAAGACTTTTTCTGATAGAAAAGAATTTAAGAAAAAAATAGGTTTGTCTGTCTATGGACAGGTAACTCGGCGAAATCTAGAGGGGGCTACAAAATCACACATAAACTTTTCAAAAATTATCGAAGAACTTATTTTACTTCAATTCTAATTTCATCGTCAAAAAATCATCAAAAATAATTAATTAGACAAAACATCATACAGATTATTTATAAAAGGCGAACACGATTTGCAGATAAAAAAAACAACTAGCGTTTTGTAAATTGCTAGCGTTTGAATTATCGTATTATGGAGAATATGCTATTACAGAGCTTATGAAGAGATTAACATGCTCATCGAACAATAGTACAAATTTCCTCAAATGTCTGCTATTTGATCTATAATTTTGTTTGTGGAAGATATAGAAACAAAAAAAAACTTTTACTAGAATCATAAAAAAGTACAATTTTTGTATAATTGATAATTTTAAGTTTTCCAAATGATACAAATTTTCATAAAAAAACATACAAAAGTAATGAAAAGTTAAAATGAACATTCACAAGAAAAGATTCATTTTGAACAATTTAAAAACAATTAAATTCTAAAACTATTCCTGTCAATAGGAAATCATTAAAAATTCTTATCTGATAAAAGCGAACATAAAACCATCATTCGAAGAATGACACAAGTAAATTAATAGGAAAAAAAACCTTTGGAAGTGTAATTGTAATTGGTCAGTTACCAGTATGACTGACCGTTGCCTGCTCACGCTGAAAGATAGCCTGCTAGTAAAAAAATCTTTGAAATGAAATAAAATCATCAAAATGCTGTTCGAGTTTAAAAACAATATACTCAGTGTCCTTCGAAAGGTGTTACAAACTCGCCAGAAATACAAAACAGAGAAAAAAAAAAATTATTATAAAACCGTTTATCATCATGAATCTTTTACTAGACACTTTCGCAACGTTAACGTGTGATGTCGATGTATTTCTTGCAACCGGTTAGGAAATGCACTCGATTGGAATCAATCAATTCTAATTCTAATATCTAATTCTTTGGAAATAATGTGGCGGCCACAAATAGATTCAAAATAATTATTGGGGTCGAATAAGGTTGCAACCATGGATTTGAAAATTACATCTGGGGTCGATATCAAGTTTCTGGGAATCGTCCCGGTTGCGGAAGTACTCATATTAGTTTGGTCATTTTTGGCTGTTCTTCAGAAATCGGAAGCCACCATCTTGAACTTCTAAATGATGACTGGAGTAGAATTTCAGCTTCAAGACATTGTATTTCGCTCTGATTAATCGCAATCTGCGTTCAAAACAAAGTCCTACTCTTCAATAGTACAATTTTTGTTTATTTGTTGACACTTAGCAAATTTTCCAATCGATTGTTACGCGAATTGAGGAAATCGGTTGCAAACTGACTGAGTTAGCAGCGTTCGAAAGTAGACAATAGTCCCAGAAAAAAAGGGCAAACGTTTCTAACGTTGTTCGAGTAGTCTGTCTGCCTCAATATGAAACGTCAAGCCGAACATAACTTACAGTGAAGTTTCATGCACATATCGATAGATGAAGAAGATTTCCGTTGAAAAACGACGTGCTATCGTGCACAGATGGTGCGGTGTTCCAGGATTATCGCTCAGGAAGTTGGCGAAACTGGAGAACGTTGGTGTGAAAGCGGTGCGTATTGCGATCCGGAAGTTCGGGGAGGATAACTACTCTGCGGACCTGCCAAGAAGTGGACGACAAAAGGGAGCGATGGACCCCAAATTGGACAACAAAATCGACAAGTTCTCTCTAAAAAATTTTGGAAAAAAAGGTAATGATGTGGCATTTGCTCTTGCGGTGAATTTACAAAGCTTTTAATCGTGAATGGATCCATGAACGCTGTCGCAACCATTTATTTGCGACGCGTCAACGCAACCAAGCACAGCGACGGTAGGTACCTTAACTCTATTTGCTTTGGCGGCACGAAGTGCCCCCAGCTGTTCGCACGCCAATGACCGGGCAACAAAACGTCAGTGAAACGGAAGGACGGGAGAGAGAGAAAAAAAAAGGTACTGACGATTGAAGGTGCTAAGTAAAACATGCGGCGACTAAAGCTTATTAAAACTTACAATATTTATATATAAGAAAACCTGTTTCTACTTAAAACTATTTGGAAATTGTATTACCCTAACTAAAACTAAGTGAAAACAGATAAAATTGTGAGCGCATTGACTAAATTGTGAATTGAACTTATGAATTAAAGTACGGTTGGAACTTACGAACTAAACGTTACGCTGCTGCCTAAGAGTGCTAGTAGTATCGCCACTACCGATTGGCTTGATATAGGTACACGAAAGGACACTAAACGAATTTTTTAACGCCAATTTGGTACGATACATTACGTACGCTAATTTGAATTGCGTTACCGTATACTAGAGTAACCTAAATAAAACGTTATTGAATCGGAAACTGTCTTTCTCGTTGCATTTGCAACATTTTAAAAAATTCGTTTATTACGCGATCGGGGAGGCTTGAATTATGCCGCCGAAGGCAAAGCCGAATGTCAGTTGTGGTGTGTGCCAGAATCCGGACAACAACCGGATGGTTTGCTGCGACGATTGTGAATTATGGTTTCATTTCGAGTGTGTGGGCGTGAATGAGGATATCGAGGAGGAGGATTGGAGTTGTGCGGTGTGCGTGGCTAAACGAGCAGCTCAGAACCCATCGGTCATCATCACAGATTCTGCACGGAATAAAACGGATCCAAAGTCGACAGGTGAACAGGAGCAAACTAAACAACTTGGCGAGTTCCAGAAAAAGTTAGATTATATGCAGGCACAATTCGAGGAACAGCAGCGGGTGTATCAGAAGCTACTAGAAGAAAAGGATCGCGAACTGCAGTCCGTGGTTACAGAGCTCAGTACTAAGTTCCAGCGCCGTATGGACGCCAGAGAGCAGGAAATACGAGACGAGTTCAGTATTCGCGCCGCTCTACCGGTAGCAAATTCGACAACGGTAGGAGGAATAAGTAACCGCTCATCGAATGAGATTCAAAGAGTGATGGCGAATATGGAAAGGCAACTTGCGGAAATCTCGAAGAAGCAGGATCAGCAGACGAGGACGTTAGAGGAGCGAATCCGGGCGATGGAAATCAACAGAAGTGAACCAAATCTACCCGTTTTCGAACCCAATGAACTAAGCCGAAGTCAGCTGGCTGCGCGACACGCAGTGACAAAGGAGCTGCCTACATTCTCGGGCAATCCGGAAGAGTGGCCGCTTTTCATTTCGACGTATGAGAGCACCACTAGGATGTGTGGCTTCAGTGATGAGGAAAATTTACTTCGCCTTCAGCGCAGCTTGAAGGGTAGAGCTCTCGAGACCGTCCGAAGCAGGTTGCTGTATCCAGCGGGACTTGAAGGTGTTATCAAAACGTTGCGAACGTTGTACGGTCGGCCAGAAGTTATCGTCCACTCGCTAGTTTGCAAGATTCGGGAAATGTCAGCGCCGAAGACAGAGAAGTTAGGAACTCTGATCGATTTTGGTGTCGCAGTCCAGAACATGTGTGCAACGATCGTAGCCTGTGGATTGAACGAGCATCTTTACAACGTGGCACTTCTTCAAGAACTTGTCGAGAGACTGCCGCCTACCGTGAAGCTGGACTGGGCCAAATATCGTCAAACATTAAGGGCGGTTACTTTGGAGGACTTCAGCAAATGGCTTGAAACGCTCGTGGAAGCAGCCTGTATAGTAACGATTCCGTCAACGGTCAGCGTGTATGCCGGCAAATCTGAGAGACGCGTACGGAAGGAGGAAGTTCACGTTCACCTCCAATCCGGTTCCAGTCAGGTAGCAACAGAGTCGTCGAGCTCTACAGCGTTTCCCAAAAATGGGTCGAAGTCAGCAGCGACGAAGCAATGTGTGGTGTGCCAAGGAGGGTGTAGCAGTGTGGGATTCTGTAGTAAATTTCAAAGATTGGATGTCGGAGCAAGATGGACAGCGCTGAAGCAGAACAAGTTGTGTCGAAAGTGCCTGGCGAAGCATTTCGGAGCGTGTGCGGTTAAGCAAGCTTGCGGGAGAAACGGCTGCCCGTATATGCATCACGAGCTACTACATGACGATACCCGATACCGGCGAGCGGAGAGTTTTTCAATCTCAGATACCCAGAACGCCGCAGAAACACCTGCCGAACAGTGCAACACTCACGTCAGTTACGCCAGCAAAGTTCTTTTCCGATACGTTCCAGTTATCCTTCATGGACGAGGCAAGTTCGTTCGCACTTTCGCATTCTTGGACGAAGGCTCGTCGGCGACGTTGATGGAACACAGTTTGTTGGACGAATTAAGTCTTGAAGGCGAGTCGTTCCCCTTGTGTCTCGGCTGGACGGGAGATCATCAACGTCAGGAGATGAAATCCATAATGCTAGCGCTGGAGATTTCTGAAACGCGCGATGCGGAGATGCACCGGATGTCGAAAGTTCACACAGTGGAGAGCCTTTCTCTACCACGGCAGACATTGAGGATGGAGGAGCTAGCATCAGCCTATCGGCACTTGGAAGGCGTGCCAGCGGATTCCTATCGAAATGTTCAGCCACGAATACTCATCGGCATGGACAACTGCCGCTTGGGTCACGCGTTGGATAGCAGAGAAGGAGGAAAGAAAGAACCGATCGCCACCAGAACTCGTCTAGGGTGGATAGTGTTCGGACCATGCTCAAACATATCTCATCCAACGACGAACTTCACTGCGCACCACAGCCTTCACGTGTGCCCATGCTGCGAGCGAAGCGACGTAGATCTTCATAATATAGTGAAGGCGTATATGTCTCTGGACAGCACCGGGGTAACGAGTCCCGTCAAACCGTTGTTATCGAAAGACGACGAGCGAGCGGAACAGTTACTGAAATCATTGACGCATGTGAAAGGAAAACGGATAGAAACCGGTCTGCTCTGGCGATGTGACGATGTTCGACTGCCTGACAGCAAACCAATGGCAATGAAGCGACTAATCTGCTTGGAGAAGCGTATGCAGCGAGATCCTGTGTTGGCTGAGGCGGTGAAGGAGAAGATTCGGGACTACGAACGAGCCGGCTACATCGAAAAACTGACGGCAAGCCAACTAGCCGAAAAATTCGAACGGGTTTGGTATCTCCCAATTTTTCCGGTGGTCAACCCTAACAAACCAAACAAGATGCGCTTAGTGTGGGACGCAGCCGCTAAAGTCTTGGGAGTCAGCCTGAATTCATTTCTACTGACAGGGCCGGATCAAATAACCTCCTTGGTATCTGTGCTACAGCACTTTCGAGAGTTTCGCGTTGCCATCACGGGCGATATTCGAGAAATGTTTCTCCAGATCTTGATGAACCGGCGCGATCAACAGTGTTTAAGGTTCCTATGGCGAAACGGTGAACAAGACCGCAACCCAGACGTTTACGTTACGAGAGTAATGACTTTCGGAGCGACATGTTCGCCCAGCAGCGCGCAGTATGTTAAGAACTACAATGCGCAGCGGTTCCAAGACCAATTCCCGAGGGCAGCAGAGGCGATAATGAAGGAGCATTATGTCGACGACATGCTCTCAAGCGTAGAGACGGAAGAGGAAGCGATACAGTTGGCGAAAGATGTGCGACACGTTCATTCGGAAGCAGGTTTCGAGATCCGGAACTGGCTGTCGAATTCGAGTCGAGTGCTGCTGGAGTTGAAGGCGAGTCCCGGTGAGAAAAGTTTGAACCTTTCGAGCGAGATGGCGACGGAGAAAGTTCTCGGCTTATGGTGGTGTACAGCGACCGATACGTTCACTTTCAAGTTATCGCCGAGGATCAACGGTGAACTGCTGCGAGGTGACATCGTCCCAACGAAAAGTCAGATCCTCAGCACGCTTATGACGATCTACGATCCCCTGGGATTAATGGCGCATTTCCTAATGTTCCTGAAGATACTGCTGCAGGAAATTTGGCGGAGTGGTGTAGGCTGGGACGAGTCTGTCAAGAGCGAACAGCTAGTGAAATGGCAGACATGGTTACGGGTACTCCCGCAAGTGGAATCGGTCAGTGTGCCAAGGTGTTACCGACTGAAGACGAGCACGGGAGAGCGGAATACGATTCAGCTGCACGTGTTCGTGGATGCGTCGGAGGACGGCTCCGCTGCAGTCGCCTATCTGCGGTTCGAAGAAAATGGAAAAGTGGAATGCGCACTCGTCCGTGCAAAGACAAGAGTAGCCCCGTTGCGTTTTGTGTCGATTCCCAGACTAGAACTACAAGCCGCAGTCATTGGAGCCCGCCTAGCGAACGACGTTATGGAGACTCACAAGATGAGGCCCACGCAAAGGGTTTTCTGGACGGATTCACGCAACGTTCTCTGTTGGTTGAACTCCGATCACCGAAAGTACCATCAGTTCGTAGCGGTGCGGATCAGCGAGATGCTAGAGTTGACGGAGACGACGGAGTGGAACTGGGTTCCGACGAAGCTGAACGTCGCTGACGACGCCACGAAATGGCAGACGCTGCCAGATCTATCTCCTACCAGCCGCTGGTTCCGTGGCCCTGAGTTCCTGTGGGAACCGAAAGAAGGATGGCCTGTCGTTGTGTCTAAGTTCAAACACACTGCAGAGGAGGAACGGTCACATGTACTGCATCACTTCGTCGAACGCGCTCTATTCCGCTGGGAAAACTTTTCCAGATGGCAGCGACTACTGCGGCTAGCAGCCTTTGTCCATCGATTTCCGTCGAATGTACGCCGGAAGCGGTCGAAAAATCCCCTCGTGACCGGACCCCTAACGCAAGAAGAACTAAAAAACGCGGAGTTATTCATCCTAAAGTCGGTGCAAGATGCTGAGTTCGCCGAAGAGAAAGCTTTGTTGCAGAAGCCGAAGCCGATACCGTGGAGGAACGCTTTACCGAAGCGTAGTCCGCTGTACAAGCTCAGTCCGTTCTTAGCGGAAGATGGACTGCTACGAATGCAAGGTCGCATAGATGAATGCGCTCATGTCGAGGAATGTACGAAGCATCCGATACTACTTCCCAAGCGACATTCAGTCACGGATCTCATCATAGCAAGTGTCCACGAAAAGTTCTGCCACATGAATCACCAGACGACGCTTAACGAAATCCGGCGTCGATTTCACGTTCCAGGATTGAGATCGGTCTACCGGCGTTTCCAAGGCCTTTGCCAGCTCTGCAAGATTCGCCGAGCGAAGCCAGAGCCCCCGGAGATGTCTGGTCTATCGTTCGGACGTTTACAACCCTTCTGTCGTCCTTTCTCCTATGTCGGCATCGATTATTTCGGACCAATGCACGTGGTTGTCGGCAGAAGGATCGAGAAACGATGGGGTGTACTAATAACATGTCTCACTGTCCGAGCGGTACACCTCGAAGTCGCTCACAGTCTTAACACGGACTCGTGCATCCTGGCCATGCGAAATTTCATCGCCAGAAGAGGTACCCCAGTTCAGATAGTTAGCGATCGTGGGACCAACTTCATAGGAGCAAGTCGCGAGCTAAAAGAAGCCCTGCAGAAGGTGAACCAAGACAAGCTGATGGAACACTTTGTCACCGCTGATACGAAATGGACGTTCAACCCGCCCGCGTCGCCACACTTCGGCGGGGCTTGGGAACGTCTCGTTCAATCCGTGAAGAAAGCCCTGAAGCACCTCCAACTCACTCGCACACCCACTGACGAAATCCTTAGAAACACCCTGACAGAAGTCGAACTCATTGTTAACTCTCGGCCTCTGACTGAATTACCGCTAGACGATGAGCTTTCCCAAGCGCTCACCCCAAACCACTTCCTGATGGGGTCGTCAAACGGTTCTAAGCCCCCGATCGCGTACGACGATAGTAACTACGCACTGAAGCACACCTGGAAGACATCGCAGGTCTACGCTAATCGATTTTGGCGACGCTGGGTAGCCGAGTACCTGCCTACGCTCACCCGGAGAACGAAATGGTTCAGCCGAACCAAACCGATTGCTGAAGGAGACATCGTTGTCATCGTAGACGAGACGTTGCCAAGGAACTGCTGGCCGAAAGGTCGGATTGTCCACGCGATCAGATCCAAGGACGGGCAAGTCCGTCGTGCACTGGTGCAGACGGCGACCGGAATTCTGGAGAGGCCAGCCGTGAAGATTGCGGTGTTGGATGTTGGCGCAAGCGTGAGTACTTCGGAGCAATGACCTCGAAGCACTGCGGGGGAGTGTCGCAACCATTTATTTGCGACGCGTCAACGCAACCAAGCACAGCGACGGTAGGTACCTTAACTCTATTTGCTTTGGCGGCACGAAGTGCCCCCAGCTGTTCGCACGCCAATGACCGGGCAACAAAACGTCAGTGAAACGGAAGGACGGGAGAGAGAGAAAAAAAAAGGTACTGACGATTGAAGGTGCTAAGTAAAACGTGCGGCGACTAAAGCTTATTAAAACTTACAATATTTATATATAAGAAAACCTGTTTCTACTTAAAACTATTTGGAAATTGTATTACCCTAACTAAAACTAAGTGAAAACAGATAAAATTGTGAGCGCATTGACTAAATTGTGAATTGAACTTATGAATTAAAGTACGGTTGGAACTTACGAACTAAACGTTACGCTGCTGCCTAAGAGTGCTAGTAGTATCGCCACTACCGATTGGCTTGATATAGGTACACGAAAGGACACTAAACGAATTTTTTAACGCCAATTTGGTACGATACATTACGTACGCTAATTTGAATTGCGTTACCGTATACTAGAGTAACCTAAATAAAACGTTATTGAATCGGAAACTGTCTTTCTCGTTGCATTTGCAACATTTTAAAAAATTCGTTTATTACGCGATCGGGGAGGCTTGAATTATGCCGCCGAAGGCAAAGCCGAATGTCAGTTGTGGTGTGTGCCAGAATCCGGACAACAACCGGATGGTTTGCTGCGACGATTGTGAATTATGGTTTCATTTCGAGTGTGTGGGCGTGAATGAGGATATCGAGGAGGAGGATTGGAGTTGTGCGGTGTGCGTGGCTAAACGAGCAGCTCAGAACCCATCGGTCATCATCACAGATTCTGCACGGAATAAAACGGATCCAAAGTCGACAGGTGAACAGGAGCAAACTAAACAACTTGGCGAGTTCCAGAAAAAGTTAGATTATATGCAGGCACAATTCGAGGAACAGCAGCGGGTGTATCAGAAGCTACTAGAAGAAAAGGATCGCGAACTGCAGTCCGTGGTTACAGAGCTCAGTACTAAGTTCCAGCGCCGTATGGACGCCAGAGAGCAGGAAATACGAGACGAGTTCAGTATTCGCGCCGCTCTACCGGTAGCAAATTCGACAACGGTAGGAGGAATAAGTAACCGCTCATCGAATGAGATTCAAAGAGTGATGGCGAATATGGAAAGGCAACTTGCGGAAATCTCGAAGAAGCAGGATCAGCAGACGAGGACGTTAGAGGAGCGAATCCGGGCGATGGAAATCAACAGAAGTGAACCAAATCTACCCGTTTTCGAACCCAATGAACTAAGCCGAAGTCAGCTGGCTGCGCGACACGCAGTGACAAAGGAGCTGCCTACATTCTCGGGCAATCCGGAAGAGTGGCCGCTTTTCATTTCGACGTATGAGAGCACCACTAGGATGTGTGGCTTCAGTGATGAGGAAAATTTACTTCGCCTTCAGCGCAGCTTGAAGGGTAGAGCTCTCGAGACCGTCCGAAGCAGGTTGCTGTATCCAGCGGGACTTGAAGGTGTTATCAAAACGTTGCGAACGTTGTACGGTCGGCCAGAAGTTATCGTCCACTCGCTAGTTTGCAAGATTCGGGAAATGTCAGCGCCGAAGACAGAGAAGTTAGGAACTCTGATCGATTTTGGTGTCGCAGTCCAGAACATGTGTGCAACGATCGTAGCCTGTGGATTGAACGAGCATCTTTACAACGTGGCACTTCTTCAAGAACTTGTCGAGAGACTGCCGCCTACCGTGAAGCTGGACTGGGCCAAATATCGTCAAACATTAAGGGCGGTTACTTTGGAGGACTTCAGCAAATGGCTTGAAACGCTCGTGGAAGCAGCCTGTATAGTAACGATTCCGTCAACGGTCAGCGTGTATGCCGGCAAATCTGAGAGACGCGTACGGAAGGAGGAAGTTCACGTTCACCTCCAATCCGGTTCCAGTCAGGTAGCAACAGAGTCGTCGAGCTCTACAGCGTTTCCCAAAAATGGGTCGAAGTCAGCAGCGACGAAGCAATGTGTGGTGTGCCAAGGAGGGTGTAGCAGTGTGGGATTCTGTAGTAAATTTCAAAGATTGGATGTCGGAGCAAGATGGACAGCGCTGAAGCAGAACAAGTTGTGTCGAAAGTGCCTGGCGAAGCATTTCGGAGCGTGTGCGGTTAAGCAAGCTTGCGGGAGAAACGGCTGCCCGTATATGCATCACGAGCTACTACATGACGATACCCGATACCGGCGAGCGGAGAGTTTTTCAATCTCAGATACCCAGAACGCCGCAGAAACACCTGCCGAACAGTGCAACACTCACGTCAGTTACGCCAGCAAAGTTCTTTTCCGATACGTTCCAGTTATCCTTCATGGACGAGGCAAGTTCGTTCGCACTTTCGCATTCTTGGACGAAGGCTCGTCGGCGACGTTGATGGAACACAGTTTGTTGGACGAATTAAGTCTTGAAGGCGAGTCGTTCCCCTTGTGTCTCGGCTGGACGGGAGATCATCAACGTCAGGAGATGAAATCCATAATGCTAGCGCTGGAGATTTCTGGAACGCGCGATGCGGAGATGCACCGGATGTCGAAAGTTCACACAGTGGAGAGCCTTTCTCTACCACGGCAGACATTGAGGATGGAGGAGCTAGCATCAGCCTATCGGCACTTGGAAGGCGTGCCAGCGGATTCCTATCGAAATGTTCAGCCACGAATACTCATCGGCATGGACAACTGCCGCTTGGGTCACGCGTTGGATAGCAGAGAAGGAGGAAAGAAAGAACCGATCGCCACCAGAACTCGTCTAGGGTGGATAGTGTTCGGACCATGCTCAAACATATCTCATCCAACGACGAACTTCACTGCGCACCACAGCCTTCACGTGTGCCCATGCTGCGAGCGAAGCGACGTAGATCTTCATAATATAGTGAAGGCGTATATGTCTCTGGACAGCACCGGGGTAACGAGTCCCGTCAAACCGTTGTTATCGAAAGACGACGAGCGAGCGGAACAGTTACTGAAATCATTGACGCATGTGAAAGGAAAACGGATAGAAACCGGTCTGCTCTGGCGATGTGACGATGTTCGACTGCCTGACAGCAAACCAATGGCAATGAAGCGACTAATCTGCTTGGAGAAGCGTATGCAGCGAGATCCTGTGTTGGCTGAGGCGGTGAAGGAGAAGATTCGGGACTACGAACGAGCCGGCTACATCGAAAAACTGACGGCAAGCCAACTAGCCGAAAAATTCGAACGGGTTTGGTATCTCCCAATTTTTCCGGTGGTCAACCCTAACAAACCAAACAAGATGCGCTTAGTGTGGGACGCAGCCGCTAAAGTCTTGGGAGTCAGCCTGAATTCATTTCTACTGACAGGGCCGGATCAAATAACCTCCTTGGTATCTGTGCTACAGCACTTTCGAGAGTTTCGCGTTGCCATCACGGGCGATATTCGAGAAATGTTTCTCCAGATCTTGATGAACCGGCGCGATCAACAGTGTTTAAGGTTCCTATGGCGAAACGGTGAACAAGACCGCAACCCAGACGTTTACGTTACGAGAGTAATGACTTTCGGAGCGACATGTTCGCCCAGCAGCGCGCAGTATGTTAAGAACTACAATGCGCAGCGGTTCCAAGACCAATTCCCGAGGGCAGCAGAGGCGATAATGAAGGAGCATTATGTCGACGACATGCTCTCAAGCGTAGAGACGGAAGAGGAAGCGATACAGTTGGCGAAAGATGTGCGACACGTTCATTCGGAAGCAGGTTTCGAGATCCGGAACTGGCTGTCGAATTCGAGTCGAGTGCTGCTGGAGTTGAAGGCGAGTCCCGGTGAGAAAAGTTTGAACCTTTCGAGCGAGATGGCGACGGAGAAAGTTCTCGGCTTATGGTGGTGTACAGCGACCGATACGTTCACTTTCAAGTTATCGCCGAGGATCAACGGTGAACTGCTGCGAGGTGACATCGTCCCAACGAAAAGTCAGATCCTCAGCACGCTTATGACGATCTACGATCCCCTGGGATTAATGGCGCATTTCCTAATGTTCCTGAAGATACTGCTGCAGGAAATTTGGCGGAGTGGTGTAGGCTGGGACGAGTCTGTCAAGAGCGAACAGCTAGTGAAATGGCAGACATGGTTACGGGTACTCCCGCAAGTGGAATCGGTCAGTGTGCCAAGGTGTTACCGACTGAAGACGAGCACGGGAGAGCGGAATACGATTCAGCTGCACGTGTTCGTGGATGCGTCGGAGAACGGCTTCGCTGCAGTCGCCTATCTGCGGTTCGAAGAAAATGGAAAAGTGGAATGCGCACTCGTCCGTGCAAAGACAAGAGTAGCCCCGTTGCGTTTTGTGTCGATTCCCAGACTAGAACTACAAGCCGCAGTCATTGGAGCCCGCCTAGCGAACGACGTTATGGAGACTCACAAGATGAGGCCCACGCAAAGGGTTTTCTGGACGGATTCACGCAACGTTCTCTGTTGGTTGAACTCCGATCACCGAAAGTACCATCAGTTCGTAGCGGTGCGGATCAGCGAGATGCTAGAGTTGACGGAGACGACGGAGTGGAACTGGGTTCCGACGAAGCTGAACGTCGCTGACGACGCCACGAAATGGCAAACGCTGCCAGATCTATCTCCTACCAGCCGCTGGTTCCGTGGCCCTGAGTTCCTGTGGGAACCGAAAGAAGGATGGCCTGTCGTTGTGTCTAAGTTCAAACACACTGCAGAGGAGGAACGGTCACATGTACTGCATCACTTCGTCGAACGCGCTCTATTCCGCTGGGAAAACTTTTCCAGATGGCAGCGACTACTGCGGCTAGCAGCCTTTGTCCATCGATTTCCGTCGAATGTACGCCGGAAGCGGTCGAAAAATCCCCTCGTGACCGGACCCCTAACGCAAGAAGAACTAAAAAACGCGGAGTTATTCATCCTAAAGTCGGTGCAAGATGCTGAGTTCGCCGAAGAGAAAGCTTTGTTGCAGAAGCCGAAGCCGATACCGTGGAGGAACGCTTTACCGAAGCGTAGTCCGCTGTACAAGCTCAGTCCGTTCTTAGCGGAAGATGGACTGCTACGAATGCAAGGTCGCATAGATGAATGCGCTCATGTCGAGGAATGTACGAAGCATCCGATACTACTTCCCAAGCGACATTCAGTCACGGATCTCATCATAGCAAGTGTCCACGAAAAGTTCTGCCACATGAATCACCAGACGACGCTTAACGAAATCCGGCGTCGATTTCACGTTCCAGGATTGAGATCGGTCTACCGGCGTGTCCAAGGCCTTTGCCAGCTCTGCAAGATTCGCCGAGCGAAGCCAGAGCCCCCGGAGATGTCTGGTCTATCGTTCGGACGTTTACAACCCTTCTGTCGTCCTTTCTCCTATGTCGGCATCGATTATTTCGGACCAATGCACGTGGTTGTCGGCAGAAGGATCGAGAAACGATGGGGTGTACTAATAACATGTCTCACTGTCCGAGCGGTACACCTCGAAGTCGCTCACAGTCTTAACACGGACTCGTGCATCCTGGCCATGCGAAATTTCATCGCCAGAAGAGGTACCCCAGTTCAGATAGTTAGCGATCGTGGGACCAACTTCATAGGAGCAAGTCGCGAGCTAAAAGAAGCCCTGCAGAAGGTGAACCAAGACAAGCTGATGGAACACTTTGTCACCGCTGATACGAAATGGACGTTCAACCCGCCCGCGTCGCCACACTTCGGCGGGGCTTGGGAACGTCTCGTTCAATCCGTGAAGAAAGCCCTGAAGCACCTCCAACTCACTCGCACACCCACTGACGAAATCCTTAGAAACACCCTGACAGAAGTCGAACTCATTGTTAACTCTCGGCCTCTGACTGAATTACCGCTAGACGATGAGCTTTCCCAAGCGCTCACCCCAAACCACTTCCTGATGGGGTCGTCAAACGGTTCTAAGCCCCCGATCGCGTACGACAATAGTAACTACGCACTGAAGCACACCTGGAAGACATCGCAGGTCTACGCTAATCGATTTTGGCGACGCTGGGTAGCCGAGTACCTGCCTACGCTCACCCGGAGAACGAAATGGTTCAGCCGAACCAAACCGATTGCTGAAGGAGACATCGTTGTCATCGTAGACGAGACGTTGCCAAGGAACTGCTGGCCGAAAGGTCGGATTGTCCACGCGATCAGATCCAAGGACGGGCAAGTCCGTCGTGCACTGGTGCAGACGGCGACCGGAATTCTGGAGAGGCCAGCCGTGAAGATTGCGGTGTTGGATGTTGGCGCAAGCGTGAGTACTTCGGAGCAATGACCTCGAAGCACTGCGGGGGAGTGTCGCAACCATTTATTTGCGACGCGTCAACGCAACCAAGCACAGCGACGGTAGGTACCTTAACTCTATTTGCTTTGGCGGCACGAAGTGCCCCCAGCTGTTCGCACGCCAATGACCGGGCAACAAAACGTCAGTGAAACGGAAGGACGGGAGAGAGAGAAAAAAAAAGGTACTGACGATTGAAGGTGCTAAGTAAAACGTGCGGCGACTAAAGCTTATTAAAACTTACAATATTTATATATAAGAAAACCTGTTTCTACTTAAAACTATTTGGAAATTGTATTACCCTAACTAAAACTAAGTGAAAACAGATAAAATTGTGAGCGCATTGACTAAATTGTGAATTGAACTTATGAATTAAAGTACGGTTGGAACTTACGAACTAAACGTTACGCTGCTGCCTAAGAGTGCTAGTAGTATCGCCACTACCGATTGGCTTGATATAGGTACACGAAAGGACACTAAACGAATTTTTTAACGCCAATTTGGTACGATACATTACGTACGCTAATTTGAATTGCGTTACCGTATACTAGAGTAACCTAAATAAAACGTTATTGAATCGGAAACTGTCTTTCTCGTTGCATTTGCAACAAACGCAGATATTTACGTCAATGAAAAAATATTTGTTGCCACTGATTCGCCAACATGACACTCCTATAATATCCTGGCCCGACCTTGCTACGTGTCATATCGCTAGGTTGGCCATACACTGGTACTCATCGGAAAACGTGATAATTGTGCCCAAAACATAATTCCTCCAAATTTTCCGGAAACTTTTTCCATTGAACTATTTTGTGTTCTCTTCAAGAGGTATCTTTGCTAACATGTTCAACCAGCGGATACCGTACCGGAAAAATTCAAACGAGATTGGACAAGAGCGTCTAAAATTGTTACTAATTAGTCCACGCATAGCCTTATGAAGAACGTTAGAGGAAAAATTCGAGAACTTGCTCATAAATGAAAAAGTCATCGAAAATGTTTCATGAACTGTTGATACACAATGTTGAGAAAAGTTGATATGAATAAAAAACACTCATTTTTAACCGAATTGAAGGTTGGCCTTTTCTTTCTGGGAAGGTCCACAGACATACGTCCAAGCAAGAACAACATTGATCGAAAATTCTGTGTCAATTTTCAAAGAGAATTGCGTTATAAATCACTTTTATACTAGCGTCGCATGGTGACCTTATTGCTACAATAACTTTTTTTTCGCTGGTATACGAGGTTGGTGTCACTGGTAGCGCTATCTGGTTACGAATGGCTAGTACTAAAATCTTAACACAAGTTTGAAACTCAGCTTAGATGTCTGTCTGCGGACGGTCTATATCCCAGAATGTTGCCGTTAGACGTAAATCTACGTCAAAAATATGAAAGGGTCTTGGAAGAATTATCATGAAGACATCAAAATATTTAGGCATTTTCCATTTTTTATTTTCATGTTTGCAACAGTAGAAAAGATTCTCTACTTTTTCTACACATTGAAGAACATCTTTTTGCAAAATATTAGTTCTCTATGATTTCGTTAACCACCCGGACAATACTAGGACAAACCTTACGATGATAGAGCCGATACCCTACATAATTATTTAAAATATGGGAGAGAGATCGGTAATACTGCTTTTCAAAATACACAGTGAATCCTTCTGCAGCTCTTGTGATAGTAGAAGCGAACAGTAAAACGCTTCTGCTACGGCAACGTATAGTGCACAGGCAGGAGGCAGTGCAAAAGTGATCTTTGTGTTACTTCCAGGAGTAAAGATAGCGGTCATACAAAAGGTGCGTTGGCCAAAAACCGGAGAACGTCAATTCCGGGCGTTTGACAGCGAAAATATTCATCATGATTTGATGACAGTAGCCGAAAGGAATCAGCTGAAAAAGGAACTGTTCGAATCGAAATGACTGCTCGAAACCTTCAGTTTGATTGTTATGTTTCTAAAATGTTGAGCACTGCACACAAACCGCACAATGATTCTTTCGCTCTGTTATTGGTAGGAAAAACCTCTACTGTACCACCAATGACAACGGCTTTGGCTAGTGATCTTTGTTGCAGCCATTTGTAGTACCTATTTTTCACGTCGTAACCCTAATGGAGAGGCCTGCTCTCAGATCAACTACATGCCAATCGACGACTTGGAGTTAGACGTCATCGATGAGCGGTGTTTCCAGGGGCCGAACGCCGATTCAGATCACTGAAGCAGTTGCTGCAGAGTATAACTAGAAAGTTGATGGACCAGTTGAGATAGACCCGAACGAGCAGTGGAAGTACAGCTTAAATAATAGGCAATGAAGTGAGCAGTGGTTTGATTCAGAGTGTCTAGTGATGACAGGGGAAAACAACCAGGCCTACACTAACACTACCGTAATGAGGCCTCATCGCCGCAAGGAACGTGAACACTATCATTGCGCCTTCGCTGAGGCGGAGGTCACGAGGATCAGGAACCGGGCCGTACTAGGTTCTGCCATGTGTAATGACAGGGAGGGGAACGTGATTATCGTTAAGTCGCAGGCAACCAGGTGTTGGAAATAACACTTTGAAGTGTTGCTGAAAAGTCAGAAAGGTAGAAGAGTCGTCGAGGGGAACAGAAAGAAATTGGAGACAATAGACAAGCTGTGGTCTTGGAAGGTGTTATTAAAAGAGCGATGATAGGTACGATCTTCAGAACTCTATTAGCCTCCCACCACGGATTATAATTAAATTTACGGTGATGAAATTGAGGTGGTAGATGAGCTTGTGTATCTGGGCTCGCTAGTTACCTCCGACAATGACAGTAGCATAGTGATAAAAGACGCATTATGGCCGGAAACCGCGCTTATCTTGGACTGCGAAAAACTCTTCAATAGAACCAAAGTTGACCATCTAAAAAACACTTATTAAACCGGTAGTCCTTTACGGCCACGAAATATAGACCTTGTATTGAATATGTTTGAAATTTCGTGCAGAAGAGGAGTTTAAGTGCTACCAAATTTATATCTGCACATATAAATACGACATCGCTGAACAAACACTATACTGCACAAACAAGTTTCAACAGTCAGAGTGCTTGCGGGTTAAAATAACGTTTTACATTTTAATCTAGCACAAAACGAGAAAATACTATCTTCAATAAATTTATTTGTTGTCTTAAAAAGGACAATTGTTGTTCAATTGAATATCAGATATAATGTTGATTGCATCTGCCCGCTACCGCACAAAGGCAGCATTTTACTTAACGGGAGACAACTGGGTATAGATTTGCATCCACTTTGAAAATCACTCGCTGATTGGTTGAAATTGAAAACCCCGAGTGCGTTGAAATGAATCATTATGCTCACTGTTTTGTTGTCGGCAGTGTTGCTGAACAACATGTTTATGCTATTTTGATTCATGATTTATTTTTATTTTAACCTGGCATTATCTAAAATATTCAAATGAACATTCAAAATAAAGTTCAAAGCGTACAAATACGGGCGTAGTAAGAGATCCCATTTAGATCATTACTTATATCGAATTCCAAAAAAGTGCGTAAGGAGTGGATGCGGTTTTCATGAAGTATGAGAACGACATACCGCTGCTGAATGTCGGGAGTAAATTGTGTAGTGTGAGCTCAATTCCACTTTTAAATACGTTCTGGATTATCCTTCTAGTGCCCAAGTTAGTTTATAGACTGACTTCGAAAAAATCACTATGAATCTGTATAAACACTGCACAATGGTCTAGAAACCAAATTTAGGGGGAAATTTGGGTCTAGAGCTCTATAGCAATCTTTTAGAGTAAAACTTTCTTCTACAAAGTTGTTACATATGATAAAGCGCTTATTGAAAAATTATCAAAAATTAGGGTGACCAAAATTTTCGATGCAGTCAAGTATCTATTTTTTTTTATCTTGGTAGATAGAAAAAAAAACTTGTTCTACAATGTTATGGCTCCAATAACTTTAAGCAACTTTGTAAAAAAAGTTTTTCTCTATCTTCGAAAACGACCGATTTATATTGAAAAAACACTTCTTTATTTCAAGTCTCACCTTAAAACTGGCTTTTTAAGAGAAACAATTTGCAATGCTGATATTGTAAATATCTCAATTCTACTCAAAGTTATTAATGTTTTTCATAAAAAAACATGCGTTTTTCAATTGTTTGTCATTCTTTTTGGGGCAAACATAAAAAAATATCTCTAGGTCTCATTTTGAAGGGCATACTTGACTCTATAAATGGAGGAATTTTAGAAAATATGATAGTAAATTCAATTTAAAAACTTGACAAAAATTCCAATAGTTCTATATATTACGCATATAAAAGCACGCAGATTTATTTTTCTGGTATTTTTTTCTTATAACTAGAAATAATTACCTTCAATTTCATCCAAAAAGATTGAAAATCGATCAACTGGTTGAAAAGTTATGATTGTTTTTGAATTAAATACATCGAACACAGTCGTTTTTTATGGTCACCCTATTTCGAGATTACAGCAAGAACAAAGGAAATCCATAGAAAACTAACCGATTTATTAGCATGTGAAATTGGACATATTTTTCCGTTTATCGGTTTTAGATTTTTATTTTACATCGCCGAACTCACTGAGAGACGTAGTTCTACGTCAAAAATTGATGGGAAGAACATTTCAAATCATATTTTTAATTACTAGACATTTCTTTTGTTGTTAAAATGTTATGTCTAAGCGTGTTTTTTTTCGAAAATATATTAAAATCAATACCAGTCTACCTGAGATATTGGAATATTTTTTTAGTTTTCCTCGGTAAATGATTGCCCACATTTAGTAGGAAGATTTTTTCAAAGCTCTCTTCTCATGCTTCATACTTTGCTGCGTAGCGTCTCAAAGCACTAGAATGATTAATGCTAATGACGGATCCGTCCCGCAGATTACAGATCTGCACGAAATTTGCGCTAACCAGGACACTGATCCTTCCGGTGGCGCATTACAGACATGAATCGTGTATGTGAAACGGCTGGCCACAGAGCACGTATGACGGATGAGCGACCGGTAAAGATGATATTCAGCAGAGACCCGGCCCGAGCAACGGGTATAAGAGATGACTGGAGAAGAGCAGCCCAAGATCGAGTTTTATGGATTCGGCATAGAAAACCTACGATTTGTCGTCAAAGACCGTCTGCAGGCGGCACTGGGCACTAGAGGGTTAAACAAACGTTAAACAATTAAGAAAATAAAACAAAAATATACATAAGTTGACTCCAAATTTGGTTAAAATTCGCAAAAAAAGATCAGAAGGCCCAGAAACACAAGAAATATCCTGAACTAGCGATTCAGTCGTCAACGAAAAGTTTAGGAAAAGGAAACAAATGAATTGATCATTAATTAGGTACATAACATGCTTCTGAACCGACTATCCGAAATAAAATTAAAAACAGAACCCAAATAAAACTGGAAGATGTAGAAAATAGGAAAAACATTGAACTTAAATGCATCTGGAGGCCTAGAAAAAAAAGGGATCACAAGCTAGGCTTAATATTGCCGACCCTTCCGTTGAAATCCGTTTAAGAGCCAGTTCGCGAGAACCGCAACCACCTTTACAAGGGAGGTTGTTTCGAGGTTCTCCGATTGGACTGAAACTTTCAGGGTTTGTTTATCTATATAATAGAGCAATGTTTTGCATATTCTCAGATTTTTTGATAATGGGTAAGTGGGGTAGAAAAGCCCGCAAAAAAATGATGTCAAAAAACTGCTAAAAACGTAAAATTGCTATAACTTTGAGTAAACTGAACCGATTTTCATGAAAATTGGCATGTTTGTTTTACTCTATAAAGGGAACAAAAGGAGGGCTATTGGAAGTTGCTGTCGAGAATACATGCTGAGAAATTCTCATTTTTCTAAAAAAAATGGTGATTTTCACAGCTGTTTTTCTCTTACCAACAGATCTAGCATTAAAATCCAAACAATACGTTTTGTAGTACAACTCAAGAGCTTTCATTTGATATATAAAGAAAATGCGCCGTTGTAAAGATGCGGGAGAAAATCCATTTTTTCTATAACATGTTTTTGACCATTATTTTGTACCCATTGTGCGAGAAGCTTTGCTCCGTTTTGTGTCATTGTTCTTCAATGTGGCTGTAAGTTTCAGGTTTCGTTTGCTTATGCAATGTTATTTCGAAATTTGAGGTTTTTGGAAAAGGGGTTAGTAGAGTAAACAGGCTACAGTAAAATTTCAAAAAAATAATTACTTTCGGCTTACTCTCGAAGTAAGACGATATAATGAGAGGTTTTTTCAGAGCCAACAAGAGAATGAATGAATGCCAACAAAGCCACGCGATACTTTTTGTTTAGCTTTTTTTCCAAAATGTTTCCTTTAGAGAATAAAATTACCAAAAAATTTAATGTAGTTTGAAACCAAATATACTCTATATTTCATCATCTTAATTTTTACTTTGATTTATCATCATCTAACTACTCATCGAGCTCATTAGTTATTGCACTCAATGCAGTTCCGCCCCGCCCCGTAACTGGTAGGGAAAGCTTACACTCTACTACGAACGACAATGGCCTGAGGCTTGTTAATTTCGCTGCAGCTAGGGGGATGGCTATCTGTAGCACTTATTTTGCACGCCGGAACATACGTGAGCACATCTGGATGCACCCGAATGGAGAGCTTTGCTCTCAAATTGACCACGTTCTGATCGATGGACGGCACTTTTCGGACGTCACAGACGGGAGGTCGTTCAGAGGACCGAACGTTGACTCGGATCACTATCTCGTAGTAGCCAAAATCCGCGCCAAGCTGTCCAACGTGCTGAAATCCAAGGCAACGAGGAGGATGCAGTTGAACATCCAGCGGCTATCAATTGAAGGAGTAGCTGCAGAGTACTCGCAGAAAGTTGATGAACGGATTGAGGAAAGAGCTGAAGGGAACCTGAATGAACAGTGGAGGCACATCCACAGTTCGATCAGCACTACAGCGCGAGAAGTGTTGGGTACAACTGCGGCAGCTGCGTCCAATGAGTGGTTTGACGCTGAGTGCCAGCGAGTGACGGAAGAGAAAAACCGCGCCAGGGGTCACATGTTGGCCACGGCTGTGACTCGTCAGAGCATGGGTAGATATCGAGATGCAAGAGCCGCTGAAAAGAGACTCCACCGCCGGAAGAAACGACAGCATTGGGAGCGTATTCTTGCGGAGGCGGAAGGTTGCTTCTCCAGGCACGATGCGAGGAGCTTCTACAAGAAGGTCAACGGAATCAGGAATCGAAACGTGTCAGCCCCTGTCATGTGCAACGATAGGGAGGGGAACCTGATAACCGATAAAACAGAGGTGGCCAGGCGTTGGAAGGAACACTTCAGTGTGCTGTTGAACGGTGAGGGAAACAGTGAAGTCGAAAGAAGCAGGATGACTATTGAGAATGATGGTCAAGCTGTGGATCCACCATCCATGGACGAGGTGAAAAAAGCAGTGAAAGAGCTGAGAAACTGCAAGGCAGCTGGGAAGGACGGCATTCCCGCCGAACTCTTCAAAGTCGGGAGCGAACAGCTGTATCGTGCCATCCATCGGATCATGCTGAGAGTGTGGTCTGATGAAGAATTGCCCTCGGACTGGTTAGAGGGTCTCATATGCCCGATCTACAAAAAAGGCCATCGCATGGACTGTACCAATTATCGAGGCATAACACTTCTCAATACCGTGTACAAAATTCTCTCCCGCATCCTGTTCCACAGACTGAGGCCGTTGCAGGAGACCTTTGTTGGCGAGTACCAATGCGGTTTTCGAGGGGGACGCTCCACGACGGACCAAATGTTTACCTTGCGACAAATCCTCGATAAATTTCGAGAATACAACTTGCAGACGCACCATCTGTTCATAGACTCCAGGGCAGCGTACGATTCAGTCAAGAGGAATGAGTTATGGCAGATTATGATGGAACATGGCTTCCCAACAAAGCTGATTAGGCTGATACGTGCCACTCTTGAAGATTCTACATCAAGCGTCAGGATAGCCGGTGAGATATCGGACTCGTTCGTGACGTTAGATGGTTTGAAGCAGGGTGACGGGCTGTCGAACTTATTGTTCAACATCGCATTGGAAGGTGCTATACGGAGGGCTGGTGTGCAGAGAAGCGGCACCATCATTACGAAGTCGCACATGCTTCTCGGTTTTGCGGACGATATCGACATCATTGGTATCAACCGTAGAGCTGTGGAAGAGGCCTTCGGACCTCTCAGGAGAGAAGCTGCGAGATTAGGGCTTGTCATGAACTCTGCCAATACCTTTTACGGATTACGTAACCAGCCAAGGTCCCGCAGTCTGCAAATTCGAACTAAACTTGCACTCTATAAAACACTGATTCTTCCGGTGGCCCTCTACGGCCATGAATCATGGACGCTGAAAAAGGCTGATCGGCGAGCTCTTGGTGTTTTTGAGCGAAGGATTTGAGCTCTTGGTGTTTTTGAGCGTAGGATGCACTACAAAACGTGTTGTTTGGATTTTAATCCTAGATCTGTTGGTAAGAGAAAAACAGCTGTGAAAATCACAATTTTTTTAAAGAAAAATTCGAATTTCTCAGCATGTATTTTCGACAGCAACTTCCAATAGCCCTCTTTTTGTTCCCTTTATAGAGTAAAACAAACATGCCAATTTTCATGAAAATCGGTTCAGTTTACTCAAAGTTATAGCAATTTTACTGTTTTAGCAGTTTTTTGACATCAATTTTTGGCGGGCTTTTTTCCCCCACACACCCCTTATCAAAAAATCTGAGAATATGCAAAATATTGCTCTATTATATAGATAAACAAACCCTGAAAGTTTCAGTCCAATCGGAGAACCTCGAAACAAGATCTAGTTGCGGTTCTCGCGAACTGGCTCTTAATTTCTCTCCCATTGATGGTGATGTTGGTTGTTACATTACCTAAGCAACCATGTGCAACAAGCAAATCGTTCAAAGTAATTATTTACTAGGTACTTACCCGCAGACAGTAATCAGTTATTTCACTGATAAAATTGGTACCAGCAAACCATTAGTATCTACATTGAAGCGTTACCTTTTTGGATTTAATAAACAATTTTCACCAGTTATTTTTTTGTTAGTCATAATCAAACGAAAACTAGTGAAGCCTACGTGATAATATACAATCTTAAACAATGAGATAATGAGCACCGAAAAAAATGCAAGACAACACAACATAGCAGTAAAAACTTAACCTAACTAAAAATAACACTATTTCTATAGCAAACAAAACTAATCAGTGAATAAATAAAACAACTCCAAGCAAACAAATGCAGTCTCGTGGATTCGTGG
Source organism: Wyeomyia smithii (assembly GCF_029784165.1). Lineage (NCBI taxonomy): Eukaryota > Metazoa > Arthropoda > Insecta > Diptera > Culicidae > Wyeomyia > Wyeomyia smithii. The sequence goes on from NC_073696.1 coordinate 258,029,526, forward strand.
TTGCGTTTTGCTACAGGTGTGGTAGGAGGGGTATGTGGTACGAACGTAAAATCATTTCGAGCTTTTTTTTTCTCTCTAACAAATAAATATAAATACAATAAGTAAGAACCAAAATGCAAACCAGAGAAAGATAAAATACAAACCTAAAACATGGTTAATACAGGAAAATTCAGAAAATAAAAACCGTCGTTCGGTAGGGTGTTGTGATCTTTTTTACGTTCTGTGCCAATGAAATGCCCGCTAGAAGCTGAGAATTACTGTTTTCAACAAACAATTGTTTCGCAAATGTCCGTCCTCTTTATTGAATCCGTTCTTCTGTTCTTCTTATTTGGATGGCTTAAGGTAATATTTTGTTGTTGTTCTTGTTCTTGTTGCTGTTGTAATGCGAACTTAAAAAACTGTTACAGGTTTACTTATTTAGTTTTTTTTTGTGTTCGTTTTCGATTTGCCTCCATTTAGTTTTGCAAGTTTTAGCCCTTGTTTATTTTATGTGTGGCTGCTAGGAAATGCATTTTTCTTCAATTCAAATTATGACCTTTATTCATGTACGCCTATCTAATGCTTTTGCTAAAAAGTAGTTCGCTCGGATTTTCGCGTTTTAATAGCATTGTGGGGCTCTTACAACAGTAGTGTTGTCCTGCATCATCATGCATGGCGATGTGATGTTTCGTCATCTCATTATTGATTTATCTAAGTTACCACTACCCTAGCGCTAGGATGATTAATTTTATCGTTCATTGACTTACTTATTTATTTGTATTTATTTGTGTAGTAATCTTCTCGATTGCTGCCTCTAAGTTTTACCATAAATTTCATTCGTTAAGTAGTATTAGGAAAAGAAAAAAAAACAGTTTTTTTTTCAAAGTCAACTTCTTGCGTTGGTTGCTTTTCATCTGCGAACTTCATTTGTTTGCTGCGAGAGTATTTTATCTATTCAAAAGTAGGTAATTGTAATAGTTCGGCGTTTGTTTTCTCTTCTGCATTTCTTCGACATGTGTTTACAATTTACAGCACCAATTATTAGATTCTTTCTTCTGGTTTTTCTCCTGTTGCGATTTTGCCTTCGAACGGTATTAGCCTTTCCGTTTGCTCTGTACAAAATTCATAGTTACTACTAGTTACTAGGTTAGTTTATAATCTGCCCTCTCCCTGCGGGAGAGAAAACTAGCTGAGTTTTAGGGGTTTATGAGTCGGTTTTTTTCCTGTTTTTGATGGAACAAACGAAAATAAAATGCCGTAGCAATGTCGATGGCAGTGATCTTTTCGGAACGAAAGTTTTTTTTGAGCAAATTTAACAAATGAGCAGAATCACTTCGTTATTGCGTGTGTGCCCAAGTAAATGATTAGAAGAAAAACAACAATCTCAATTTAATCTTCTCCTGAGGCAGCGTCATTTGGACGGGATGGCTTGCGGTTTTGTTTATTGTATTCTGATTTAACTAATAAGTAAAGTAAAAATTGTTAGAGAAAACATACGATTGATTAAAATGGTACCTTCGGCTAAGTTGCAAACAGTAAAACTCTAGTTCTAAATAAAATGATTTTGTTTTTAACACAATAATTCTAATAATTTAGAGATGATAAAATAAAACATAAATAATCTATGAGCAATTAAAAAAAAAACACGATGTTCAAATTTTGATCAAATATTTTACAACTTTGCTGAGCAAACCATATTAATCCAACTTTTTACCGTATAATAATTTATTTATAAGTGAAATTTTTGAGTCCCTTCTGGGAAAGCAATCTAAAATAATTAACGAAAATTTTATTCACAACAGCCGAAATATTTAAAGCGCAAGGTTTGGTTATCTGACCAATTAATAAAACAGGTGAATTTGCCGAAAAAAACAATTCCTGATGGGGTAAAAAAGTAGACACTGCCTCGTAACGCGGAGAGTAATTGATGATCTAACAAAACAGGACTGCCTTCCATCGTTGCCCATATTGTAACGTGGAGATGAGTTTGCAAAAAGCCGCCTTTTCAATTAAGTACAAGCTATTCAATTTGCTTTCGATTGCACGGCCTTCTTTGTTGACGTACGCAACCCTGTTTTAAAATTGCTCTTTTGTATTTATGTATATGTGTGTGTGAGTGTCTGTGTGGGTACCTAGGAACATAACGAGTGAAAATGAAATAATCTTATGGATATGGAATAAATTTTCAACAGGAATATATATAATAAAACGAGGCTATAAACAACATCGCTGTATGAGCGTTACTGTTAAACCGAAATAATCGCACCGTTTCTGGTTGTGATTTTTTACTTTACACCGGTACGACAATAATAAAATTATGAATATCATCTGCTGCTAATTAACCATCAATTAGCCGTGGCTCAACATAAAGAGTTATGGCGAATAAAGGAAACAATAATTTTGCGCTGCCCTGTTTTCCTGTCACTTTTCTTTTCTCCTCTCGCGAGTTTTTGTGTGTGTGTGTGAGAGAGAGAGTGTGTTTGCGTAGTTGCTCGCCCATTTTGTTTTGTACAGTTTTTTTTTGCTAAACATCTAATAATTACACTTAGAGTATATGTTTGCTTGGATATGTAACGCGTACTTAAAAAAGAGCATATGTTTGTAAACTGAAATCCCATTTTTGTTTGTGGAAAGCGCGCGCAGGATTCAAACGCGGAAAGGTAAATTGATAACAAAAAAGAATGATATACATATCTATAGCTAAACGATAAACGTACAACTTACTAGTGATATAGATAAATATAGGTTTCATTTATTGTTTTATTTGGCATTTTTTGATTATACGTGATTAAGTTGTGATTTGTGGTTTCACGGTTAAGCTTGGTTTACACTGAGATATGTAGATAAGCGCTTCAATCAAACAATTATAGTTTTCTGATAAGGAGAGAAGTGAAATAACAACTGGTTCTCGCGTACTTAGTACTCGTGTGAACTGGGAAATGATTCCGATGGAAACGTGCTAATCTTTTTAGAATAAATTACGAGTAATTCTAGTGCAGCGTGTGTCGATCTGTCGAAATTAACACTCAAAATTGAAACGAGCAGACGTTGGAGTAAATTTGCATCATGAAAATGGCGTTTGTTTAGTGATTCTAGCTTTCATCGTTTTACACTCACAAAAGGCAGAAGTAAACGAAAAAAATGGTCCCACCAGGACTTTGCTAGGTTAGAATTGCCAAATTATCTGGAAAACAAATTGTTTGCCTTTTCCACAGTGCGATTTGAAGCCGTTTCGTATCTCCCAGCTAGTCTAGTCTAGACGACGAACGACAAAACCGTCGGTGTCTTACATACCGATTGGGAAAAATTTATTCAAATTCTGCACTGTACAACATACACACTACAACGTGTGTGGGGGATCGCAAATATCCCGTACTTCTCTGTACCAATATAGTGCCGCTGAGCGTTGCGCCTTAACCGATTCAACTGTCAGTTGGAATTTATGCTGATATTTCTAGTTTTTTCATTGTTTCATTTTATTCTGCATTGGTCGTCGGTCTCGATGGAGTGGCAATACGAACAACATATCGGAATGATTGTTTTTGGGGAAATTTACATCCCAATATGTACGCTGTCGGATAAAATATTGAATACCGCTAAGATCAATATTGGCGGTCGGAAAATAGCGGAAAATAAAAATGATAATTAAACCTCGCGTTTTTCTTTGGGCGACTTTTTTTTAATTCCCCTCGGTCGCGCATGTCGTACATTCGGATGAAATTAATTGTCTGTTTGAAATTCGAGCAAGAGGGATAATTTTACAGCGAACAAAAAAAAAACATCATTTAGTGCCGGGTCAACAGTATTACAGTATTCGTGATTTAATCGCTACAGACGTGCGAAAACAGCGTTCGCATGCAGAGCGGAGCTTTCCGAAGTAATTTAATTTGCATCGGATATAATTATAACATAATAAGAGTACGCGAGTAACGAACGCATAAATTTAATGCCGAAACTCGGTGTAGAGACAGTCCCCCTACGATCTCGGTGAATCTTCGTACGCGTGGTGGTGGAAATTGTACAAAAACATTGTTCAATATTGTTTGAAAATGTTTAAACTTAGAGTGAGACACTTAACATATGTTAAAACCTTTAAATTTTAAAATGTAAAATTCAGCACCGTAATAAATTGGTCATAAATTTAACAAAAATGTCGAGACACCCATTCGGTCGAGCGAGAAAATAAAAAAAAAATGCCTATCAGCGAGAAAAAAAAAATCAAAAAATTGAAGAGGTTGTTTAGAAGACACGACCGCAAGTTAATATAGAATTAGGACAGCCTATCTGATGTATTTTTTGCAAAACGTTTTTTGATTAGCATGGAATCATTGGAAAATAATGTTGAATATTGCTGGAACACAGTTGTATTAAGAGCACCTCTCCACCGTAAATAGTAGAAGGATGCGAAGGACTACGATAGTTTTGTAAGTTATCAGAAAAATTAACAGACGAAATTGTAACGATTTTTCTCTCTGTACAATTTCGAAACGAAAGTCAAAAAAATGTTTTTTTATATATATTGACCCGATTATGTATGATTCGATTATACATAATTTTAGACTCGATTATATATAGAAGCAAAACATTTTATTTCTTGAATTTCAAATATGACTTATCTAGAGTTAATATATCGTAAGAGAACATCTACAAAATACGCAACGCTTGATAAAAAGGGAGAAAAATAGAAAAAAATAAAAAAAAAACAAATTTTGAATATTGTTTAAAAAAATTTAAAAATAAAAAAACTAAAAATACTTGAACAAAAATACCTGAATAAAAATTATTTCAAAAATAAAACAAAAGAATAAAAAATTTAAAAAAAATAATTTTTAAAAATTTGAGAAATTAAATACAAACAAGTTGACAAATCTACATATACTTAACAATTTTTTTAATAATTTTTCTTTACATTTCACTGCAATTACATCAGGAATAACTACAAGATATGTATTTTTTTGTAAGAAATGTGTTTTCTGACTTTTAGGGGGATGAATCAAAAATAAAATTTTTCTTACCTATTCGAAAACAACAAATCATTTATGAAAAATAAATATAAAACATTTTTTTTTCTCTGATTCGATTATATATAAAATTCGATTATATATAGTGAAAATAAATCGGAGACTACATATAATCGAGTCCGACCAGTATTAGGTTTCTATCCATGTTAGCGCTTCCACTTGGTATATTCAAGTCTATTGTTCGGTATTCATGAGTAATTTAACAAACTGAATACGTGGCACTTTGGGCAGATAGAAGTTTGTTTATGAAGGACCAGCCACAGATGATGGCACTTACCAATATACTTGAAACTGGAGCCCAGCACGACTCAAATGGGAATTAGCATATTTTGAAAACGTTTTTCATTACACGAAATCAAATTAGGCTAGATAAGCTGCAGTCCTGCATGTAATTTCACACATTTGTTTCAAAGATTGCTTCGAAGAAAATAAAAAAAATAACTACTTCAATCGAATTATTTTGAGGCGCTTAAAAGTGCCATTGGTGTGTCACAATAGTAAAACTCGGCAAGTTTTTGTTTGATTTCTCGTCATTGTGGATTGTAATGACGTGGAATTATTCTCGTTCCCTTGTTATTACGGCAGCACTTTGGCAGCTGCTAAGTATTCCATAACAGCCATCGAATAGACAAATGATCTGGTACCTTCACGCCTTTCGTCTGTATGGAATCGCCTTAGAAATGGAAATAAAAATGAAACTTCTGTAGGCTATCTTTTATAACAGACCGCCGAGAAAAATTTTCAAAAAAGGAGGAGCCTTGTACCCTGAAAAGTAATATTTGTTTACTTCAGTTTCGGCTGTGTAAGGAAACAGAGGCAACAGTTTGGTTTAGACTGAAGTTTAGAGCTTTGTCTGATATTTGGCTTCGTTTTAAGCTCGAAATATGCGATGAACATGGTTCTACATTATTTAATCGTACAATAGTTAGCATCACAAAATCGAAATTTTCCGCATTTTGGTGAACGCATATCTAATTTTCTAACCGATTGATGCAAGAACGAAGAAAATCTGTAAAAAGCTGACTGACTGTTGGAAGTGGACAATTTTCGTGACGCTCGCGATGTTCTTAGGTTTTCAATTTACAGTCCTATAATGTCGTAAGACGTAATTCTACGTCAAAAAAAATTCGAACGTAGATGCTTAGAGTAACTGTATGAAATATTTCCTAATTTAAATTTTGTAATGAAATATTGCACAGATGTTCCCATGGATTAAAGATGTCGTTTTGTGCTTTTATTTTGAATCTCGATTAATATATGAAAAGGATTTATGTGAAAAGGGTATTGATGATTACAAGTATTTTTAGAGCCAGAATTCTTTTGATCGGTATGACGACTTAGGCAAAGTTGTAGGTAAAGATTTTATCTTTTTTAACAAAATATACTTCGTCCAAATTTTCTTCCAGGGAAAAAGTAGAAGGTTGTAACCAAGACACGACCGCATCACTGACGTAGAACTACGCACAATATTAACCGATGCATTGTTGAGAGTCATTAATTAAAGTCATTGTTCATTAATGAGTCATAAAGTATACTGTTGCTTGCTCAAAATCAGAAACTCTTTGTTAAATAAACAATGGGAGTCTACTGCATGATGATAATACAACACTTCAAAGTAATGCTGCACTACTTGGAGTAGAGTTTTGTGCCGTGCTAAGGTACGAAAACTGTGATCAGGAACCTTCACATGGTTCCATGTACTTCTCAAATGATAAACGAGTGCTTTACACAGTAAGAAAACTTGATGTTGAATCGCATGTAAAGAGTTGCCTCCATCGCGTATGATAGAAAATTCCATAACATTCCACGCAAATTTAAATGATATTGCACGTAATTTTAATATAAAATCGTGGTTTACGGCAGAAGCAACTGAAATTTAAATGAATATTTTACGTGACGTGTTATATTCAGAATTTTTCACTGTGTACCATCTGAGTTACATCCACGACGATAAACTAAATGTTTCCTACCAAAAATGAATGAGAATAACAACGAATGAGTATTCAAAGAATAAACATGCAGCGAAGCTATATATTCGAATTTTTGTGCAAACGAGCTGCTGAAGTTCTATCGGCTTTCTATTCACACATAAAAATACAATATCACTGACTGACAATAAAAAAGCATTTACAAAAAAAGCTAGCGCTTGAGATCTTTTGAAAAACTAATTACTCTTCAGAAACTTGTTCAGTTGCTATAAGAAAAGCAGTTTGTCAATCAAAATTAGAATTGGAATTGGGAATAAGGCACTATTTTCAATCGAAAATGAAAACAAACCGACTTATAAGCATTTTAAAAGGGATAAATTTTGACCCCACTCCTTTGATAGATTTTCATTTTACACCCCTATGCAGTAGGCTACGTAGTTCTACGTCAAAAAATGACGACGTAGTTCTACATCAAAAAAGTAAAAAATTATCTCAAATGGTTATTTTAATAGATGCTATTTTCAATAAAAAACTACGAAAAATTAGCTAAACACCGCTAGTTACCTGATCATGGAGAAATGAAAAACAAGAAAGCTAATATTTACCAAAATGAAAAACAAAATTGTTGAGTGGGTACATATAATGTCTTCGGTAAAGTTGTAGACAGTAATTTTGTCCTTTTAGAAAAAAATATACATCGTAAGACAAATTTAAAAAAATTGAGAAATAACATGAAAATATTATAAATTGAATCTCTCAAAATGTCTTCGTCAGTGGTTTTCTTCGGCAGCTTTTCTGCAGCAATTTTATGCAAAAAACTGCCGAAGAAAACCACTGACGAAGATGGTATAGAATATTACTGAATATTGATAGTTAACTAAACTTGTAGAGGTAAAAAAATTAAAAAATTGTCAAAAAACAATTTTTATAAATTTTCTCTACAAAATCCTAAAGTTAGAATTAACGTTAGCAGAAAAAAGAACACTGTAACCTATGAATCGAATTGACTGAGTCGAGTGCCTATTAATGATAAAAAAAATTTTAGGGCCAGAACGGTTTTTTATCCGCATAGCGCCTTCAGCGAAGTTGTCGACAATAATATTGCCCTTCAAAATAAATCACCCTGTCAAAATGAAAAAAAAATTTTTTTTTGACCTTTATTTTGTTTATTTCTATTTTTTGAGTTTAATGAATTATTTTTTCAGTTTGTATTGTGTAGTTTTTTCCGTAGAGAAAAAAATCAGATTTCAAAAAATGTTATTTTTTTTTGAGATTTTTAATTTGTAATCATATTTTTGTTCTTACGGTGTATATTTTCTATGGAAGGACAAAAATCGCTCTGGCCAAGCTTGTTGTTCTTTTAAATGGTTATTAGTCTATAAAACACTACGAAACAGAGATACAAATTTTGTACGTAGAACTCAATGCGATAGAATGAAATATATATATATATATATATATATATATATATATATATATATATATATATATATATATATATATATATATATATATATATATATATATATATATATATATGATCTAGAAAAATGATTCACATTACTGGGATGTGCATTTCAAAAATTGTTTTGTTGGTGTACCGTCGCTGAGAATGTGTCTTCTAAAATGCATCTGTTTTCAAGTTCTTTTGGATTTAAGTAAAGAAAAGTGAAAAACAAACACCAGGAGGGGGCTTGCAATGTGCTATATTAACAATGTGCTTGTTTACGGTTATACAGTTTACGAAAAATTGATGTACTTTGCGTGGAACGTTCGTCTGTATGCCTACAAACAATGTGCAGCGCAGTCCGTCCCCTTTTTCAAATTCTTTCATTCTATAACCTACGCTGCGCTGGTAAAAGATTTGGTAATCTACCTACAACTGTGTTCCAGCAACATTCAGCATTATTTTTGAATTTAGGTCAATTAAACAACGCTTCTCTTTAAGGTTACCAATCATTTGACAAAAGAGAAAGTCGAAAAAGAATTATTACTGAAACCACCATTAAATTGATTAGCCCCAATCGAATGTATTCCCATAGGTTTGGGAATGAATTATATTTACAGATTTACATAAGACAGGCTGTTACAGTTCCCAAGCAACCATAAGCATTAGGAGATAGAATTTTATTAGCACTAATTTAGCCTTGTTAATGCCAAATAGCTTTATATAATGTTTTTTAATGTTTAGGGCATTATGCTCAACTAGCATTACTGAGAGCAAAATATGCGCTCCGATGTAGTGTTTTAAATGCATATAGAAGACGCATTATATTTTTGAGTAAGTGCCAATAATGAACGATATCGAGTGGTCAATTCAAAATAGACGGAACATGGATACTCCACGTAAATGGAAAAAGCTTTGAGGAGTGGGAATTTTCGACGCAAAGTTCCGGTATATGAAAGCATGAAACTTTCCAAAATACCCAATTCAAAACAATTGCAAACTAGTGAGTTGGATCCAGGATCTACCTCTCCTGGGCTCGTGGTTTCTGAACCGTCGATATCAGAAGATGAAAAAAAATCCCTGTTGAATTCCAAAGGATGTTGAGGAAGAACACATGCAGAAAATAAACCATATAAATTCCTTCTGAATATTTTTATCATTCGTTCCAGACACCAAATAAATAAAGTTCTAAATTTTTATTCGTTTGTTTACTTAACTCACATGCCAGAAAAAAGAAATCTCATGGATGCTCCAAATCAGCATTAGTAATGCATATAAATGGTTGCCACCTGCAGCACTTTATCAGCTCACTATTTCGCCTTTTTAACATTATATCAGATATATACAAGCATTTAGGTCAGAATAAGTTCTTACCCAGAATTCTGTAATCGTTGTAGGGCAATGGTTTAGTGCTTACTGATTACTTGGATTATACGTCAATCTTCCGGTCGTGTCTTATAAATAACCTCTTCAACTATGTTGTTGGAACTTGAAGTTATTCAAAAACTTCTGGTGAAAAGTACGGATGAAGAAATGTAATATGATTTTTTAGGTTGATTTTCCAACACTTCTCCGGCGCTGTATGTAGCAATTTATCGCTTCACACTTCTTTCTTTTGCTTTGTGCTGTGCTTGCTCCGCTCGTAAAAAAAAATTAACTCACTTGCTGCTTACACCACAGCCGAACGAAACAAAAGTGATAAATCACTCTAGTGAGAAGACACGGATGTATACCGTAGTGCGCACTGCTGAGATAATACAAAAGAAACAACTTTAGTTTTCTGGTAGAAGAATGTAATGCGGAGTGGCTCCAGGATAATTTTTTTCAATTTCGAAAAGCAAAGCAAACGCAATCTACTTTCCTACTTAGTATCTACACTTTTTTTTATATCCGGAGCGTAACTAGAAAAACGTAGACATTGAGGAATATCACTCTGAAAATTTGCGAGTAGATTCTCAAATCGTTTTTCAAATGCAAGTTAAAGAATTGACTGTAATGCCAAAAACACGACGTAGAATAAACCTATTTTCTGTTTAAATTCTCAACAATACGGCATCAAATTTGCGCTTTTATGCATGAAATGTGCATTTACTTTGAGCCTGAACCTTAAAGAACCATTAAAAAAAATTGTCTATCATTTCCGAGTATGATGATCAATTCTCGAGCTCATTCTACACGACGGGGTAAGTTTTTTAAAAAATCCACCGACTATACCTCGAGAAATTTCGAATATGAGGTTCTAGTTAACATTTTTCAAAATTCGATTCACGCAATATCACCGAAAATCTGTCCAAGTTAACCAGACCAGAATATATTTGTTGGCGGTGGTACAATCATGATTATTAACAACTGACTTAACTCTCCCTATTGACTTAAGTATGTTATTTGTATGGCTTAGTGGTTTAAGTCCGATTTAAATGTTGTTTTCTTTGCAGTGAATGGTGATGAACGAATTTCAACCCACTGCGTTTTATTGAAAAGATTGAAAATAAACTGCGTTTTTTAAGCGTAAAAAGAAGAGTAAAAGTTTAAAAAACTGTCATTTACCACGGTGACAAAGTGTACCTTTTTGTTCCGTCACAGTCGTAAGAGATGCAGAGGTACGTTGAATACATTTTTAATTATTTTGGCATCAAAAATAATTGCAAGATTTCCGAGGCTTAAAAAATCAAAATTTTGAGCGCTTTGAGGCACCCCTAAACCATGCCCGTTTACGCTGGAATTTTGTACAGGCCATTTTTTTGAGCCGATAAACAAAATGTACATGGTCGGTTTTTGAAACTTGACATGACCCTTTTCGCTGTCACCCGACTCCCCAACCATCCCCGAACTTGGATCCTTTCTTGACGCTGATTCTAAAATGAAAAAAAAAAAAAAAAGCCTAACCCACAGCGAATGAGAACTACCTCTCCAATCAATTACAATCTATTGGCAATTGGCAAGCAGTAGAATTAGGTGTAGAGGGAAGGATAAAAGTATAAAAATCTGTCACCTACCACGGTGACAAAGTGTACCTTACTTTCCGTTACAGTCGTAAGAGATGCAGAGGTAAACTCCGTCTTTGGCAGTGGTGATTGTAACGCGTCCTTCCTTCCTTCCCTAACCGACCGTAAGAACGTAGCCGGCGCCGTTATCGATCTTTATAAATAACAGAAGCTACTGAATTGTGTTGAAGATGGTAAATTAATCCTAGAAAGCCATTTATAAGTGGTTCTTTGTGCAACTTCACTAGCTCAGATCCATTACGAAGCACAGTGGCATGTCCCTGAACTAAAATCGGGATTTTTTTTGAAACGACTGATGATAACATTATGACAATTTTAGAGTACTCGAATCATTTCTGATGTCAGGAAATGTTTCGCACTTAAAGTGCCGTTAGGCTTTTCATATGATCAGATTTTTTTCTCCTATCATGCTCGAAAATGGTGTTCTTGATAATTATTGAAAAACTTTAGACTCGTATTACTTGTCTGACCCTTCAGGTACTCCTTCATGAATTAGAGTGATCAAAAAAATGGATAACCTTTTTGTCGAAAATTTGTAACTTTCAGCTTGTGCAACCGATTCTAGATTTTATTGCGAAAAATTGAAGGTAACATATAAGCCTTCCAAGGAAACATATGAGTTGTACGCAGAGATGCCAGATATACAGACAAATCTGTATTATACAGACTTTCTGTGTTGCGATACAGACACGCATAAGCCTACAGATTTTATACAGACATTTAGTATAATACAGATATTACACAGATATCTGATATTCTACATAATGGTTTTACCAGTATACACAAAAAAACGAACACAAAAACCAAAAGTCACTGTAGCCGCTGCTGGAAAAAGTGAACTAGGAACTGAACACTTCGCTGAACATATTAATCTTGCGTTTTTGAGAGTGAAATCATGACAACGGGAATCGAGTCAGGCTATCGGGGTTTTTATCGGCCCCGTGGGCACTAATCTGCCTGTTTCGCCCCCAGTAACAAACAGCTGATTGTCTCGATCGATTGCCATGCAGGTTATATTGGTGAAAAGACCGTTTGTTCTATTCGGAGCAATATCCAACGTTGAAGAATTGCTTAAAATGTCCCAAACCTTGAAGGTACTATTTTTATAACCGCGAGACTTCTGCCATCATGTATCAGTTTAGCTACATTACGACGAACGACGATTTTTATCACGGGAAAGACTCTTACTTCTATGTGTTACTTAGATTTAAAAGATAAATTAGTTATCGATTAATCGACCAACTATGATAGACTCGAAAAAGAACAATCAAAACAAGCAATAAAACAAAACAATCTGACAGGTCGACAAATAATTAGGTATCAATGTATCGGTAACTTTTTTTCGCAGCGGTATACAGACTTATACAGACATTTTGATGGATTATACAGACTTGCCAAAAAAAAGTCTGGCATCTCTGGTTGTACGTCAAAGTAAGTACGTTAGTTTTTTTTTGCCGTTCGACGCCTTTAGAACTGACTATTATTTTTCCCTTGAAGCAACGAGGAGGAAGTTACGGGTATTTGAAGTTAAACTGAAACTGGTGATTTTTAAACACAAAAATTATCAAATTGTTTCACTAACCTACATTCAAAGTGCTGCCAAAAACCGGTATATCAACCAGTTTTCATGAAACTTTAGGAGAAGGTTGTTCAGAGTGTAAGAAACCTCGACAAAATGCAAAACCTAAAAAATATTGAAAATTCTAGCTTTATTCCGGAGCACAACTACGAAATGTGCGGTCGTCAAGTTCGAGTTCAATTCAAACGCTTTTTACAAAAAAAAAACTAATATGCAGCACAAAATGACATCTCTGTGCAAAGCTCCAACCAGGTCAAAAATGATTTCCCGTTTTTTTTTTAAAGAATTGCACCCTATCAAAAAACTCTCATGGTGCTTGAAGGTTGAACCTCATAAGATTTTTTTAATTTTTATTCGTACGCTTGTATGCAGGAAACCAATGAATATTTAGGTGCCTATGAAAAATTAAAAACTGAGTGAGAGGCCTTGATAGTTTCAAAGTGATTTGGAGGCTTAGAAAAATAAAAGGAAAAAGTGGTAATCATTCAAAATTTTGAAAAAATATGGCACAGAAACAAGCCCAAATAACTAGAATTGAAGTAATTGAAGTAAATAGTAAAAAGGGGGTAAAATATGTAAAAATATGTTTAAAATTTCGATTGAGATGTTCTGATTTTTTGTTGTCACATAGGACAGTTATGCTTCTATAGACAGTGACAAAAAATAACTTCGAGTTTTACTAAGAGTCTACTAATTTTTTTTAAATTCTTCAGAACTTGCTATGAAAAATAAAACAAAAATGATAAAGTGAATTAACACAGCATTAATAGGTTAGAATTCTGAAAATTAAAAAAAAAAACGCCTAGAGAAAATTCTAATCTTGAAAACTGAAAAACGGAAATCCAAAATGAAAAATCGTCGAAAGTCGAAAGCCAAATCCGAATTCGTGCATTTTTAGGGGAGAATACAAGTTCAACCGAACTTAAATTAAAAAATTATAGCGAAAATGAGCATTCCAGAATGTAAATGGAAAACGAAATATTGTAAACCTAATCGACCGAGGGTTAAAAACACCGAAGTTGACCGTCCTTAGCACTAATATCTTAGACATATTATCAAATTGTTCTCGTGTCGGATAGTACCAGATACCAAGAGTATAACTGTTGCGTGTTGCATATTGGCGATGTGCGACTGAGGGAAATATCTGTCCATACTCCCGTTTACTAATGGCAGGCTTAAGTATGAAACTCGAAATTCTGCTGTGATGTCCAACCATAACCGTCTTTCTAAAGAGGTTGCGTTTTTTAGTAAAGTGTTCTGAATTTTCTAAAACGAATTCAGCATTGTTGACAGTGTTCTGTATTGTAAGTGACTCACATTACTACATCTGCAGCGGCTTTTAATCACAGTTGCAATTTGATGAAAGTTTTTCCGAATATATGTAATAGCCTTGAAACAGGCCGATAATTGCAATTGCAAATTTCATTCAGTTATCGCATGAATGCATCATCGGTCACAATAGAAAAACCCGGTCAAAGTGATGATGATAAAGACATTGCAAACGATAAACTCAACTTAAATATTGAGTGGTCAAAATCAAGCAAACAAGTTGCGTGGGCATGAGCCTATTACAGTTTTTTAAGATCATAAAATTCTAGGATAAAATTCAATTTAGTTTCAATTTCTCATACAAACCGATTGTGTGTTCATTGAATAAATTACTTCCCTTTTTTATCTGTTTTGAATTTACTTCATTCAAACAGTGCGAAAAAGGTATCAAAGGAATAAAGCTTTTTTATTCCTCACCGAAACCACACAAAAAATAATCCGTAATCTCTCTGATACTTTCAGTCGCTCCCCGCAAATCCGTAGGTTCGAAAATATTAACAAATACCGCAAAATAAAAAAAAAACTGAAATGAAACTAGCCCCCGGCTATCGAATGACATGTGGAAAGCTTCAAGAGTCATTACAATTATAATAACGATCCTGATCGACGACACGCGCAGTTAATCACTTTAATATGTGTTTATACTTTTTTTTAATTTTGTTGGTTTTAATGTTTTAAAATGGCACGTTTCCACCATCGGATCGGATCGGATCACAAAGCTCTAGAACTGTAAACTGCTGCATGGTTTGCAGTTTCCACCGCAATCAAATTATCAAGGCAAATGGCCAAGAGACGACTTAATTAATAGATTTTTGTGTTCGGATGGCCTTTTTTTCCAGCTTGGAACTGATTCATGTAACGATAAACGTATAATTGACGCAGACATTATTCAAAATAAAAAAAAAACTATTTGCAAACAGATGCACACACGCGAGAAACAGATTGGCAATGATAGATCGTATTATGTACATTACATATGTGTTTATAAACGAGGCATGAATAAGCTGAACGCTGTCGGCAGCTCGGTTGCAAAGTATTCGCTCCCCGACCCAAAAATGTGCTTTTCACTGGTGCGTGCCTCTGCCGCAGAACTAATTGCCGCTACGCGAACGGCTTGATTGATGAAACCGAATTCACACCACCGATTGCCACCGGAATTGGAGAAGAATATGCCACGAGGGATCACCTGAAGGCAAATGAACCTGTTCAATGTTCGCAAGTGTGCTGGATTCGATCGTTGCTAATTCATCGGGAACTGAACCTCGAGAAGTAAAAGGATGGCGTTGTTGCTGAATATTTGCCTGAATTATTGAATGGCCAAAGTGCAGTTGTTTGCTCGTTTGCAATTCAATTTGAATCATTCAATTTATCAGTCGTATCAGACGATACGCGATACGCGTATGCAGTCTGTCGCTGTTTGGAAATGGTTTTCTTTTAATGAAATAAATCATCAATTATAGTGTGCAACCGTTTTACAAGGTGCCTATTATCACCAATAACGTGACACCAATTAGGTCACTGCGAGTAACACAAGTCCAGTTCGGATCAATCTGTTTCCAACGAAACATATATCAATGTTCGTTACCAGTATGGATGAAAATATTAACTCGTAATAAATGGCACTCTTTTATACGTGTATACGCGTAATGAAGCGAATGCGCATTGAATGAAAAATTTTGCCACCTGAACCACCCACAAAACAAGCGCCAAATGAAATCCAAATGCACGCTTATATGGGGCTTCCAGCATAAACCGGTACCGCTTATTTATTGCCCCTGATGTTCGAATAATTGGAACGGTAAGCGGAAAAGAACAGCACTTCAAGCGTAATTTATTTATCTTGTTATTTGATATATGTGTATTTTATCCGAATTTAATTTCGTTCAATTGAATATCCTGTACCATTTTTATGAACAACGGCACTGGCTGTTTTTTTCTTTGTTAGGTTGTACTCCAACCTATCTGTTTTGCAGAGTTGAATTATCGTGCAAATTGAGTTAGAAGCTTTATTGCGGTGGCGCATCGCTGCGCCAAAAGTTTGTTTGATGTATTTTCAATTGACTGAACAGGATTATTGAAGCCGGCTGCGGTTAAAAAAAGTCTCCTCAACGTTTAATTGTGATTTTTGAGCTGTTCCAAGAGTTCCCTTCGTGCGGAAAGCACCATACGAACAATGTTACGGTGTCATTTGCTTTTGCTAGGACGATCTATGAAGTGGCAGGGTGTCATTTCCGAGCTGTCACAAAATATCAGGTCAGGTTCCGCCGTTCAATTTCGACCGTCATTATAGCCTAGAACGTGTGGCATCATTTTGTCTGTACGTGATTCGTGTTTCGTTCGTTTTTTTTTGTTACTTTCTCCCCCGGAACGATTTATTCTTGAGCGTTTTATTTGATTACTTTTTAATTAGGTTTAACTTTTATACATATTATGTTTCAGTTTGTTTTCGAATGCACGCTTTTCACTTTCAATCTCATTAAAATGTACAAAATGCATGAGTTGTTCAGATTTTTTTTTTCAATTTGCTCCCCGTATTATAAATGTATGTATGTGAGTGTCTGTTCATTTGGGCGTTTGTTATTTTGCTACAGATATAAAACTGTATTTTCTGTTATGTTGTTATAAATGTGTTATCAGTTTCAAAAATGTGTCGAACGCTACTCCTAGCCAACGGTTCAAAATTGTCTATTGTTTATATATTGTTACCTAATTTTCTGCGCGACTTGGCGTTACGCAATTCGTTATAGGGAAGGCGTAGTGTTTTCCGCTGTTTCAATTTTTCTGTTGCTTACTACTTTATACATTGGAATTTGTCGTTCCATTCCCGCTTTCTCGCTCTATCGTATCTTCTTCTTTTTTTTTTGGTTTGCGCTTCTCGTTTGTTAAGTTTGTGTTTTAGTTTGAACTCATTATTAATTACCTACTGCTGCTGATTAATTTTACTTGCTTAAGGTAGTTGGAAAGGAACAAAACAAGCAAACACGCACCTATGCAGCGCGCTAGCGAGTAGCTGACGCAGGCCAAACTGGTCACATCGTTCGAAGCGGTCCGCTGGACGTCCACGTGGCTTTCCCCGATCTGCGAATTGGAAGAAAACGTTGAAAAATTAATTTTGATTGGTTTATTCGCAACTAGTGGTGGTATTTTTTTCCTGTAATCAAAAAACACTTGCATTATTTGGATTGACCATTCATTCATTTTTAATGTTTTTATATTTATTTTTATATTTTAAAGGTTATGCTGACCACCTAACAAAAAAGTGATTTTAAATAAATTTCGAAAACTCTAAAGCCTCTTTTTAAGAATTAGGAAGCTTAAAACCTTCCATATTAATTTCACTTTCGGTGTAAACCGCTGAAAAACGTTTCTGATGACCTAGAAATGATTTTTCATCATCAAAAAAATGTTTTCAAAAACTAGAATATTTCGGAAGCAATTTTACTCAAATTTAGCTTCACGTCACCCAACGTAACGCCAAAAATTGTGCCAAACTGCGTATCGACTTCAAAGTTCGACTACAAAGTTCAAACAATTATTTTAGAGCATACTCTGTGGAGTAAATAAGCGTTTCTGCAAACCAGAAAGCATCAATAAAATACGAAATTAAACGCAAAATAGTCAAACAGACGTTCTAAAGGCCATTATAAAATTAAAAATATCAAACATAGCACTGGTCAACAAAAGAGAAAAACCTTGAAATAATTGCCCTGGAAAGATTTAACTTTTCAACCATTTCTGTGAATTTTAGAGCCTCTAATGTATGTAGAAGTGCGACAAAGTGCGTCAGAGTGTCGCATAGTGATTGCTCATCGGGTTCGTCTCTTAAACGTTATGGTAACGAAAACACTCATTCAAGTCTTTGAAAAGGTTATCAGTTCTAGGGGCACCAAATTTCACAGGAATTTCAGTTTGAGCTCTAGAGCCAAACTCGTGTTTACTAGTGTATTCGTGCAATGCCTACATCAAATGTAAAGAAACGAATTTAAAATAATTTTTGGGGATAGAAATAAACTGATCTGAAAGCGGCGTTCGATCGAGTAGACCACAGAATACTTCTAGCTAAGCTCGAGAAACTTTGAAGATCACAAATTTATCATGGTTTTTGGGACAGTAGACGTATCAAACTTTAAGTTTTTGCAAAACAGGACCATTGCTGATCGTTTCATGTGTATTTGGCCATTTAGACCTCTACTGGCCACTCTTGGCCGAGTTCCGAGAATCGTGTGCCCCGTGGAAAATGGTTGTTTTTACAATGGTTCCAAAACCTGGCTTGCGGCATATCAAACTTCGAGTTTTTGCAAAACAAGACCGTTGCTGATGGTTTTATGTGTATTTGGCCACTTGGACCTCTACTCTACTGTCGACCGTGTTAGGGAAAGCAAGCATCAAACAACCAACCAGAGGTCGAATCTGTGTTTCAAGAAGGACTACGATTTTCAACATTATAATAGTTTGAATAGTCAAATTACTAATTTTTACATATAGGCGAATGCATTAACGAACTTCCAAGCGATTGCTGCAAGTGTAAAGGAAATCTATTGAAAACATCACGACCTATTAGCATTTGAAAGTTGCCATATTGGAAACAAATTGAATTTCCTGAGAGATATAATTCTACGTCAAAATCAAACTAGGTATGAAACAAAGTAAGCTTTAATTTGACGTAAAGCAATTTCCAAAGGAAAAATTATCCCGAATTTTTCCGGAAGATCTAGTTAACTATTTTTTTCTTCTAATTTATGTTGATTTATTTGATTTTCATTTTTTTCGGAAAAACAAAATGAAAAAAAAATAGAACCTGTCCAATTTTAGTATATTTTTTAATTTTAATAAATTTTCGTGATTGTCATTTTTGATTTGGCTGTGCAATGTCAGTTGTTCCTATGAGATGGGATGCCATTTGTGCTATTGGTTTTTTTACTAATCACGATTCATTTTGGAGAAGGACTTATGTAAAATAGTTACCGAAGATTACAAATAAGTCATTACATCTCAAGTTTGCAAAAAAAGTATGAACGATCTTCTCAGATTTAACTCAAAGTCTGGAGGATTGTTTACATAAAAAAAAGCAATTATGGTGCCGATCGGTCCACCCCCTCACTCCGCTTAACCTCCTTTTTTGGCAAAGCTGCCATTCCTCGTCAAAAACCTTGTTTTCTTTTAATTATTACTACAAAAGTATGATATTTAAAAATTTACCGATATATAGTTGAATTTTCAGAGGCAGGGTTGCCAGACAGGTTGTTTTTGCATTTGAAAAATGAAATTGCATTTTGCGGCAGATGCGCATACCTATTTGCAAATTAAATATTTTCGTCGTGTTCTTAAAAAAATTTTACACGAAAAACACTTATCGCCCCGAAGTATTATAATATAAACCAAAGTTACAGCATTTTTAAGTAGTAAATTCATTTTGTTTTTTATCTGCTCATAATTTCTATTATCATTTTACTAATACAGTGTGGTTTTTTTACGCGGTTGATTGTACCGCGTTGAAAATATTAGATTAGATTCGTTTATACTAAACTTATTTTATATCGCATACAAATAAACTTCAAAATCGCGTAAAAATAATCCACGATATTGTAAAAAGCTTGCGTTAAAAAAACGCATACAAATTAACCCGCGTAAATAAAGACTGCAGTGTATCTTTTGGGCTCCTCTGTTTATGGACATTCTGAATTAGCAGTTTAAAAGAAAAGGCAAGAAAGCCAAAAATGTTGACCGACAGTGTTGCCAAAAATGTTATTTTTACAGCTGAAAAACTAAATTGCATTTTTCGCCAAATGAGTATATTTTGTTTTCAAGCCTTAAAAATGCGTTATGTTCCTGAGAAAATTTCACTCAAAAAATACTTATAACACAGAGGTATCATTGGCGAAACTCGAGTTACAGCATTTTTAAGAAATAAAACCGAATTTTATCTAGTTTAAGCATTCTTGTCTTATACGTTTTTGCCTTACTCTTGTCCAGGGAAACGAACGAGGCGCAGGAGAACTGTAACCTGAATGTCGAATTTATGACAGACTCGACAGAGCTGGCAGCATGGAGGAAAAAAAAGTTTGACAAAGTCGGTTCAACGAAGTAACAAGAAGTCCATCTATAAAGTACTATTGAAGGAGCGTACACGAAAGAAAAAAAAAACAAAACACTGGGAAACCATCGCGCAACCCTCGTAGCGACAATAAACAAATATGCTTTTCTTGTTTTTACGTGAAATCGAAAAATGCGAATTAGAATTAAAAATTGAACAGTTTTTTGAGAATGCCCATAATCAAAAGTGTTCCAGAGATATTAGCAAAATAAGGGAGGGAAACGATCGGCACCATAATTGGGTTTTTTTTGCATGATGACCTTATATGAACAACCCCCGAACTTTGAGCCAAATTCGAGAAGGTTGGTTATCGGTACGGTTTGTTTAATCGGTTTGATATCTTCGGCAAAGTTTGAAAAAAAATTCGAGTTTTATTCCAACAACAATATCTGAACTGGATTACCACTGGTGAGGTCAACTTAGATCGAAAGAAAACGGAACTGTTCGCCGTTTGATCAGCAAACGAGCTTCCTTCTATGCTTTAGGGACCATCCAATAATGATGTCACACAAAATTTGGAAAATTAACTTCCCCTTGCCACAAACTGTCACAACTTTCTTGACCCTCTCCCTTCAATTACGTTACGTTTTACACCCCCTCCCTCTTCTTTGGTTATAATTTACTAAAATTTGAAAGATACGTAAAAAATACATTTTTTCCCAAACTAGAACGATTTTACTGAAAGAAAAACTAAAACTGAAAGGAAAAGAAGATTATAAAAGATAACTAGAAAAAGTGTTGATTCCTTGGTCCAAGGATTCTGATTCTGATGGAGTCGCATATCGACGAAAGCCAAGGCAGTAACTGCAGCATTATTGCTGATTCCTGTATGACCATCCATATTTTTAGATATTAGAGAAACTCCTCTTCTTCAATCAATTCGCAATCCAAATCTTCTCCACATGTTACAACAACCAAGCATTCTTATTAACCTTCTGTCACATTTTTCGTTGTCACACTCAAGCTAACCCAGGTGGATATGGAGGATAACCCCCATATGTCACAATAATCGAAACCAACCACCCCTCCCCTCTAAATGCATGACATTAAATATGGATGGTTTCTTATGTCCTTTTATAGTGTCACTCAGAATGGAGAAGTACGGTAGAGATGATCGGGTTTGACGTTTTTCTAACCCGTACTCGACCCGAACCCGAATTTTTTTTCGGTTGAAACCCGGCCTCGACTCGAACCCCAAACTTTTTTTGTCTATCAAACTTGAACCCAACCAGAACTTTAAAAAATTATTTCTATGAAACCCGAACCCGACCCGAGTTCAAAAATATGGAAGCCGAACCCGATTTTTTTTTAGATTTTATAGTCTGATTTCGGGTTTCCATACCCAGACCCGACATGATCCCGACATTTTTGAACCCTTACCCGATTTTTTTTTTCACCAAACTCGACGGGTACGGGTCGGGTTCGGGTTTCGGGTTTGAAGTATGGAGATTTGGGGAAGAAACAATCACACGACAGCAACTCTGCTTCCTTTGCACGTCACTTATGTCAGGTGATGAATGCGATGCCAATTTGCTGACATTGTTAGCCGCGGACTGACGTACGTGGAATCATTTCGTCTACCTTTTTGATGTCCGCGTTAGGGAAACAAGCCATGGTATGGGAAAAATGTGGATATTTTTCATATTATACAAATCTTGTACATGTTAGTTATTCAACGGCATATTAATTATTGAAATCTGAATAGCTGTTTAAGAGCTATTAACATTTGAAAACTTCTATTGCGTTTACCATAAACGTTACATGTTCATTTTAGTTTATACATAATCAACCACAGAATAGTCAAGAAAGACGTAGTGATAAATCAAACAAATATATTTTTGTCGCTCTAGAAAAAAATGCACCGTAAGAAAAAAAATTCACGAAAAGAAGTGACGATTGTTCGAACTTGGAGAAATAAAAACCAAAAAAGTTGTAAAATTTCGAACTTTTTTTACAATTATGTACAAAAAAATTTAATTGAAAAATATCGTTTATTATAAAGTTTTTTTCCATATTTTTTTCAAGAAAAAAATGGTCATGCGGTGTAAATGTTTTCTTGAACGACAAAAAACTATATACAACTTTGCTGAAGATGTCACGTAAATCAAACAAACAATTTTGGCTCAAACGAAAAATGTTTTTTTTAATTGTACTTTTTTTTTCTTTTTTACATTGTAGTTTTCATAAAAAATGAGATTTCAAAAATAAGCTTTTTTAAAAATTTTTTCCAAAGTACTCCAACCCTCAGAAACATCTGTGCGAAGTTTTAGTCAAATAAAAAATTGTGTGTCCTAAGTTGCGCGGAATTGATCAATAACAAAAAAAAAACAAGAGTCGAGAGAACAAATATCATTTTCAGTAAATTAATTTTGAAGGCTAATTTGTCAATTTGTTTAAAGTTCCAAGTTTCCAATTATCTACAATTTTCTGAAAAATAGCGAAGCTATAGCTTCGGAAAGGTGACATCAGAAAATAATCGTGAATAATTGAAATTTGCTACAGAACTCTAGCAAAAGCAAAAAAAAAACATATCGGACTTTAATTTACCAAAAAACGCCTCTGAAACCCAAAAAAAAGCGAAAAAGGAAGTAATCTCAAATAAAGTTTTGATTCGCTCAAAAATCGCAAATTAAGCTTACCATTGTCGCAAACAAACGACAAACATAAACAATCCCAAATCATTTTATTTACCGGACCACACTTCCATAGATCCGAAAGGGGTGAACAAAAAGATCGTTTATAGAAAAACCCAAACATTAATTCGTCGAAACACGCTTCTGAAGGTCGAAAACAAAATAATCCCTTGAACAGTTTTGATTTACCGAGCTAGGCCAGGACAGGCCGAACAAGGAAATCTGGAAGTCAACGAAGCAAATGATTTCATATGAATGTTTAAAAGACCGAATTGTGTTCTGAGAATACATTACCCAATAACATTGAATTTGCTAATGATGGAAACAGATACATTGTGTCAAAGATGCTAAGAATACTTTTGTTGATTCCAGCAATTAACAATCGAAACAACAGCTTGACCTTTAGAATACAGTCCTGTTTACAGTATTATCATCCAACACAATTTAAATTAGATAGAGCATGAAACGTAATAACATCATAGCGAATGAAACCGATATATGCTATCATTAAAACGTTTCTGGTTTAACTTCGCAAACATCGCATCAGCAAAGCAAGATGAGAACCTATGTAAAATGTGTCCTCCCTCTATACCATGAAAATCATTTCCTAACCCTATTTCCTTGATTTCACAAGAGTATCCCCGGTCAACTGCTGCCGCTGCTGGTATCGTAAGCAGAAAATCTATTTTCCATTACTCATCCCGCACAGTGGCTGTCGCTCGTACCAACATGTCATCTGCAGAGTTAACTCGCTCCGTACACAATTAGGGAGTCGATGTGGAAACTGCAGCACAAATTGTAGATAAATAGTTTCCACTCGGAGTGGTTACCTGTCTCAGAAGGCTTTTCTCCGAAGCTTCTCCGGTTTATGAGCAGTTCGATGATTAGGGGGATGATGCATTTGTCGTGTTTACTGTCATTGAAGTATCATGCGTTTCGTTCAATAATATTTACTATGGAGGGGCATGATACTACGTGAAAGTTTGTCGAACTTCACCAAGTGTATAATTTGAAATTGCAAAAGAAACAATCCCCATATCTAGCCCCTGTCAGTGAATACTAACGCAAGAGGAAAGGAAAAGTTTTCTCACAGAAAATTGTAACTTGTTGTTTCCCATATCTCACCAACCCGTCATTAGCAAACCATAAACCAAACGCAGTGTTGCTCATACGTATTATCCATCCCTCTTTTTCATTCCCAACCGGGTCGGTGTGGGAAATCACCGCAGAACGGTGCCGGGGTGATAGGAGATGTACATTTGCCGATTTCTATTTGTATGTAAATGTTGCTGTCTGACCCATGCGATCGGAGAGGATAGAGATCATAACTTCAGCAATCTTGCCACAGGCCACCCGAATGAACCAGGTCGGGTTAACCATAGTGAACATTCTATCCTGATGCTCAGTTGGCCGTAATGCCGGCACTTTCATTAGATTGGTTTTTGGTATGAAGCTACACACAGATGAACTCGGTGACGGTGGAAAGAAAACAGCGAGAAGATTCCGAACCCGTTGGGCCTCTTGTGGTGACTTTGAATAATACAAAAGTCTGGAAGCATATTGGATTGGGTTACCACCTACCTGTTGCATATTCCGCCACTGGTCGCTACTGATGCCATTGTCGAACTCCAGCGAGTTGTGCTCGATTTCGCCGCCGTAGTTGCTGTCACTGAATGCGGGCTTCCCCAGCCTTATCGGATCGTCCGGCTGGGCTGGTGTTTCCGTACCGTAGAAGATGAGATTCCACTGCGTTATTTGTGCTGTTGAGAGCCGGAAAGATTATCGTTAGAATCTGGTTTGCAGTTTCTAATGTGTATAATTTAAAAAATAAAAACAGAAAACGTTCCAGTAGAATTTTAACCACAAACGAAAAGAAAAAAAAGGGTTTCCAAAATTAAACGTCTTTCTGGAGCTTACTTATCACGGCTATATAATTAAAATTCCATATGAATAAAATGAAAGCACACATTCACTCTATAGAAAATTTTTAACAAGTTGCACGAAAATAGTGGGCAAAAATTTCCAAGGAGACAGAGCTCGGCTCGAGTTTATGCTCTCCACAAACCAAATATAACAGTAATTAGCTAATGACGTTAATTTTATGACGAACGAAATTGCGGACAACTTGGACCAAACTACACTTAGGCTCATTCACTTAGTTCTGTGCGACGGTGCCGACTGCTGAAGCACGAACCAAAAAAAAGACACGAAAGCTCGAGCGAGACTCGAAACGGTGCGGTGCGGAGGTAGCAAAAAGCAAAACTTTGACGCTACAAACTAAATTAGGCGACGAGCAGAAGACTAAAAAGCAACAACAATAAAAAACGATTCCCAGAGACTGCCATATACTAATGCTGACTCTGGGATGGGATGGGAGGTGGGGAAGAATAAAACTATGCGAAAAAAGGTAGAAAGGGAACTAAGTGCTAAAATAGATGTTTGCAAAACTTTATAACGATTTTGGCTTATGCTAAGGCGAAAAGAAGAGAAGTCCCGGTAAGTTTTCCAATACAATTTGTTCGAGATTCGTTTCCTGAATTGTTGGTGCCAGAGCGAGCAGTTATAAAAACCATTTTATTTCTGAAATTTAATTTGTCTGTAGTACTACTGCAGTGAGAATCGGAAAAGTTCCTGGCCCAATTGGACATGTTCGTCGCGCAGATATTTTCGCTCTCGGCTAAAAATTGTGTGTGATTTGATTCAATTCCCCGAAACACTCACACGCCGTTTAATCAGTTAGAGGATAGCGAAAATACCAACCGAGGACAACACTAAGTTTTACTCTGTGCCCCCTCTTTGTGCGAAAGTTTTCGGCCTTTGACGTTTTCTCCCTTTCCCCGATCGCTGCGCTGGACCACGAGACAAAAAGCCACTTTCGGCAAGTTTACCTGTAAACTTTCAAATTTCTTTTCCGCTGGTAGGTAAAATGAATGAACGAAAAAATACATTTAGGGAAGTTTTTGCTTGAGATTTTAATACTTTAGAACTCTGTTTGGTGTCATGTTTCGTTAGCCATCCGAGGAATGGAAAACGGTTAGGGAAGGAGGACAAGAGCACGATAATTGCACTTCGGGTCCACAGCAGCAACGTTCAACGCTTGCTCCGGGATGCCACAAGTTTGCGGTGAACTCTGCCAGCTTGGACCGGCAGAGTGAAGCAAAGTTTGAATCCTTATTTTAGTTTCACTTGGTGTGCGAATGGATGCGTTTATGACTTGTTTTTTTTTGTTCTGTAGAATGACAAAATCGTCCTCACACACCTTTAGAGATTAAGTTAATTTCTGTGGTGAAGTTTCTAATTAGACCTTCGCTAGTAAGGTGCGAACTAGAACCGAATTATTTAAAATGATTTCGCTTCTCTGTGGAGACGTGCAAAAGCGTACGGAAGAGATTATTTCAATAATTTAATGATTGGGTTAAATCGTGTGCTGTTTCCGCATTCAATTTGCAAATGCCAAGTTTATGCAACAAAAGTAAATTTATAAATGGTAATCTAAATTAAATTATACTTTTGGTTGAATGTAACATTCCATAAAGATTCAAACTACGAAAAAAAATTACGAAAAAAATAAGGAAGAAACCGAGCAAGACAACAAAAATAAGAGTACTCGAAAAGAATCAAAACTAGTAGACTAGTACCCTTTCCGCTCTTCGGCCCGCTGGACACAAACTGGGAAGCCTGCGTTCGGCCGTAGAACGGCTGAATCGGCTGAAGACTCGAAGCGATCTTGCGCGGTCCGATCGCATCGATGATGTCGGTATCGGGGAAGAATATCTTGGTGTTGGCCCGGGACGGTTTCCCATTAGTGCTTCCACCGCCTCCCGTTCCCGTTCCGGTCGGAAGATAGGAAGACGCTTTCGGCTGCTGCTGGGTAGACGACGCTTTCGGTCGCTCAAGATCGTCCCGGATCGAGGAGTACGGTTTCAGCTCCGGGTAGAATTGTTGGATTTTTTCGTACTGCTGGAATAGTTTCGGGATTCGGGCGTTGGTCGTGGAAAGACGCTCGTTTTGCGAAGGATTCGAGGTGGTTAAAGTGGAAATTTCGCCGCTGTAGGTTGCGTTGTTCGAGTGCACAGCCGTTGATGGAAGAGCCGTGGTGGATGTTGTGGCGAATGGTTTACGTGAGAAGACTTTAGTTGGAGTTTGCGGGTTGTTATCCTTGACTTGTTTGGGTGCTTTGATGGCGATTTGCTTTTCGTAGATGTTCGAAGTGGCCGCATGGTACTTATCACTTTTACCGTAGTTGATCGTTTGCATGGCCGGTTTGGGCTTCGGTGTTTGGTTTTTCCGATTCCCTGTGTTGTATTCGTACTTTTTTCCACTGCCGTACGAGTTGAGGAAAACATTCAGAGTGGTTTGACTTATGGGGCGCGCCGTCGTTGTTTTGGAATTTTTGTTTGGTTTATTTTTGTTTTTGTTATTCTTTCGCGAGGGTGTTGCTGGTGGCGCCTGGTAGACAGGTGTCATTCCGAACTGCGAAGTTGGCGTGAATGTGGCATACTGCATCTGCTGTTTCCGGTTTGGCTTGCCGATGGCTGCGTAGAAATTTTTCGAACCACCCACCGAATACGGATTGAAACCGGAAGCTGGTATGATTGGCGGCAGAGCCGGCTGCGGGGTGGAAAATATACGCGGTGCATTCGGTGGATCGTTCGGATCTGGTGGACCGGTGGTTCCGTACAGAATGAGCGACCAGCCCCGAATCAACGAGTAGCCTTTTTTCCCAACATTATTTTCCACGATAAATTTATTTGTGAAGTTATCCAATCCATTAGATGGAAAGCATGCACGAATGAGATTAGTAGATAGGATAAAGTGGAGGTTAATTACATGATACTGCGATTGACGCTAATTGGCCTAGTATCCCACAGCTATTGGCAACTGGTGCAGGTTTAATGGTGAGTGTTGGCGGACAGATATGAGCTCCAGATACTCTGTGAATAGATAGCTTACCGAAATGGAAATCAGTTTTCATTTCGATAAGTGGTACGAAGGCTTCCGATAATTGATTGCGGCTGCTGTGATATATGTTGACAGGTCAATCGAAGTGGAATGCGGTGCTATTCCGGATGATTCAATAATATTGCTTTTCGAAATGCTTATGTTCGATATATTGCTCACGGGAAGCGACACTTCAAAGACGATCGATAGAATGGTTTGAAGTGGTTGCAATCAATTTCAATAACCATGCGCCTCCATAGGTCAAGTGCTGAGTGTAAACGCATGGTGTTTCAATGAAATAAGTGCCAAATCACACAATAAAGCTCTCGCTGTTTACAACATCAGCAACACCACACTCACCATAAACCCACTAGAACAGTTACACTTTTACAAGACTGAGGTTCTGAGGTCGGTTATCTCACCTAATAAGCGGCCTTCGTTGTGAATTTCCAGCTGCCAGGTCCCGTGCGGTGCTTCTCCCCACGTGTGCACCGACATGAAAGGCCACTGATTGAAGCCTGAACGGGATAAATCGTGGGATCTGTTCGTAAACGCGAAAGGTAGAGAGAAAAAAAACGACCGTCAGTTTGATGCCGTGCGACGACGAAAGAAGAATGCATATCACCTTGGCGTCAAAAGCGTGACCCGAGTGCCGGATGGCGATGTCAGAAAGATTTGAATATCGCCCCGTCGCTGAGAAGTGAGCGTAATTTTCGCCTGCACATGTTCCAGATAGTTGACCCCCATGCAATGTTCCACGGTCAGCTGCAGTGTAACTTTCGTCCGAGGTGGAATTTGTCTGGGTTGGCAAAAATAGAAAAAATATAGCATACGACAAATTTAGGGACCATTAGGCGGTAAAAAATCTAATTTCATCCTTACTTGTCCAGATGGGGAGCGTTGATTTCGCATACTTGCTGATCCGGTACGGTTTTCCAAGTACGTGCCAGCTTTACCATGGCGGCAGCATCCATCAGGCCATAACCGAAGGAGTGGGATACACGACGTCCGACACCGTTTTTTGACCATGTCGGATCCTTCAGATTACCGGGCTTAGCCGTGCGAACGACTGAAACGGAAATAGGGTTATAGAACAAGAAAAAAGGGTGAATTAGATTTTCATTTCGCTGATGGCGGCAGCATTTTGCAAGAGTCTGCTATTTCCGCAGGCAGACATTGCGATTCAAATTTTATCCGAAGCTCTCTCACCTATATGCTGCATATCACGCCACGTTAGGTTGCGATTCGCTTCCAGAACTAGAGCCGCGATGCCGGCCGCCAGTGGGGCCGAAGCGGATGTTCCCGTGTGCGAGGTTGTACATGAGTGATGTAAATCTGTTGTGATAACTTGTTTCTCGTTAGTATTCCCGCTGCTGTAAGTGGTGGCCAGAGTCGAGCTGCACATTTCCGAAAACCTACGGTAGAGCAAACCAAATTAACATTTACAAGTAATTTTCATCCAGTACATTCAGTTACCAAGGCACTAGACCCTCCTGGGACGCACTCGAAATCGACAGTGTCCAAATGGAGTTTGTGTAACCATCGCAGTTACAGTTGTCGTGCTCGCGGCCACCGTTTCCGGAGGCCCAGATAAAAATCGAACCCTTTCCGCCTCGTCCCTTCCGGACGCCCTCGATGAACGCTCTCGTGGCCATATCTCCCGGACCGTCCACCGTCTTCCCGTCATCGTCCGGTCCCCAGGAGGCACTGTAGATATCGATATGCTGCGAGTTTAGACCGAGCGATTTGGCTTCCACCACGTCGGTCACGTCACCGTCCAGCATTCGAACGCCTCCGACACGGGCTCCGTACGCAATGCCGACTGCGCACTTGGAATTGTTAGCCGTGGCGGCAACTTCACCAGCACAGCGCGTTCCATGCCGGTTCGAATCCGTCAGGTCGTAGTGTGGCATGGGGTCTCCATCGTTGCCGTTAACGTCGAACGATGCTTTCGAGTCCTGGAAATGAAAAAAAAAATCATTCAGCAATCGTTAGATTGAAAATTAAATTCGTCTATGCTCTTATTGCCTACAGTTCTCAACATCAAAAACATACTCAAAACAAACACAACCTTTTCCCACCCTCTAGGAAACCCAGAAGTGTAAGATTTGTTTGATCGGAAAACACGAATCGGATCGTATATCTAACTCTCTAACGATGATGCAAAAGTCGAACAAATGAGTTTCCATCAATCTGATAAAAGATAATGATTCATATAAATTCCTCCTTCATAGGTATACAACAAACAGGAGCCTCAACGGATGAAAACTTCAGACGTGACCTGAAATTTACCCTTAAAAAAAAAAATTGGGCCCTGTGAACAACGGAACTATTTGTTGTTGTTCAATTCACGATAAAACCGGTCGGTCGTCGTCGTCGTCCTTCTGTCAGGGATGGAAATTGGAGGCGGATTGTTGTTTTTCAATTCAATCCCGGTGCCGCCAGTTTGTAGTTTTATATTGTTCGGACGTGTGTGGAATACAACAATCCGGGAGCTGGGCTGGTTTGTTAGCATTCGTGGTGGATTTAGTTTAGAGCTCAATCAAAGCCCAGTTAGCCCTACCGTCGTCGCTGTCGTGCGTTTCGTTTGTTGTAGAAACATCGTTCCAAGCTGTTGACTTTTGTCGGGAGTGTTTGTGTTTGTCTTTTTTCTCTATTGAACATCGTTGTCGGTTGGATTGAGCCTAGGTCGATGCACAGTGGGTGGCGTACTGGCATTAAAAGTTGTACATAATGCACATTTTTTTAACTATTTGGGTAATTAGTTCTAGAGGTGATATAAAAAATGTGAGCGATTTCAATCTCTATCATCTATAATATTTTGAATGTATAATATTTAACCGTCGAACTTTTGTCAAAAAGGTCGACGAACAGAAAAAAAATAGGTAAGTAGAGCTAAAAAACTCAGTACCTATGTTGAGGATTAAAAATAAAAAAAAATAAAAGAAAATAAGTTTTCTTAGAGATCAACTTATACGTATCGTTAAAAACCACAGTTATCATACATAGCTAATTGTTTGAGTTTTTTCGACTGTGCTTCCGCTTCTTCGTTGACCCGCCAAACCAGTTTTCGTTTTTAGGTAGTTAGTTAAGTTAGTTAGCTTTAATTAAGTAACGAAGCAAGATTTTTTTTATCTTTTGGATTTATAATTACTTTTCAAACCTATGCTAAAAACAAATTTATCAGAAGTATGATAATGATTTTATTTTTGTAATGAGTGAGAATGATAAGTTTTACTGCCTAATCCATTGTATCGTTAAAATAATTAAATACTATTATAAAGATAAATATTAGATAATATTAGATAATAATTGAAAATTTTTCAATAATTCAAAAAATGAAAACCAAAAATTTTAAATAAGCTCTTCGACCGAAGACAAACATTTTGCAAGGTTGAAATCGTAATATTCTCAATCCTATTCAAAGTTTTTGATTTTTTTATCTAAAAATACGCCATTTTTATTTGTTTGTCGTTCTGTCTGGGGCAAACATGAAAAATATTTATTGGCGTCATTTTAAAGGGCACGTTTGACCTTTTTGTCGAAAAAAATGAGGGAAGTTTGAATTTGTTTTTAAGTGCATAGCACCATTTTCAATGCATCAAAGTGGTATTTTTCTGGAAGTACAGTTTATCAACAACAAAAAAATACGTTTGATTTTGAGATATACCAACTATTACGGGGGTAATGGCCGTTTCCCCGAAACGCTTTTTTTGCAGAGGCTCGCGGTGATCCTGATAGAGAATCAGCGGATCAACTGAAATCAAAAAACTCATATTATTTCATTAGTTTAGAAGTGTGCAGAGTCCTTGAACGATCGCTTTTATGAGTATTTTGTTTTCAGTGCAAACGGGAACGTTTTTCCCAAAAATGCACGTTTTGAGCGCGAAAAATTGCATTAAAACATTTTTTGCGGCAAAATGTAACTGTATGTTTCAAAAAGCGATCATTCATGGACCGGCGAATTTAATAACGAAAATTTAAAAAAAAAGATGAGGGAAATCGGTTCAGTAGTTTCCCGCAATTAGGATCACAGCAAAGTCATTTTTCGAAAAACACCATTCCGAGATAAACGCGTATAAAGTTTCAAGTTTACCTTATGCGGCCGTGGCGAGGCACGCTGCAAATCGCTCTAACTTGCTCCCTAATGCTCAGATCTTTATGAAAATTTGTGAAAATGTTCTCAAGATGCTGTATTTGAAGATTATGCAAAAAAAATTCGGTTTTTTTCGAAAACTACGATTTCAGCATTACAAAATGTTTGTTTCAAAAAGCTCTAGAAGTTATCCGCAGACAGTTTTGATGTGAAATAGATAAGTTAGAACAACAATGGGTTTTTTAATTTCAAATTAGCTCTAAATCAATAATTGTAGAGAGGAGAAAAAAACCTTATTTCACAATGTTGTTCAAAGTAACAACACTATATAAAATCTTCATTATAAAAAATCTTTATTTCTATCTACAAATTCAAATTCAAAACACGACTGCAGCGTGAAATTCTCATAGGTGAATACGGCATTTTTCAGTCTTATCGGTAGATCTAAACGCTACTATGTTTTCTGTCCGACGTTCCAGCCTTTGGACCTGACTTCCCTCAGGAGATATATGTACAGTTGTACCGTTTTACGTTCAGCGTACAAAGCATTACGATCGGTTGTCACAGCTATCAATAGTTGCTTCTTCCAGATACCACATCATTGAGCGTTTGTTTTCTCGGGCTTTTTATTACCCCTCTGATGACATCAAGATAGACTCTACACAGTACCAAAAAATGAAATTCACAACTAATACAAAAGAAAGCACACAACGGTTTCTAGCACATAAAGTGAAAAACATATACAATTTCACACCGTTAATAATGCACAGTACAAAATCGTATAAAACCATGTAAATTTGTACGTTTAGTTATGTAAACTTAAAACTTTGAATATAAATTTGCATGCAAATTCACCTTATATTCATTTACATAGCATGTGAATATAATGCGACACAGAATATTACATGGTTTCCAATGCTCCATTTATGTGCATTAAAACAGATGTAAATGTTTTTTATTGTGTAGTTTAAATAAATTTTAATAAACTAGACTTCCTCTTTGAGTCATCAGAGGTGTGATAGAAAACCCGAGAAAACGAGTTAAATCCCCCGGCGCATCGTGCATTTTGATGTGGTATCATGAAGGAAAACCTGTTGATAGATTTGTACGCTGAACGAAAAACGGTACAACTTAAAGCCCACTGAGGAAGACCAACTCCAAAGGCCGAAACGTCGGACATAAAACAGTAGCGTCTTGATCCACCTTCAAAACTGAAAAAACCGTTTTTCCCTAAGTCTATCTATAAGCATAAGAAGGTTAGATATATGATTTTAGCGAAAATTTGGTCACTCAATTTTATGATGACATGAAAATAAGCGCCTCGTCATATGTAACAACTTAGTAGAAGATATTTTTTCTCTAGAATGTCACTATTGAGCTCTAGATCACAATATCACCGTAAAATTGTTAACTGGACCACTGCACTGTGAAATGGTGTGTGTATTTTGGTAGGCACAACTTTTACAAAATTGTATCTCCAAAAATAACAAGTTATTTTAAAATGGTGTCTTGAAAAGAGTTGGAGAGTTTTAAGATGGGCTAAATGAATGCATATATTAAATGATAAATTTTAAGAAACCATAAATTAGTTTAAAAAAGCTAAAAAACCGAAGAACGCTCCGGGATATAACTCCAAGAGATTTTTGATTATATAAAAAAGTGCCGTAAAGAGTCAAAATAGATTGTATTCATCGAAAATTCAAAAGGTCACAAAAATAATTTGCATCATCTTGAAATAACGAAAATCGAAAAACTCAAACAATGCGGTATAAGATATTTTATTTCGAGCTTCACCAGTACAATTTTCAATAGTTTTTTCAATCTATAGTTCCAGAAATAAAATTGTTTGATTACACAGTGCAACAAAAATTGACATTTTTTTCTGCCTTGGCTTCTACATATTTTTTTTTTGTGTATTTTTATGCAAAACTAAATTTCCCCAAGTTTGAACATATTTCAACTTAAGGGGCAGCAATGGCGCCATTTTGAATTTTTGAGAAACTGGAAATTTTTTATGTTTTTTCGACGCCATTTTGTTTTGAGGTCAAATACCAAAATTCTAAGAGTTTGTCCACATATTAGCATCTTTTTACCCATCTTTTGAAAATAACAGATCTTAAATCGGACAAAAACTGAGCTCAAAACGGTGACTCTACGAAACCGGGTTTGGCATAGTTCACAAGTCGGTTCATGAAGATGAAGTTAGGACTGAAGTGGTGTCTCTTGAAACTGAAGAAGAAAACATCTTGAAACTGAGGAAGAAAACACCAAAAAATTTTGCAGATCTTCTAGAAAGATCTCGAAGCCGCCATAAGGAGAGATTTTCGCAACAGAAGCCAAGGATACTGAATTTCCAACGAATTTTTTATGCAACTTCATCCAGGCTGAATGACAATCGACAGATGGGCATCAATGAATAGGATGTGGATCGATTTTAAATGGTGAGAGCGTTCTTTTTTAGCTTAGCATTTCGCTATGATTGTGTTTAATATTGGTGCAGTACGACAGTTGAATTTCTGCATCCTCTTGTCAATAAATATAACATGCTTTTAAATACGGGTCAATTTGTTTGATACAAATGTATCAAACGAATTGAAAGTCTGAAAATAATAATAAAATTTGCAAGATTCTAATATTATTTTGAGGCGGGGCTTACCGATTGGAAAATTACTCTGGAATGTACTGCAAGTACTCAGTCATTCTGTAAAGGGTCTTTGGAAGGTCGGTAGAGCTAACACCATCTAGATCCCGAAACAAAGATAGCTGCAGAAATGAAAGATAATTGCAACTGTCTTTTTTTCACTACATCCACTACAAGGTTCCACACACACACACACACACACACACACACACACACACACACACACACACAAACTTCATCAAAAAATCATACATAGAAGCCAAGGCAAAAAAATTGTTGCACTGTGTTATACTGGTTAACACAGGTGTGGCCCTAAAGCTCAAACTGACATAAATGAAAGATTAAGGCCTTTTAACCATTCTTGTGAACTTGACGTAAGTTCACGCGTTTTGACAATTCTAAGGCAACTGATTTGAGCTCTAGGGTAGAGTTTGTCTTGTTTCTATCGACCAGTGTTATTTAACCTGCAAAAATAAAAAGTACAGCATGAGTGTAATGCCACCCAACATAGGAAAACTTAAAATGTAATTGTTTTATCTGGTTGAAGCTTCACACAGGTGTACTTTTTTCTTGAAAATTTATTTGAAATAACATTTGAAAAAGTTTGAAATCTTTAAACCTTTTCCCTATAAATCAATGTATCTAAATAATGAAAAGAGACCGAAAAAGGTTGTTCGATAACTTCTAGAAAATAATCTGAGCTTTCATAAAAAATATTTAAAAAAATTAATTCTAGACGCTATATAACATAAACAAAAAATGTTTTTGAACATATCGGTTATCTCAGATTTTTTCAAATTAAGTATTTAAGATAAAATTTCATTGCCTGAAACTCTCTAAGAACAAACCACAGTTGGCACTCTTGAAGAAAAACGTTTTTTCGTGTACTACAACAGCAAATAAAACTATTGAAAAAACAACACCCATTTTAAAATAATTCATATCTCGCTGGTTCATTGACGGATTTCCGATTTCAAAATCCGAAACATTTCCTGTTTATACTACTACTAAGAAACTAGGATAATTTCCTGTAAAATAAAACCGGTTTAGTCAAAACTTATTCATGTTTCGTGAAGTTCTGGCCATTTAAAAATTGTTGAAATTTTGCCTGTCTCAACCATTTTGTCTACACCCTGTATGTCATAGAATAGAGTTTAATAAAAGTTCATTCCACGTTTTTCCATCGTCAAGTAAAGACGTACTTTCATTCAGTAGAATATTCGATCTACAGCCACGATTCTCAAGCACAATAGGTTATGGGCCTAGATAAAGTTAAAGATGAAAAATCCAGAATTACAAAACAGACGTGTGAAACTATCCAGAATTACAAAACAGACGTGTGAAACTATAAAGCATGGAAACATGACGTTGAATTTCTGTTGATATGCGAAGGTCTTTGGAAATACAGCATTTCTGGAAACAAGCCGGATAAAGCTGCGAATCGAGCGAATGCGGCGGATCCATTTCCAAAGCAATCTCCAAAGAAAACAGCGGCTGTAATGGATCTGGTACACAGTGACCTGTTTGGACCAATAAGAACAATAACTCCGGGTGGTCGTCGGTATTGCCTGACGCTAATGTATAACCACTGCCTGTATACAGTGCTGTACCTTTTGCGAGAAAAGCCAGAAACATTCGAACGAATCTAAGACAATGAAAACAGTCAGATAGGTATGCATAACCCCTAGTGGAGAGAAGCAGGGGTGTCCAAACACCTTACGAGATATGAAATGGAGTCAAGCCACATGTCTCGAGCCTGCAAGTGTTCGGAACACCAGCATACGTTTTTGGTTCTGAGATCAGGCGATTGAAGCTGAAATCCAAAGCCGAAAAGGTATTTTTGGATGACTTGAGGATGCCAGTGGAAAGGAATCGGATGCAGAAGCTGAGAAGGAGCTTGAACAAACTGTAGATGTACGTCAATAATCGACCAGAACCCACCTCAATATTACTGTGTTCAGATGGTAGGCTAGCACTTCACGAAAATGATGAGCCTCGTACCTATGAAGAATCCCAGAGAAGGCGCTTTGACGAAAACGTGTCTAACCGCTAACACGATATCAAGTCAACTATTCAATTTCGTTTATCGCCAGGACCGGTCGTGTATGAACAGCAACAAAAGCTCTGAAGGTAGTGTTTCACTCGTTGTTCGTTCGAGCTACGAATTACGTTTGCCTCTCCTCCCGCAGGCGCCGCAGTTTACCACGTACGGGTTGCGATGGCTACTACTGATGCAGTGCTCCATGTATGTGTAGTTTACATCCTTCCTGTTCGAGTAATCGACGACGCTTTGATTAAGGATCATCTTGACTCTGTTTGTTGGGTTATATCGCAAATGGGACCCAGAGATACCATTGTCGTGTTTGAAAATTTCAATTTGAACGGGATCTTTTGGCAGAGCAATTCCACCGGCTCCTTATTCTCGATAACCTCTCGTTCTTCGATCAGCCACACGCCACGTAAGCTATTTGATACCTATTGCACCGCTGTGCTGGCCTGAAACAGATGAGTGGAGTTGAAAACGAGCGCTTTCGCATATTCGATCTGTGCTTCGTGAGCGACGATCTTTGTGAGGTCTGCACGGTTTTACAAGCTCCGGATTGCCCTCTACGATGACTGGTTTACTGGAAGCCTAATTGACTGTGGATATTGCCAACCCATTCAGATCACAATTTCAACCAACGTGCACCTAGATCCGCAAGACGTGAACTCCGCTACCAAAAATGTTCCCCGACTGATCTGATTTACATATCGTTATCACCGATGATATGGTCAAGGCAGCAGGAATGGATTTGAAGTGTTTCACCGGATGCGGTCCTGATGGGATTTCTTTGCTGGCCTTGAAACGCTGTATGCGTACACTTGCAATACACTTGCTAACCACAGTATTCGATCACTTCCTGTTTACAGGGGTGTCCTCTACTTGCTGGGAAGACTCGTATGTGTTCCCCGTTTTTCAAAAAAGGCTGTAACTGTTTGAGCTGATAGTGCTTCGCATGCTGGTTCAGAGATATGCACAATATATATTACCGGATCAGCACGGTTTCATTTCTAACCGTTCGACAACGACTAACTCGCTCTGTTGCACATCGTTCGTAATTCATCAATTAGAAAATGGTCAACAAGTCGATGCTAATTACACCGATTTATCTGCGGTGTTTGGTATTATGAATCATACTATAGCCAAACTTGACAAACTTGGCATCCTTGTCTGGCTTGAATCGTATCTAATTGGCAGAAATACGACCTTCAAAATCGGTGACCACATTTTCTCGCCCATTTCCGTTTGGTTCGGTGTCTCTCAGGGAAGTCATCTTAGACTATTTTTATTCTTGCTGTACATGAACGGTGTCAACCTTATTTTAGTGTGCTCTAAACTATCTTATGCTGATGACTTGAAGTTATATTGCACGATAAAACAATTATAGGACGCATTGTTTTTGCAACAGCAATCGGAAGCCTTCGCTGACTGGTGTCAACTCAACCGGATGTCGTTGAATGTATCCAAATGCTCGGTCATTTCCTTTAATCGCAGACGCTCCAACCGCCACTTCAACTACGCTTCGGCTGGCATACACATTAAGCCCTGAGGATCCTGCGTCGTTATTGGAATATGCGGTTGTGGTCTGGGCACCCTATAATTGATTATAAGAAATACATTGAGGCTGTTCAACGTAGATTCGTCCGCTTCGTCCGCCATCTCAGGTGGGCAAATCTATGCCACCTTCACCGCTTCGGAAGTCAACACTTGCTGTTCAGGCTAGAACTCTTGAGGGATACACACGCATCTTAGCTAAAGCGCGCTTTACAAGGGACATTCTTCAGGGCAATACTGACTGCTTTTCGCTTATTGGCTCGTCCAACATCAACATATGCCGCCGCAACTTCCAATCGCACTCGTTCCTCTTGGGTAAGGACTGATTATGGCCGTCACCGACCAATGCGTAATATGTCTGTTTAATAGTTGTCACCATGTTTCAAATTTCAATGTGTCTCGCGATACGAACAAAGCGTGTTTTTCAACTTTTTTAGCTGCTAAAAAGTAGTGAAAATATAACACAGCTCAATGCTTTATTTTATATTTATTTTAGAACTTCTTTTAAGTGCATGACAAGACGTGGAAGACCTTTCGGAACATGATTTTCTCCGTTCTTTTACAGGTCAAGAGGAAAAGCAAAGTTGTGCATATTGCATCAGTGACTAGCAAAATTTTCAATAAGCCCACCAGTTTGCTTTTTTTTACCCCAAATATTATTTTATCATGTCCAGACTTACCGTTGAAAGAATTCAAAATAATAATTCTCTGTATTTTCCTTAGGTAATCTCAAAAAAATCAAGGTAAGATAGATCATATTTTTCATGCCACTGATGAGGAGAAGATTAATGTTTTATGTTGTACTTTACATCCTACACAACTCCGAAAGTTATAATTGATTAAATTAATACCTAGTCATTTGTCTCAACTACAATTAAAGTAACGTTGGAAAATATTCAAAAATTGTGTTCTAAACATTTTCCAACCTCGTTGTGTACATTGACAAGCAATGCTGGTCACTGCCCGTAAATTAACTTGGATTTTTAAATGCTTAAATGTTTTGGTTACTTGTTATTGTAAGTTATTTTAAACATCATTAATTGCTTGTTTGGAATATTTTCTAGCACAGATAAATTCATTTCTCTGAAACAAAGAGACTAATTTAAGCTATTCATTACATCGAATCGTGCCTAATTTAGACCAATGTTTGAACTTTTATAACAATTGTAAGGAGTTGAGTTGTGCTACCCGACCCACACGGGCTACGGATGAAATGAGCTTGGATTCCAAGCACGCAAGTCGTTGGAAATAATTAATGAGAAGCAATGATGAGGAGCAAAGGCAGATAATTATACACTATAATTAAGATCAAAGCACCAATTTCAATCTTCCCTCCTGCTGCTCCGAGTGAAAGGGGGGGGGGTGGCTACAAAATTCCCTCTCGAAACAATGCCACTGGCGGAGAATTAAATTTTTCAAACCAGAAGCTGTGCTAAATCAAAATCAATTATTGCTATAAATCGTCGGTGTTGCTGCAAAATGCGCAACAAATTGCTCATCATGAAGCACGCGATGCAATCAACGCCGAAATGGGCTGCAGGCAGTTGTTAATATCGACAGGAGCTTGAAATTGTTTACCGCACCGCACTAAATAATGCAATCAAGCGACGGCGGTGACAAAAAGTGTGCGAGCGTTTGATGAAATTTTGTGATAATTATTCGATAACACACCGATCACTAGCGTAAATGTTGTTGCAAAACCAATTGGCAGATTAATTACTTTCTATGTTACTAATGCTAATTCGAACACACACAGAGATTACTCACATAGTTGTGCTCAAGATCGGGATGGTCTGATTCCAGACCGTCATCAAGAATGGTCACCACCACACCTTTCCCCGTCACGCCTTCCTTCCACGCAGGTATCACATTCATGTCCAACCCGTTGCCGCGGTTCTAGAGAAATAAATCGAAACGAACATTTCAATTAGTGTGAAGAGTCCTTCGCTCGGAAACATGGCTGCTAGCTTACCAAGTACCACATCTCGGGCCACTTAGGATCGTTGAGCTGTATCAGGTAGGGACTCTTCAGTGGCCGAAAGTCCCGCTTCTGACGTCGCTTGGCGCGCTGTTGTTTCGCCCATCGAACTCTATCGTCTCCGTCCAGCCGCTGCTGATGATGTGACGAGGGGCTCACCGATCGTTTCTTCACGTGCTGATGCTCGAAGTGGTAATATTCATCGACAATCTGAAAGGAGTTGAAATACAAAGAGAGACACAAGTTAGATCGTTGGTTAAATGCCACGGGTGGCGTCGAACGCCCATCGGATTTTCAGACTGGAAGCTATCACTGTTAGCAAACCGTTCCGCAAAATATCCATTGATAGCGGAAACACGAGCACATTTAACATTTCCACTCCATTAGTCCCAAGTGTTGGGCGGTTCCATTGACCACAAAATGTGCTTTCATTCAAGCTCGGAAAATGATGCTAGCAAATAAGCCCTGCCGGCACTTGCAATGCAGAAAAATATTGTGCCTGAGCTATACAAAACTGAAGGCTGGTTAGTTTCACCGTTTCAGTTTTCCACTGCTTCTAGATTCGGTCGAGCAGCAGCAGAAGCATCCAGGAACGTGGTATTAGCAGATAGCCGTAAGCTAAACACGGCAAAGCCGGTAACAACAAATCGTACCCCGGCAGCTTCGCGGTCCGTTGGTTCGTCCGGACTCGGAAGACAAAGTTAAACACGGAATGAGTTGGGAATGACAGGTTATTTACGGTGTGGTATGATTTTGGGGTAAACTTACGCTATATTTTTAGTGAAAATTTTCGCAAACAGCGAATGTGATCCGCAGGTTGAGAACAACCGAAGTAAGTGGCTTTGCGGAATAGGATGAGTTTCGTCGTTTGATTATTTGCTGGAAAACAAGGCTTTTGGATTTTTTATTATACCGCAAAATTAGTCGAGGGATGAGACCTTTAACTTTTTTTTTATCAACGGGCAAAGCCTAAAAGCTTTTTTTCAACTAAAACTATCAAGTATGTTCAAAACAAAACATCATAAATGTTAACAAGCGTGCAGAAAAATTTTTAAAGAAAAAAATTATTTTGGTGAGAGATAATGCAAAAATATCGTGTCAACACATTTAAGAAAAGAACTTCTTGGAAAAAGAAAACGCTCCGAAATGCTTCTTGAATGTTTGTATCACACTTGTGACGAGCATTGATAAAGTTTTTCATTTAGAATTATTGAAACAAGACGGTTCCATTTCTTTTCTGGAATAAATAACCCATGAAGTAATACTATATGAAAATCCGATGATGTCTAGACTCGCTAAGCGACGATTTCCATCCTTTCTTGTGCGAATTTCAAGACATATCACAGACGCATTTGTTGCTGCCCAAACTACAGCTCATTTCGTAGACAATTCCCTGTTGGGACTCTCCGTTTCGCACATACGGCTCTTATTGAGTGGTGGAAACGAGACGAGAGCTGTGTAAAGAGTATTTTACTGTTCATCTTGACACATAAACCAAAAAAAAAAAACTGTACAACGCTTCCGAAATTTATGCCGCAATGCACGACAGAGTAGGTACTGCAGAAGTAATATTGTTGTTGTGTTTTTTGTTTTTTCATTTCTTGGGAGGAAAGAGTTTCTGGTTGTTGAACTCAGGACAGGCAAGTTTCCAGACGGGAAGCAGTGCCAAGTATTTCGGGCCTCGCTGCAGGACTCCGTGGCGCAGAGGTTTTGTTTCGAATTTTATTTCCTCTATACAAATGCGAAAATCCCTGCTGTGAATCATCCGTTCGCAGCAGGACATTACTATGGCTTTGTAGACTAATTAATGGACAGTTAGAGAAAGCTTATGTAGTTTTAATTTGAAACGGCCAATAAAACTGTTTTGGGATGGTATGTTTTTGTCAAAGCTGGGTAATTGGCGGGTTATTAATTAGGCATGAATGACATTTTGTGTGAAATTACAGATGATATTTAAATGGGAAGGTATAAATAGGATGATAAGGGTCGAATCCGTACCTGCTGTCAGAGCAAACAATGTTGCGGGCATTTGAACAGTATCAACCGCATAATCATCGAGACGAAGCTTCAAGCATTGAGTTGTGAAGACAACGAATTAAGATACATTAAACCATTTAACCAACATTTTCATCATGAA
This sequence comes from Wyeomyia smithii, assembly GCF_029784165.1. Taxonomy (NCBI): domain Eukaryota; kingdom Metazoa; phylum Arthropoda; class Insecta; order Diptera; family Culicidae; genus Wyeomyia; species Wyeomyia smithii. The sequence goes on from NC_073696.1 coordinate 258,071,929, forward strand.
AATGCCTCAATAAATTTTTCGTTATGTTTTATTTTGATTTTGAATAATTTCCAAAGCCAACTTTCATCGTTTGCTTGTTAAAACAAATAAATTAGGTGTTTACCAGTACAGCACATTCCGGAAGCGGCTGTGGTCTCGTGTGCCATCAATAATGTTGCGCTGCTTGATAATGCAAATATGGCACACACTCTATTGGCGAGCAACACAAACATACTGTTAATTAATGTTATTTGCAGCGCTACCGAAAAGAGGCCCACGGCAATTTGTTTGCATAAAAACCAACAATGTAGCAATAAATATTTGGTCGAAAATGATGTGGGTAATAGTTAAAGCTAATATGAGAGCTCAACACCGTTCGCGTTGAGAGTCAACATAAAATAGAAGGGAGAAACCTCACAATTAATTAAAAGTTGCATTGTACCATTTCCCAATGTTTAAATTGATTACAAAATGATGAAATCTCTTGAAACCCTTTTACTGTGTTACATTGGCTCATTCTGTAACTTTGTGTGCACTGCTCTAGTTGGATAGTTTTTCCTACAGTTATCATAAGTAACTTTCGAGTAAAACTCTTCCGGCGCAACAAATTCGCGATGCACGCTGCTCACTTGTGGATCATTAAAAAGTTGTATTCTACCTGACTTCTAAGCGATTCGCAGATGACAACACGAAACAGAGCATTATACTTTTAAATACAACCTCCAATTATCACTACCCTTCAATGCTCAGATCACATGTCGTTGCATTCACGTTTGAAAAAAAAAACAACTCAATCATACCTAACTCAACAGCCAGTTCAAACATACTTTGTTTGAAACAGCGATTCCAGGAAGCTAGAATAAACTTTATTGCTCGTTATCCATACCTAACGGGCATCGGTAAACAGTGGCAGCAGCAGCAGCAGAAGCATCATTCTTGCCTTCGACAAGTGGCAAACTTTCTCTATTATTTTCCACCGCTCAACATTGCTTGCCAACAGCCTTGTCAGGATTTTCCTTTCTATCCTGCACAAGCGAGCATGCCGAATGAGGCCGTATTTCGTAGTCAATGCACACACAAAATATTACGCAACATCACGAATCACCTCTATTGTCAACGAATTCGAGGTGAAATAGAAAAAAACGCACACACACAAACACAATGAAAAAAAGTTATGCATATTCTGAACTAGTGGAGCCCATCAACTTCAAAGCTCATATAAATGAAACATATTTTGCATCGTTTCCGGGAAGTTTTCGTTTTACAACATATTGTGATTCTAAAAAAAATAACTGTGAAATTTCAGCTTGATAGAACAATGAACGATTTATAGCCTAGTGCATTTGTTCTACAGCATTATTTTGTGTGAGCGTCTAAACAGTTCGATGCCCCCTAAATCATCACTGAAGCTGCATTATGGAATCGAGGAACACTCCTTTGCTGCTGCCCACAATCTATCATTTTGTGCGTTGTGTGGCTACTCCAAGACAAATAGTTACTTATCAGGAAAAAAGTACATTAACGGCCAGTACATGAGCTAGTCGATGAAATTTATGGTACTCACGACCTCCAGAAAATAGTCGAAGTCTGGTTTCTGGATCTGGAAAAGGCCTAGAGTTCTATGAGATCCGGCGCAATACTAACAATCTTATAAAAAGTTACCTAGCCAACCGATCGCAATATGCAGTGATATACGGGAGCAAAAGCAGTAACTAAACCATGACAGTTGGAGTTCCACAAGGAAGTAATCTAGGTCCCCTTCTCTTCTTGACCCGCATCAATGACCTATCCAAACTAAAGCTGTTTGGAAAACCACGATTGTTCGCAGATGATATCTCTTTGTCATACGTGTCCTCAAAATCCCGACCGAATCATACATCAGATGTCAAGTGATTTAAAAATACTCCAGAAATTCTTCGCAGAAAACCTTCTCTCTCTAAATCTTAATAAAACCAAATACATGATATTTCATAAGCCCTATAAGAATGTTCCTTCACATGCAAAACTTGTTGTAAATTCAACACGAGTTGAAAGTGTAGAGTTTTTTAAATACCTGGGTCATATATTTGATTCCAACCTAAATTAGAAGAACCACTTCAAGAAATTCAATGGGATATCAGTTCAACTTTTGGCTTACTATGGAAGTTGACAAAGATCATTCCCATTAAGCAACTCTTCACTTTCTACCATGCCTTCATATACTCCAAATTAAGCTACATGGTATCTGTTTGGGGTGCTGCAGGGAAGACCAAGCTAAGAATTCTACAATCCCTGCAGAACCGAACTATTCTGTCAAGCAAAGCCATCAATCTTGCCAATAACGGCACTCAGAGAAATGCAAAGCCTGGTACAAATACAGAATCTGCGGTACAACTCTTTAGCGCATCATAACCAATCGTTTCCTTCAATGTCGCACACATATTCTACCCGTAATCAAATTGCGCTGCTATTAAAACGACACTGACTGAATGTGGTAAAAAGGCCTTTGGATATTATGCCAAAAAGCAACACATTGCGAAGCTGGTCATGTTCATTGACTGAGAGATAATAATGACCAGCTTCGTTAACGTAGAAGCGAGAATGACGGAATCAGAAAAAGTTTTATCGTTGTGAGTAAGAAAAGAAAAAGTGAGCGTCAGATTCCAATTGCTATGTTGGTGGGGGAACATAGCATCAGGACTATTCTCAGGCATAAAAGCAGTACAGACATCCGGCATGCGTTCTATTCCAATCTGGCTTCTGAAGCAGACGCACCAGCAGCAGCGCTGAGGATGGAGGAGCAGGAAGTAGCAGTAGATCTGGACATTGGAAGCAGGCGGCAGAGGGTGGTACAAAACAGCTCACACACGGACCGAGGTGCAGATGGCGAGGGAAGCGAAAGGCATTCGGATTGTGCCTGATTTGTTTTTGGGTCAATTGCTTGTGCGGTAGAAGACAGTCTTCAGCTGCATCATAGACGAAGTAAATGATTACTAATGTAACGTAACGAAATTCGGCTTTTGTTTAATGATGGGGGGTAATTGCTCCAATGCAAACACTGTCCTTATCAGGACAAACAAGTCTACAAGAAAATAGTTATCGATTTTTAAATAATTTGAAAAAAAAATGAACCGTGAAATACGTGTTTCGTTGACTTTGGTGCTCATAGAACGTGGATTTAAAAATTATAAAATCTAACTGTTTCATAATTTTTCATAGACAAGCATTAGACTCTCCTAACTATTCTAAAGAACGAGCAGTACAAATCATCTTGATATTGCATGTATAAAAGCCGTGAGAAAATTCGCGAAAATGCTATAGAGAAAAATACTATGAACTAACTTTTTTTTTGTTCATTTGTATCTTGAACTAATATTCCATTGAACTAGGAAAGTGCATTTACTCAAAATATCATAAGTATCAATTGAATCCAACACAAAAAAATCCAATTTTTCTCATTTCACTAAATTCACGGTTTCGACGAACTTCCGGTGAAATTTTCTTGACCGAGATAATAAAGAAAAAGCGCTGTAAAAGCGGAAAAAGTGTCGGAAAGTTAGCGTTGTAAATTGCTTTTTTCATTTTCATTTCTACGAAACCTTTGAAAATCGACTTTTCGAATTTAGTTCAGCAAAAGGACTCCAAAGTTCGTTGAAAAAAGTTCCTATGCAAAATTCCAGCTCAATCGCGCAACAACCACTCTTCCAAAACCAAGTTTAGACACAAAATTCTAATCCCACAGAAAGTCAAACAATCGATGCAACCTTCCGTCGCACAGCGTTGCAAATCGAGTTTTTTATAGCAGTCTAATGCAAAACCTGTCGAAGACAACCGTTACCGAAGTAGTCCGTTACCCTATTTGAATTTTTTTTCGTCCCTCCGCAACTATCGTAATGCATCTTGAGAAACATTTGTACTCGGCTGGTTGTGCTTGCGAGAAGGGGACTACACCCGAGTAAAAGAGTAAGCGCGCGTGTGTGCATATGATCTCGGGAGCGAATGAGAGCTAGGAAGACAGCGAGAAAACACGAGAAATAGCTTTAACGGAGACAACTCCAGTGTGTGTATCGGCAGCTACGAGAACCTCACTTGAGGTGCTGCATGCTGTTCATAAGTGAGACTAACAACACTGCCGTCGCATAGGTTGAAATAGTATATCTTCTTGGCATTCCTTCACCGGAATAAAGTGCTGAAAATAGACACCTTGTTTCCCATGAGAGAAACAAGTACGTCTGTGACATAGAGGAATAAAAAGCTAGAGAAAAACAGAAAAGAAAATTGTTTCTCTCCGGGGTTCCAGTAGATTAGGTTTAAGTAGAATTTGTTTAATAAAATCAATTTAACAAACGTACTTGATTCCTGGAGATCATTATTTTCTCTGCAATAACCCTGGCTACTGCCCCTGGCTACTGCCCCTGGCCTTTTGCAATCGAAGCTTCACTTTTTTGACCGATGAAAAAGAGCACGAAATTTTTGATTTCCGAATATTCTGTATTTCATGAAATCGAATGTCTTAGAAATGCATGAAACTTTAATTCCCAGCTAAATACGCTAATTTTTGACTGAAAATGGGTAATGTTATTTTGGTGTATAAAGTGAGCACGCAGCGAGTTTGCCGCTCATTCATTTAGTTCAAAGCGTTTATTTATATTCCGAAGATTGGTGAATATAAAATTTTATTTTGAAATGTCGTCGGGAGCAAAGAATTATTGCTGCATCTGTTTAAAAAAAATTGCGTTGACTATTGAAGCGGAGATGAAATTGAAACCAATGACTTTAGCAAATATCTATTGAGAACGTGGTAATTTTAGTTTTCTACCTTCTCACTCATTGTGTTGTGTGCTTATGAATGATAACTTCTTGTTGTCCCACGTCAATAAAGCGGTTGTGTGCGGAAATGTGACGTAATATTTCTGAAATGAGTTGTGCTAAAAAATCAGTAAGAAATACAGGAAATAATTCCAAATTTTAAACCTTTTGATTGCCTTTATTGCGACGACCTGAATTTTTTATCCTTTTCCTTTTTTTCCTTTTTTCAATAACCAAACCAAAACAAAGCAAATATCAAGTAAGTGGCAATATTGGGTTTAGTCTGAACATGGTATTACGCGCGTTAAATCACTACTCGTTCTGTTTCGCAGCCTCTACTGACGCGTCGTTACGCCCCCAGTATGACCGGTTTGAACATTTCACACAGACGACTGAAGAAGTAGATCAGACGCGTTTGCTTTCCGCTTCACTTCGTTTTACGCCTCAGTATGTCATCAACCTTAGTTATTGGTGAAATTTTGCTTTTGAGTTTCTCGTTTGATTTAAATGACAGAAAAGATCGGTTAAGAGAAAAAGCCATTCTGTGCCGAACACGCATCAGTACTGGACGTGTTTGGTGATCGGTCCGATAGAGTATAAAACAAAAGACGTGTGAACAAGTGTTGGCATTGTTTGCCTGGTCAAGTGAAATAAATCCGGGTTCAAGGTCGTGCCTTTGTGCAACTGTTTCGCATCGTGACTGCCAGCTGGTGCGTAAGCCGATTTGGCTGCTGGCTGGATTGTGCTACAGCAGTGGACGAGACACAAACGAGGAAAAAGAAGAAGCCATCAGTGTCAGCGAGTTGTATCGCTGTGTGGAGTGATCTCACACCTGGCTCGCTGCTGGTGGCTGTTTGGTGCTGCTGTATTGGTGCTGCTGGCTGTAACGGCTGCTACTTCGAACGATCGGACAACCAACCTTACTGGAAGGGAGAAATAAAAAGGTACGTGTTCTTGTCAGCGCTAGTGCGCTAGACTTAGCGCGATGGATGTAGATCCCTCGCCTCCCGCGCCACCATCCCCGAACCCCTCTGACCCTGACCCTTCTGTTACCCCCTCCCCTGTTCATTCTTCAGTCCCCCCTCGCCCCAGGCTTTACCCAGACGGAGCCCAGGGCAGCTATACTGTCTATTTTCGGCCAAAGGCGGGACCGAAATCGAAACAGTTGAACCTCTTGCAGATTTCTAAAGACCTGACGAAGGAGTACAAGGGCGTGACCGAAATTTCCAAGGTCCGGCCTAACAAGCTCCGTGTCGTGGTCGGTAACCTGAAAGAGGCCAACGATATAGCTTGCTCTGAGCTCTTCACACGCGAGTATCGCGTTTACATACCCGCACGAGACGTGGAGATCGACGGTGTCATAACCGATTCGAGTCTGTCCGTCGAGTGTATACTGCAAAGTGCCAAAGGGTGCTTTAAGAACAAAACGTGTCCCGAAGAAAAGGTGCTCGACTGCAAGCAATTGCGGTCAGCATCGATCATCGGTGGCAAAACAGTATACACTCCGTCAGACTCGTTTCGAGTTACGTTCGCCGGGTCTGCACTACCAAGCCACGTCTCGATCCACCGGGTTCGTCTCCCTGTGAGGCTCTACGTGCCCCGCGTCATGAACTGCCTGAATTGCAAGCAGTTAGGCCATACAGCCGCCTACTGCTGCAATAAGGCACGTTGTGGCAAGTGTGGGGAGTCTCATGCGGAAGATTCTTGCAGTGTTAACGCTGAAAAGTGTATTCACTGCGGAGAAAATCTGCATGAGCTCTCGACATGTGCGGTGTACATGCAGCGCAGGGATAAAATAAAACGGTCTCTCAAAGAGCGTTCAAAGCGTTCCTACGCTGACATGCTAAAGAAGACCGTTACCACTTCTCCCGTTACTTCGAACCCCTTCGATCTGTTGTCCTCTGATGAAACCGATTCTGACGATTCACCAGCGGGAGCATCTTACGCCAATCCTGGGGAGTCTAGAAAGAGGAAAAATATTTCCTCTCCTAAACTTCCCAGAAAAGGTCCTAAGATTTCTCAAAGTGAAATGAAAGTTACAAACAAACCAAACAGTGCTGCGGAAAAACCGAAGCAAACTCCTCCTGGGCTGGCAAATTTAAAGTCCCAGAAGGAGTTCCCAGCACTGCCAGGAACATCTAAAACCCCAGTTGCTCCTTTTACACTCCCAGTTGATGAAACAAACTCTGGATTAGTGAAATTTTCTGACATTGTGGACTGGATTTTTGAAACTTTCAATGTACCCGATCCAATTAAAATTTTTCTTACAGCATTCCTCCCAACAGTTAGATCATTTTTGAAGCAGTTGACTGCCCAATGGCCTCTCCTTGCAGCGATTGTATCCTTCGATGCCTAATTCAACTGCGTATATGAAGGATTCTATCTCTGTCTTACAGTGGAATTGTAGAAGTATTTTACCAAAAATTGATTCGTTTAAAGTTTTGATAAATAAAAACAAATGCGATGCATTTTCCCTTTGTGAAACTTGGCTTACTTCAAATATTGATCTCAACTTCCATGATTTTAATATTATTCGCCTTGATCGAGACACCCCATATGGAGGAGTACTTTTAGGGATTAAAAAGTGCTATTCTTTCTATCGTATTAACCTCCCCTCGATTCCAGGCATCGAAGTTGTCGCATGTCAAATGACAATACAAGGTAAAGAGCTTTGTATTGCCTCAATATATATTCCCCCCAGAGCACAGGTTGGGCAACGGCTGCTCTTTGATTTAATAGAACTTCTTCCCTCGCCACGTTTGATTTTGGGAGACTTCAACTCTCATGGCGTGGCTTGGGGTTCCCCATACAATGATAACCGCTCCTCTTTAATCTATAACCTTTGCGATGACTTCGACATGACTATTTTAAACAACGGTGAAATGACACGTATCCCGAAACCTCCAGCGCGCCCAAGCGCTTTGGATCTATCCTTATGTTCGACGTCGCTACGGTTGGATTGCACATGGAAGGTAATCCTCGATCCTCACGGTAGCGACCATCTGCCTATTCTTATTTCAATTACTAACGGGTCAACTCGCATGCGACCAATTGACATTCCGTATGACCTCACACGAAATGTCGATTGGAAGTTATACGAGGAAATGATTTCAAAAGCGGTCGAGTCGATTCAACATCATTCACCACTTGAAGAATACAACCTCCTCGCGGGCTTGATTCTCGACGCCGCGTTGCAAGCCCAAACGAAGAAATATCCCGGCGTAACGATCAAAGAACGGCCTCCCACTCCGTGGTGGGACCAAGAGTGCTCCGATGTCTACACGCAAAGATCCGACGCGTTTAAGGCCTACCAGACGGGAGGTATACCTGGCGACTATTTACGGTATTCGGAGCTTGATACCAAGCTTAAAAGCTTGGCTAAAGCAAAGAAACGTGGATATTGGCGTCGGTTCGTGAACGAAACGTCGAGGGAGACATCGATGAGCACTCTTTGGAACACAGCCCGAAGAATGCGGAATCGCGTAACAGTCAACGAAAGCGAGGAGTCTTCAAGTAGGTGGATATTTGATTTTGCCAGGAAAGTATGTCCGGACTCTGTTCCTGAGCAAAATATTGTTCGCGATGCGTCTCCGGGCCACGACGCGATAGAATCACCTTTTACGATGGCAGAATTTTCAGTTGCCCTCCTGTCCTGTAACAATAACGCGCCTGGATTAGATAGAATCAAATTCAACTTGTTGAAGAATCTACCCGGCAATGCCAAGAGGCGCTTGTTGAACTTGTTCAATAAGTTCCTGGAGCAAAACATTGTACCGCAGGATTGGAGGCAAGTGAAGGTGATCGCCATCCAAAAACCAGGGAAACCAGCTTCTAATCACAACTCTTATAGGCCGATTGCAATGCTATCCTGTATCCGGAAATTGATGGAAAAAATGATACTCCGTCGTTTAGACCACTGGGTCGAATCAAATGGTCTACTATCAGAAACTCAATTTGGCTTCCGCCGTGCCAAAGGGACGAATGATTGTCTTGCGTTGCTTTCAACAGATATTCAGCTGGCGTATGCTCGTAAAGAACAAATGGCGTCTGCGTTCTTGGACATTAAGGGGGCTTTTGATTCCGTTTCTATTGACATTCTTTCGGGTAAACTTCACCGACAAGGATTTTCTCCAATTTTGAACAATTTTTTGCACAATTTGTTGTCCGAAAAGCACATGCATTTTACGCATGGCGATTTGGCAACTTTTCGCATTAGCTACATGGGTCTTCCCCAGGGCTCATGTTTAAGCCCCCTTCTTTACAACTTTTATGTAAATGACATCGACGAATGTCTGGCAAATTCATGCACGATAAGACAACTTGCAGACGACAGTGTAATCTCTGTTACAGGAGCCAAAGCTGCCGATTTGCAAGGACCATTGCAAGATACCTTGGACAATTTGTCTGCTTGGGCTTTACAGCTAGGTATCGAATTCTCTCCGGAGAAGACTGAGATAGTAGTTTTTTCTAGGAAGCATGAACCTGCTCAGCTTCAAACACAATTAATGGGTAAAACGATTTCTCAGGTTTTGGTACACAAATATCTTGGTGTCTGGTTCGACTCTAAAGGCACCTGGGGTTGTCACGTGAGGTATCTGATGAAAAAATGTCAACAAAGAGTGAATTTTCTTCGTACAATAACCGGACAATGGTGGGGAGCCCATCCAGGAGACCTTATAAGGCTTTACCAAACAACGATATTGTCTGTTATTGAATACGGGTGTTTCTGCTTCCGCTCCGCAGCAAACACACATTTGATCAAACTGGAGCGAATACAATATCGTTGTTTGCGTATCGCCTTAGGTTGCATGCAGTCGACCCATACGATGAGTTTGGAGGTTCTAGCTGGAGTACTACCATTGAAAAACCGCTTCTGGAGCCTTTCTTCTCGTATTCTAATCAAATGTGAGGTCTTGAACCGTCCCGTGATTGAAAATTTTGAAAGGTTAATCGAACTTCATTCTCAAACCCGTTTTATGACATTGTATTTCAATCACATGTCCCAAAATATTAACCCTTCTTCGAATATTCCAAATCGTGTCGACTTATCAAATACTTCTGATTCTACTGTGTTTTTCGATACATCCATGATAGAAGAAACTCGTGGAATCCCGGATCATCTACGCGTGCAGCAGATCCCTAAAATTTTTTCCAATAAATATCGAAACATCAACTGCGACAATATGTACTACACTGACGGATCACTTCTTGATGGGTCCACTGGCTTCGGTATCTTCAATAACAATTTAACCGTCTCCCATAAGCTCGATAATCCTGCTTCTGTTTACGTCGCAGAATTAGCTGCAATTCAGTACACCCTAGGGATTATCGAAAAAATGCCCACGGACCATTATTTCATCTTTACGGACAGTCTCAGTTCCATTGAGGCTCTCCGATCGATGAAAGATGTTAAGCACTCTCCGTATTTCCTGGGGAAAATACGGGAACATCTGAGTGCTTTATCCGAAAAATCTACTCAGATTACCTTAGCGTGGGTCCCTTCTCACTGCTCGATACCGGGTAATGAGAAAGCGGACTCTTTGGCTAAGGTGGGCGCAACAAACGGTGATATATATGAAAGACCAATTGCCTTTAATGAATTTTTCGCCCTTGTACGTCAGAATACGATCATCAGTTGGCAAAATGCTTGGACCAGAGGGGAATTGGGAAGGTGGTTACATTCCATAATCCCCAAAGTATCGACGAACCCGTGGTTCAAGGGGTTGGATGTAGGTCGGGATTTCATTTGCGTGATGTCCCGGCTTATGTCCAATCACTATAGATTTGACGCGCTCCTCCGTCGTGTTGGGCTCGGGGAAAGTGGTATCTGTGCCTGTGGTGAAGGTTATCACGACATAGAGCATGTGGTTTGGTCATGCCCTGTACACCGTGACGCCAGGTCTAAATTAATAGCTTCCCTGCAGGCCGAGGGTAGACAGCCGGCTGTTCCTGTTCGTGATGTCTTGGCGAGCCGTGACCTATCCTACATGTCCCTTATATACGTTTTCCTGAAATCCATCCACGCCCCAGTCTAGTCCCGTTCCCCTCCGTCTACACCCAACAAAACGACAAGAACACGTTTGAACCTTAAGCACAAAACCAGCAACCAGACCCCGCACAATAGAACCAGGACCCAAGGACTACGAGCCTCTGTCCCAACTCACGACATCGTGGCTCAGCAGAACGAATCCATACATGCCATTCGACGATTATCAGACGACCATTGAACAACAAAACACTGATTGGAAATCCCATGCTAGTTTTAAGTTAGACTTAATTTCAGCTCGTAGTCGGCAGCGAGGATAAAAAATTTGCTTTAGTTTTTAAGTCATCAGATATAATTGGCGCCGTTAAACATTAAATTGTATTTGTGCCGTGTCAAATAAATGTTATGTGAAGAAAAAAAAAAAAAACTATCGTAATGCATCTTGAGAAACATTTGTACTCGGCTGGTTGTGCTTGCGAGAAGGGGACTACACCCGAGTAAAAGAGTAAGCGCGCCTGTGTGCATATGATCTCGGGAGCGAATGAGAGCAAGGAAGACAGCGAGAAAGCACGAGAAATAGCTTTAACGGAGACAACTCTAGTGTGTGTATCGGCAGCTACGAGAACCTCACTTGAGGTGCTGCATGCTGTTCATAAGTGAGACTAACAACACTTGTTGTGTTACATTTCGAGATTATACCAACAATCGGGCCCCACGTTGGGCGCCAATGTTGCGATTTTCCTCAAGCTGAGAGAAATCGTTCCGTTTACCTGGAATCCGCTATCAATACGCAACACATACCAAATGCTAAGGACGAGTCTTTACCGGTATATCCATTGAACTCAAATAAAAGATTTACAATTGTTAGGTGCGACAAAGGTAAAGTTTACGGAAGTGAGGGAAGGCTTAAGATAAAGACTGGTGTCATGATTTACTTATGTCTATTGGCCATGCGTACAGTTTGTGAACCTATCTTGCTACTCTCTTACACACTAGTAACGGTGGGGGCCCCGTGACTCTGCATTCCGCATCAGCGGCCGGCTCTACCGCCCTGGAGGGCGGCTCGCGCGTTGCCTAACGCGCGATGACTCGCGTCTGCTTTCTAGTTGACCGCCTACAAATAAAAGGCCCTCTGACGAAGGCCTGTGTTTGCGGATGGGTGCTCAAACCAGATGCCCACACTGATGCGCCGAATTCTTTTTTGTTCCAGACCGGTGGACGGAAGGACACTACCTCTAGTGTTGTGGTCCCAATCGCGTTGGACAACTTTGTTCTCGGACCGTAATAACAGGGTTATTCGAGATTGTCACGTGGTTCTAGTTCCGCAGTGCACTGTGCGCGGACGTTTTTGTTCTTTATTCGCGGTGAACCTTATCGGAGCGATCTGAATTTCCTGTGGCTGACTTATTTTGCCAATTTTGGGTCACTTGCGATCGGTCGACCGCCCGGTCACTATTGTTCGACTGTGCTGGGCTATTATACGTTCGCGATTGGTTCTACAGCCGATGAGTGCTGTTGTAGTGCGAGAGCGGAAGCAGTTCGGTACTTAGTTATTCTCATGTGTGAGAGATCGAGCTCTAGATTGGCTGCATTCTTAGTAATCCGAAAGTTTCATTGGTGTGCACTCAAAAATTGTTGCGGTATTTTTGTCGGTATAATCTCGAAATGTAACACACTGCCGTCGCATAGGTTGAAATAGTATATCTTCTTGGCATTCCTTCACCGGAATAAAGTGCTGAAAATAGACACCTTGTTTCCCATGAGAGAACAAATACGTCCGTGACATAGAGGAATAAAAAGCTAGAGAAAAACAGAAAAGAAAATTGTTTCTCTCCGGGGTTCCAGTAGATTAGGTTTAAGTAGAATTTGTTTAATAAAATCAATTTAACAAACGTACTTGATTCCTGGAGATCATTATTTTCTCTGCAATAACCCTGGCTCCTGCCCCTGGCCTTTTGCAATCGAAGCTTCACTTTTTTGACTGATGAAAAAGAGCACGAAATTTTCGATTTCCGAATATTCTGTATTTCATGAAATCGAATGTCTTAGAAATGCATGAAACTTTAATTCCCAGCTAAATACGCTAATTTTTGGCTGAAAATGGGTAATGTTATTTTGGTGTATAAAGTGAGCACGCAGCGGGTTTGCCGCTCATTCATTTAGTTCGAAGCGAATAAGACGAATGGTTTATTTATATTCCGAAGATTGGTGAATATAAAATTTTATTTTGAAATGTCGTCGGGAGCAAAGAATTATTGCTGCATCTGTTTAAAAAAAATTGCGTTGACTATTGAAGCGGAGATGAAATTGAAACCAATGACTTTAGCAAATATCTATTGAGAACGTGGTAATTTTAGTTTTCTACCTTCTCACTCATTGTGTTGTGTGCTTATGAATGATAACTTATTGTTGTCCCACGTCAATAAAGCGGTTGTGTGCGGAAATGTGACGTAATATTTCTGAAATGAGTTGTGCTAAAAAATCAGTAAGAAATACAAGAAATAATTCCAAATTTTAAACCTTTTGATTGCCTTTATCGCGACGACCTGAATTTTTTTTCCTTTTCCTTTTTTTTCCTTTTTTCAATAACCAAACCAAAACAAAGCAAATATAAAGTAAGTGGCAATATTGGGTTTAGTCTGAACATGGTATGGAGAATTGAAGGGGCAGGCTGAAAAATTACACTGGTCAACACAGGTATGGCCCTAAAGCAGAAAAGCAAAGCAAAGCCTTGGTGCTACATTCCGATTCGAAACATGACCTTCTGTTTACTATACACAGACTTCACAGCCAACTGTTGAGTGTACAGGACAATTGCGGGGCTAGCACTACGATCCTACTGACACTAACAGTCTCTCCCGAGCCGAGACTCGAACCTACGACAACTGGCTTGTTAGGCCAGCATCGTACCTCGAGACCAGCTGGGGGGGCCCTAAAGCCCCCTATGGCCCTAAAGCTTAAACTCGAAAAAATGAAAGATTATAGGTACTTGGCCATTCCTGTGAATTTTGGTGCCCCCAGTCACTAACATTTTTTCGGAGATTTCAGAGTTTTCTCGTAAACATAACGTTGAAGCGACGAACCCGGCGAGCAATTACTAAACGAGCTCAAACGTAAGTTGACGCGTTTTGGTAATGGCTATGGACACCAGCAGAAGCATGATAACAAAAACCATCCCTTCCGCCACCTTCGTAATTTCAGGCTCGGTCTAACTTTTCAATCGGAGATCGCCTCACCTATTACTGCGTCTGCTTCTGCAAGCGTACTCAGGATTAGCAATAGACAAATGATAAAACATTTGAAAGCTCCGAGCAGTGGCTAGTTTTCGCGCGCGGCGCTTGCATAGATTCACGGTGCTTGACATGAAAGATACTCATAATTCGCTTTCGTAATAAGTTAACTTCGGGCGCAACATTATTCGATTTCATCACTTATAATGGTCAAACAACTCTCCCTTTCCGTCACAGTCGTGGAGATGCTTACAATCTACTTTCGTAAACTAACGACCATAAAAATGTAGCCGGCGCCGTTATCGAACTATAAAATGCGGAAGCTACTGAATACATCGAAGATGGTGAACTAATCCCAAGTAGCCATATGCATGGTTTACTGTGCAACTTGCTGGGATCTATAACGGAGAATCAACGAAATGTCCGGTCGTCAGGCTTAATCTCATGTTTATAGTTTTTTAAACAAACAATATCGCACGCTAGCCTGGGGGGCTAATGCGGTCTCGATCAACTAGATTAGTTGAGAGAATTCGTTATCGATATTGTTTCCGGCACATTTTGCATGTTGTAGGATAAGTACAACGATACACCGTGCCCCAGTGCTGAGTCGAGAAAATTTCCAGCTCGAAAAGATCCTCGACCTGATCGGGAATCGAACCCGATATCACAACCGTGTGGGAGAGCTAGCCGACCGACATCGCTAACCACAGAACCACGAGGACCACGTTTTAAATATAAATATAGTTTTTTAAATACATACAATTAATAATTTAATTACTAAATATATGAGCATTTAGACAGTTCAGGCAAATTTAAAAGTTATAAACAATCAGACATTTGAAATTTGAATTCAATAAATCCTCAATGTTGTAATTTGTTATGGTAGTTTATAATTCCTAAACAATTTTAAAATTCGAGTCTAACTCACATAGAATCCATTAAATTCTACGAACTCCAGTTTGCGAATTTTTGACGTAGAATTACGTCTCTCAGGAAGTTCCGCTACATAGGGGAGAATGGGGTATGTGAAAACCTAAACACGGAACAAGGAAAAAATATGTCCAATTTCAAATGCTCATAGGCTGGTTAGCTTTCTTCCGGTCTTACAGCAATTGATTGGAAAAATTGTAAATTGATCATACAAACTATTGTCAGGCTTCGTTTTGCTCATCATCATCTTAAAGTGAAAACAACTGAAACCCTCTTAACAATTGTGAGCTTACAATCATCACACCATCTGCTGAAGAGAGCGTGCTGAGTAATAGTATCTTTGACGAAGAAACGCTCCTAATTTGACAGAGCAGAAGTCCCGTGAAACTCTTGTACATAGCTCATCCGTGCACGCAAAAAAAGTGTAATAAATTAGTCGGGTAACAACTGAGAATTGCGCTACCGTTCTCATCGCTCTGGGATGCGGCAAAAACAGTATAAAATCGAACGTTCTGCAGAATATGCACCCATGGTGAGTTGTGAATCTTCCTATAATATTAAATTCAAAAACGGCTAGGGTGTGGCTTCAATGTGAACCTAAATGTTTTGTTCTTTGGCCAACTTTTCTTTTAGTAACGGAGAGAGAAAACAATTGTTCACCCCTAGCATGCTATGATTGAGAAAGAAAATGAACTCTGCGACTAAAATACTCTATGCATAAATGTGGATAGTTATTCACTCTGTGTGAGAGGAAGTCTAGTTCTACAAGGCGTTTGACAAGCAGAGGAGAAAATTTGAACACAAATCAAGAGAACGGTAGAAGCCTGACTATTGTACTATTGAAAATTCGAAACTGTTGAATTGAGCCTTGTTAAAACACAGATTTCGACCTCTTGTTGCTTAATGCTTGCTTTCCCTAACACTGTCATACCTAATTAACCAGGAATGCACTGTTTGGGCTATATTGAAGCCTATTTCTGCTTAAACAATTCATTTTACTAACGGATGGAACGACCGTTGGAGCGGCAGCGGCATTTCCTCCAGTGAAGCTCAGCCTTGTTTTGGTACAAAACGAGCATTCTGGATCCTGGTAATCATAATCTATCAGACGTCTAATTTTCAGTATGGAAACAGTTTTCCACTGTGTTGTGTTATTCTCACTGTCGGGATAGCACAGAGATTACTCAAAAAAGATGAAAAAATTTCTCGCACTAAACTATTTTACACCTCCAGAAGCCTAAATTGATTGTTTGAACAATTTAATTTAACTAGCCTAACGGTAGTGTGTAAAACATTTAAGATCAATTTTATGCTTCTCTCAAAACCTACAGTTTCTTTTTGCCTCATTATTTCAGTTCAACTAGATTTACTTTCTATTCTAACGCTAATGAAACTTAATGTATAATGCGATTACTGTTCGCAATAAACTTAATAAAAGTTCACCACAATCAAATGAAGCGAGTAACGGTTCATCACCTCAGCAGACAGTCAGCCTATGTGACGAATTCATCGGTATCAACTATCCTGAACGAAACACTCATCATGTCAGCACCAGTTGACGACATAGGCGGAGGGGAAGCAGGTCAACCCATTTAGTAACCTACTCGCAAACCGGAAAAAAGAAAAATTAATTAAACATTTCATTTAACTCGTGTCAACTTGTCCGGAGCGAGTTTGGGTTCTGTTTCGTTGAAGCACAACGAATAAAACATCCTTTACATGACAATCCACAACACGCAACCGGTGGAATTATTAGAACATAACACTCTCGGCGTGTATGCGCACACGTGTTGACACTGAGCTATGAACAGGGGAAAGCTTTCATCTCGCATATCATCTCGATTCCCCCGGTAGCGTAAGACAGCCGCCACAACGAGAAAAAAGTTGGACGAATCATGTGCTCTGTTTCTGTTGTTGCTTCCAGAAATTGTAGACATTCACTTTACACCCCTTGTCTACTTCTGTCTACTTTTCCTCCAGAGTCGCTCAAGGAAAGCAACCATCAACCGTATCGCTCACCGGAAGGGATGAAACCGTCCTTCAGTTGAAACCCTTACAAGTGGCTTACTGAGTGAGGAGTAAACGTGATCCCACTGAGCGCGTGTACATGTTTTGTACACGCGTTGCCCCCCTTCTCCTGTTAAAAGTGAAGGTGTATCCAAAGGAACTGTTTCTTAAAGAAAGAATTAATAAGCTTTTAAGAAATGTTGAACGGATACACAACGAGATGCATACAGCAACGGCGAGCAGTCGGAAATTGGATCCCCGGCTGCAGCAGCAGGAAGGAAGTCTTCCATTTGGAGTAGATGAAACGAGGAAATAGAGAGATGATTCTGTGGGTAGTTTTTCGTTCCTTCACACTAATCGGTGTGCTTCTCGAAGTCGACCTAGAAAGCGGTGGGAAGAGTAAAGTCCGAAAGACCAGACATGGAAACGAAAATACTTTTCCCCACCCGAAACGACGCTGCTGAAGGCAATAAATTATGATTTGCCACAATCTATACCTGCCAAAGCGATGATTAATGAGCGATTTAGACGTCGTTATCACGAGATTGAGAGCATTAGTCCATTGATTTGTGGCAGATAGTTGAGCAGACTTGGACGATGTAGGCAGATTAGTTCTCGGTGCTGCCCGCTCCGTCACATAATAATCGAGTGACTCGTGTTTGTGGTCCAACAGGAAGATGGATTGAAGTTTTTATTGGTTTATGCATGATATACTGTTGTGACTAGTTTTTGTTGTTGTTGTTGCAATCGCAACCTAGAATACGTGTCATAAAAACTGAGTGAACGATTTAGTCTTTGTGCTTCTGCCTTCATTTTTATCAAAATCTATGAATAAACGACTCCTATCAAGATTAAGCCTTTAGAATTTAATGCTATTCTTAAATATTCCATACATTTCCTAATACAATTCAATTAACAGCCGCAGCAATCAATGACATCCGTGCTGCAAAATTCTCTGACACTTATAAAGCTTCAATTAATAAATTGAGAGCTGATTAGAAGCAAGGAGGATATGCAAAAGATAATCAGCTAATGCGCGAAAGTTTCGAAACGGAGCCATGATTTCATAACCAAAAAGCGAAAACCATTACCTCCGAACCAAGAAGCCTACCAAAAACTCTGCCACAGTTAACAATCTGCCAATTAAACCGACACCTTCCCCCCACCACGTTTCCATAATGGGCTGGATAATAATCCGTGGATTTCAACACGGGCGTAAGCGACATTATTGGATCATTTAGAGCAGCGCGGGATTTACCACGACAATGACGTGGAAAAGTTCGCTTCTAAGTGTATCGTGAAGTTTATCCGCCACCGCAGTAGCTCTGCGATGATTGGGCTTTTTATTGCTGGCCATTTTTCACTCGAAACTGGCCAGTGCAATCAGAACTCGTGGATTCGACCGAGCGTAGTGCAGGACAAGATTACGGTCGTTAGCGCGGTGAGTAAATTGGTTTTCCAAGGTAAACTGTATGGGCTACGAATGGTACTAGATAAGATTAACGGTTATTCCCTTCAACTCCAGCAATAATCAACCAGAAATCACCCGAGAAAAGCACTCGTCGTGACAAGTTGATGGCAAATGTTAGGTGCTTTGGAGAAAAAAAAATGACTGCATCCAGTTGATTTGTATAACACCGTAAGACGATAATTGGGGTTACATTTCTACTTCCAGACTGGGACATTTTTGTCTAGAGAAGTCTTGATATCGTCATGAGACCGAGACAGATATATTGCTTGTAAGTTCTAATGTCACACACATCAAACGTATGAAGGATTTGAATATTGGAATCCAATTTTGAATGTTTATAAGCCGGTTAACTTTCAACCGATTTCCTCCGGTCTTACAGCAAATATCTTTATTAGGAATTGTAATTTGATTATGCAAACTATTGTTATAATGAAAATTTGAAACTATTAAACTGAATCTTGTTAAAACACAAATTTCAACCTTCTCTAACACGGTCGACAGAATTATATACCGAGTAAACCGGGCATGCATTTTTGGGCTGTATAAGATCCTGTTTCTGCTCAAACCAATCATTTCACTATTAAAGGGCGACTAGGATGGTCCTGACAGCAGGTATCAGCAGCAGCAGTAGTGGCAGCAGCGTCAGCGGTAGGTGCAGCGGCACTTCCACTAGTAAAAAGCTGCCTTTCTGCGGTAGCGGCAGCATCAGCAGTAGGTACATCAAAACCTGTGGGCCGTCAGATTTTCAGGGTGAAACCCTAATGCCTTATTCCCACTGTCGAAGATAGCATAGAGATGCGATCCGCATCATATCCGATATTAAATTAAACAACAATTTGTGCTTTTGGCGATAAATTAAATACTTAGTTGAAGAGTTAATATTTTCTCGGTCATTCATTACACTTCATTGAAAAAGTTTGAACGTCTTCACAAAGAGGTTTGTAAATTCGACTTCATCTCCATGTCTCAGCAAGAACTGATTTTTTTTCAGTAATATGCAACACCACCCAACAGTAGCGCCATTAAATGTTGCGTAACTGTATGCGGCATCATCTGTTATTTGCTCCTATAAGACGCTAAAACGCATTATCATGAATAGGAAATTGTTAAGCCTCAATTATGCAAAAACAGTACTATTGGAAATGGTCAAGCCTTTAAAAACTCAAATTTCGATTGATCTGATTGGTCATTTAATGCTTGCTTTCCCTGACACGGTCGAGAGAACCTGATACCTATTTTCCCGAAAATGCACTATTTGACCACTCCCTACAAGAGCTACAAGAGCTTGCTTCTGCTCAAAACAATTATTTTACTAGTGGATGGTCGCTAGAGCGGTAGCAGTGTCAGCGGTAGGTGCAGCGGAACTTTCTTTAATAAAAAGCCGCTTTTGTGCTGTAATGGAAGCATCAGCTGTAGGTACAATCATAATCTGCTGGCCCTGTCTAGTTTTCAGTATAAAAACAGCCTTCCACTTTATTATCAGAGTGCCTCATTGAGATTTGGTAACATTATTTGAATCAAATATTCACAAGATTTTAGGATGATTCGATGCCTTTGTCAGTCGCACATTCACCATAATTTTCGGTATAGGGGTGGCCCAGGGTTGCAATGAGATTTTAAATTGAGCAACAAACTGTTCTTTTTAGAACAACCAATAAAATGAATTGAGAATTTAATGCATCATCGTTTTGCGCTAGAATTGAACGTGAAACGTTATTGTAACCTGCATGCACTCTGACTGTTAAAACTGGCTTGAACCGCTCAGTGTTTGTTTCATTCCTGTTCGACTTCTCTTTTGCACTAAATTTTGAAAATATTCAGTAACAAACAACCTTATGTAATTCCACGGCAACCTCAAGCCACGACTGGTTTTGCAAACCGACTTTCTGATATTGTTTTTAATAAGAAAAGATTTACGAAATACTGATCTTTTGTCAAATTTGTAATAAAATCGGAAAACATTAACAAAATGCAATTAATATTGGAGGAAAAATTGAACGGATAGAATAAAGATCAAAAATTGGTTAGTTGTAGGTCGAGTCGCAAATTTACGATATATTGTTGGTAAATATTAGTTATTACAAACAAAATCTAGCAAAAAACAATAAAAAACTAGTGACCACTATAAAATTGAAATAATATAACTTAAATCAGTTGAAACAATATTCACAAAACCAGATGCGTAAATAGATTGAAGTGGCAACAATTACAAAAAAAAATAAAAGAAAAGGATATAAAAACTGTATCTCAGGAAAAAGAAAAAAATCCATCACAAAATCATCACGCAACTGAGAAAATGTTGTAAAAATATTAAAAATATATAGATATAAACAATGTTTGGAAAAAGGATCTGAAAGTCGCGTGGGTGGAACTGAAACTTGCTCAAAGTATCACGTCTATTTCAAATTTTTTATTCGAGGCAAAAACTTATTTCTTCTGCTTCAATTGAAAACATGTGCTCGTCCTTAAAAGGACGGTTGAATTTAGTTTTCACAAAACTGGGAATTAATCAAATTATGCCTTCTCTCGGTTTGGATATTCAACAGAACACCTCCCTGGACGCCGGATAAAAGCTTGTTCAATTCCTCGCCGTTACGGAATACCAACTGCAGATGACGCGGGATGACTGATACTCCAGCACCAACACGCGTAATTTCCATTACGCAGCAGACGATTGAGTCGACTTACCCCGAATTAAAGCCCAGCATGAGGTGTACAGGACTTTGTCTTTTTTGACTTTGCTTTCTTTGCCAGATTAGACAATGTAACTCGCAAATTAGGTTGAACGGAATAGTGATACGACGATGAACAAAATCGCTACCTGTATGATGAAATAACCCGTGTGATTGTCCTAAATGCCTAAGAAGAAGACTAACGCAACAAGTAGGCGGCGCGGCGTAGATGATAGAATGAGGGAATTTGAAAAAGAGGGCAGACTACGCTCCACATTGTTGGTAGGTACACATTAGATATTCGTCAAGTGCATAACCATCAATAAGCATATTATTATGCTAACGCCGAAGACAAACAGCAAAGCAACCAAGTTCAGACTTCTGTACGTTTACTGTTGCAAGGAAAGCTAGTCAAGCACCCTGGGTCGGAAGCTAAGGTTAAACTGGAGCTGTTACGAAATACCCTAGCTCGAAGTCAATTGTGTAACCCCTTTTGCCAAGTACAAATTACTATCGGCCCTTCTCAGGGCCACAAACACGTTCTTGAAGCAATGTTGAATTGCCTTACATTACAAATTACGGAATGTGCTGTACTACATTTATTCCGAGCTAACCGCCTCATGTGCTCGAATTTTGCCCAAATTTTGCAAGATAACATTGGTGAACACAGCTCAAACCGAAAGAAAAATGAAAGATTATAGCTTTTCAACCATTCCTGTGAATTTTGATGACCCTTCAACAAATCACTTTTTTAGAGACTTAAAGGAGTTTTCTCGTAAACATAACGTAGAAGTGACGAAACCGGTGAGCGATTACTATGCGACACTCTGACGCATACACTTTACACATACACGCATTCTGCATACACTAGAGGCTCCAAAATTCACAAGAATCACAGTGGTCTAAACCCAAAAAATCGTGATCGTTTTAGATTTGACTGTAAAATATTGATTTTATGTACCCAGTGTCTTCAGCAAGTTTATTCCATATAACAAGGCCTTTCTTTTGGCGTTTTCGGTTTTTTGATCAATCCCCCTAGTAGTTAGATATAAAAACTATTTTTTCTAATTTTCAAAATACCAGATTGCTTTCTTCAGCAAAGTTGTAGGATAATCTATAAGAAAAAGAATTACTGAACACTGTAATCTTCTATCTGTACGTCTGATATGCCGAAATAGAGCTTTACGAGGAACACTCCTCAAAATTAGTTTTTTTTTCCATAACTTTTTCTGTAATCGTCGAAACAATTCAAGATGTTCTAAGCGCTCAAAATCGTCAAGGGAAAAGACACCTAACCTAAGAATTGTATGGAAAAAAGCCACCGTTCACTTTTACCTTTAAACATTATGACTATCGAGCCAGTTTCAATTATGTAAACTGAAATTTGTTTGTTGCTGTGATTTAGTTATTTAGTAATGTGTAACACAGATTCAACCACCAGATTGATGCAAGTTGTGTAACTCGGGAAAAACGTTTGATGATAATTAGGGTAGAACGAATATTCTGCTAGATACAATAAAATAATAAGAATAATCCCACGTCATGTGCAAATAGTAGTTCACAGTGAACAGAAAATTAACAGACTGATCGAGTGTCACTGTTGTGATCACACCATTGGCACTTCTTAGTGCCCTGAAATCATTTATTTGAAGTAGTTCATGTTACCACTTGCCAAAACATGGCGGATAGAAAACTGCAATGACACGTTTCGTTTTCTCTACTAATCTCACTGAGAGTTCGATTATATAACATTTCATCGTAGGCGTCGTCTGCGCGTGGATTGTATCATTGTGGGCACGTGATTGATTGGAGCTGTGAGTTTAAACCATTTTACTATGAAAAATATTTCAAAAACTAGAGAAAATCGTTCTCTATCCATCGAGCTATCGATGACCAAAAACCGTTCGGTGGTAACAAATTTATAAGCTTTTGAAATATTTCCTTCTGCCGTTTCACTCTTGATTTTTTTGATATGCCACCTTCCTTAAGTAAGACATAATTCTACGTCAAAATAAAAGTTTATAGCTTTTAATCCGTTTCTGTGAGTCTTAGTGCCCTTAGCCGGCTAGGAAGTGCGTTAAATCTTCAGAGACTCTAATGAAGTCTCCCGTAGGCAAACATAGAAACGACGATCCCAGCTAGTAATTATTCTGCGGTCTTTTGGTGAACTTTCGAGGCAGCTAGGCGTACCAAAATTTACAGGAACGGTTAAAAAGTTATGATCTTTCGTTTCTTTTCAATTTGAGCTTTAGGGCAATGTGTTTAGCTTTTGTTAACCAGAATGACGACCCAACCAAAAATGCAGGTTCGATTATTTTCGACCAAGACTAATCCTAACAGTTTTGGGTACAATTTAAGCACCTTGGGCGACCAGTTCCGAAATCGAACTATAAAATACGACTCGGTTTCGGTGGGCACACAATGTGTGCAGCAGGGGAAGCGAAAAATAAACGAACTGGAAATCTGATACAGATTTGGAAAAATATACCGCATTCTGATTTGGAAAAATTAACCGCGGTATATTTTTCCAAATCTGTATCATATTTCTAGTTCGCTTATTTTTCGCTTCCCCTGCTGCACACATTGTCTGCTTAAAGAACTTGAATGTTGACGGGTAAAAGCCGTTGTTGAAATAGAAATTCAGTTCGAAAAAAAACTATTCGGTATATTTTATTTTCAGAAATTCATGAGTTTTGAACCAGTTGATCGATTTTCGATCTTTTAGGATCGAATTCAAGGTAATTATTTCAAGTTTAAAAAAAAACCGAGAAATTAAATCCGTGTGCTTTGTATAAAATATAAAATTGAGATTGAGAAATGAGATATTTTTTATGTTTAAATTGCAAATTGTTTGTCTTAAAAAGTCTTAAAAGTCGTTCAAAGACAGTTTTGGTGTAAAAACTGAAATAAAAAACGGTTATTTCCAAAATTTGAACCACCCTAACTTTTGATAATCTCTAGATCCAAATTTTCCCCTGGATTTGGTTTCTTGATCATTGCGCTTTATTTAATAACTAATTATTGTTATTATTAGCGACCGATATTCGACAAACATTCCCTGTTCCCAACTCCTATCAGTCGCTAGTCCGTGGCATTCGTTCATTGTTTACAAAATGTCATACAGTGTCTCATTACATAATGCCCCGTTTCGTAATCCGGCAAGTCCTGGAAAACCGTTTAACACACTCACTCACAAAGTACAACGGCACTGTTCCCTCAAGCAAGAGCGTTTTTTTTTCTTCTTCTGCGAACCGGAAAAGAATGCAAGCAAAGCTGAGGTATTCGGATTGTCCTTTCCTCCTTTCCTTCTTCAGAAAAAATCTGTTTTTTTCTGCATTCGGTTGCACAGCAAAACGCAGCTTTCTGGTTTTGTGTGCTGCATATCACTCTCGGAACCGCGCATTACTAAACGTTGCAAAAAGGGTAGAGAGGAACACTAATAGCAAATAAGAAAACTCGGCAGTGAAATCGTAAACAGTAAGAGTGTACTGCAATGAATGAACGCGCTACCACCGCACAAGGACAACAAGTAGGGGAAGCGTGTCAGATTAATGTTTAGTGCACTTTATTCTGAGGAATGGTTGTCTCTTCTGAGTATGCATCTTTCCTTAGCTGCAGCTCCGTGGCACATGGTAAATCCTCCGACAATACCCACGCGCCGCACAGGAAAGTTTCCACGTGCAGGGAAAAGTTTACGAGTGCTTCCACGAGCGTTCGAGCGTTTTTTCTTCTTTCTACCTAAAGCAAGGACGAGTAAAGATAATAAACTTACGGTTGGTGTAGTCTTGAGTCATTAAGGAAACGCTTTGGGATGAATTATTAGCTCTTTCAGGAAAACAGGTGTCGCTGTGAAACAAAATTTTAGTTTCGGCCGCTGGGGCCACTGATAGGTTGTTATTTTAAGTGTTATAATTTTGTGTTTCCGAAAAAGCACTTTGCGAAAATAGTCTTGTTTTGTTGTAGAAACGGCTGACCACGCGCCTCCATTAGCTATCATGCGTCTCCATCGAGCATTTTAAACTGCATTTTATTTATGGTTGTTTATTAAGTTATAAAATCAATATCATTTGCATGAAAAAAATTTGACCCCATTAATTTTCACTCGGTAGCCTGTGATGCTCGTTGCTTGGCAAAGTTCCATTGGCAAATGGTGTGCCTTGAAGAAAGTACGATAATTTTCTTCAGGGTAGAATCTATTTTTCCCTCGCTTAGCTAGAGAGAAAGCGAAAGAATCAGATTTACGACATTATGCAGTTTTAATTACGTGCAGAGCGATAATCATCCGGTAAACTTTCTGCACTCATGTCAGAACATTGCAGTGCTGTTCGGAGACGACTCGACGAGAAGGTTTAAAACTACTGTTTAGTGGTGGAATGTTAGCTTCGTTTGTGCTACTATTTTTGACTGAAGCTCACAGCTAGTGTAGAAACATCGTCAAATAACATGGCAGCAGCTCATGACACTACATAAGTGCTGCTAAGCCGCAAATTATAGCACTTTCTGCACAATATGAGCCATTTCCGTCCGAAAACGATATAGACATGATGACTTTCCGTTCCTCTCGAGTAGAAAGGTAGTGGCAAAGTCAGAATAATGCGGTAGAGCTAGACAGACAGAAGATAAAACGATTGTCTCCGACGTTAAACTTTGCCCGTTACACCTCACTCACGGAGTCATTGAACAACAGGCCTGAAGCTGGTCGTGACGAATTTAATTTAAAAAACAAGAGCTACCATCGCATGCAAATTGCAGTTAGTGTTTACGGGTGGAACATATTTTCGGAACAAGTAACAGTTATTAATTTGCGTCAGTTTCAGGTAAAATTATAGTTTCTTGAATACATATTAAAATCTCACGTATGGTAGCCGTCTGTGCCAAAGAGTTGACAGTGTTTTCCCGTGTAATCCGTTATGGGAAAAACAAACTCCGTTCTTCATCTGAGTTGCACCTAGCACACAAAAAAAACGCTAAAGGGACGAAAGACTTAACAGCAGATTGCATTCGGGACCGCTCCTATATACTGATTCCAACTGGCGAGTAATCAGACAAACGATAAACTTTCGTCACTTTGGCCCGCATTTAAATAAATGGCAATTTCGCAAGTAATTTGTGGTGATGGCTAAGTTACTTATGCAGTGATGATGAAAATAGTTATGATGATGATGGCGATAATGGTAACTGCACCAGGCATTTACCTGTTGGCCTGGAATGTATTTTTACGTAAAAGGACGAAAAAGAGCAGAGTGATAAAGTTACTTTTTAAATCTAGTATCTGCGTACATCAGACACCGTAATATCTCCACCCTGAAACATAGAGAAACTTTGATTCACGGTGCGTTCAGGTAACCTGTCCGCTCGGGTGGACATTTCATTGTCACTCACCCGTAAACCGACAAGAAGAACAAAACGCAAAAGTAACGGCCCTAGAAGTTGTCCCATTTTTTTGGCGCATCAACGCCATGGTCTTTGTAGAGAGAAAAAAAACTGCATGGAAAAAGTTTGATTAATTTAGTTCTGTTATCTGTTTGCGCGCAGGATACCACCTGCAATGTTTTTTTATGA
Organism: Wyeomyia smithii; assembly: GCF_029784165.1. NCBI lineage: Eukaryota > Metazoa > Arthropoda > Insecta > Diptera > Culicidae > Wyeomyia > Wyeomyia smithii. Next base: position 258,098,554 of record NC_073696.1, read on the forward strand.
ACTGGCTCTATCAGAGGTAGTTCCAGAGTGGATTTTTTTTGTGGTCGTGGAAAGCTTTTACACACTCTTCTCAGCAAACTTTCAGTCCCGAATAACTAGGTCATATCGAGTGACTGTGAATTTGATTAAATTTTCCGTTTTGTCCCGGACAGTGACCCGCTTGTTCCCTCGATGGTGCGTGGTGGTGTGCACACTGGTGAGGTCCCGGCTCTGACCGGCTCGGAAGTGAAACGTCGGCTTTGATTCGATGCCAAAAACTGTTATCATGTCTTTATTTTAAATTCTGGACATTTATTTCTGGCGAATCACCAGATTTTTTTTTTTTTGCTGGACAATCCAGTGATTCATGCTCGCATCAAACTCGGACTGTGGAGGTCCAGGTCCGGAGGCTGATGCCGGATTCGGAATAGAACTGGCAGCCCGAATAAAAAGTTGTTGGCCAATGGAATGATTTAATGCTTTTCTGCAGTGTTCTGGAACATGATTGTGGCGCTGCGCTGGCTTGAAAATGGGGGAAGAGTTCAGAGAAATTTTGCTAAACTACCATCATTTGCAGCTGCGGTAAGAGTGAGTCAATTTTGGTGCGTGCAGGAGAAAAATAAACAGACCTTTCCGGTTGGGATCCACTTGGTTATTATTTTTTAATTTGGCTCGGTGATGCGCTGGATCTGCATGGGGGGAATTCTGCTTTTCGTTCTGGGTTAACTGGCTCTTACTTTTGGATATTTTAACAAAAAAGGTAACCTCAATTCTGAAGCTTTTATTTCATTCATCTCAACTATGTTATATTTTTCAAATTTCTCACTAAAAAAGTTTTCAGTAGTTGATAAAAATAACTATATTGGAAAAACAGTAAAATAGAAGAGTTCTTCAAGTTAGCTGATGATCAGCAAGTTTTACAAAAAAAAATTACGAAAAATACTCAAATGGAATTCAAATGAAAAACACTTAGTGATTGCTATATATTGTATTGAATTTTTAATCTCGGATATTACCCTAAGTAACACTCAGTATTTTTACGCGTAAATTTATCTACGGAAAGCAGTGCCTGACATGCAATAACTTTTGTCTGCAAAGCAACAGGTTATACTGCTTGACAAAAGCTAACCCGGATTTGCGTTTCTGAGAAGATGGTGGATCTGATTGAGGAAATATAGATTTCAACTTAGTTATCTCTTTTTCGAAGTGCTATACTTTCTGATTTAATCCTGTAACTTGTTGATTCAGCTCTGAAAGTTAAAAAAAGCCATGTCTGTAAGTAATACCAAACACTCCTGTCTGATGGTTAACTAACGAAAATTTGTTATTTAGAAAGCGAAAAATAAACTACTATAACTCGGTTTTATTTTATAGATAGAAAAAAATTTTCTTCTACAAAGTAGCGCAAAATTGACGGGGTACAACATTGTAGAACATTGCTTAACTCTAAGGGACCATACTTCAATGACGTAGCATTTATGGGGGGAGGGGGGATATCATCATTTTGTGACAAGCTGCGACAAGGGGGGAGGGGGGGTGGTAATAAAATCGACATAGCATTTTTTTAAAAGATTTTTTTGCAGGAAAAATGTATTCTAAAAATACACAAAAACATTGCGCAAAGTATTGCAGCGAGATCTGTCGAAATTTTTTTATCTGTGGCCTTCTGAAATTTTCTTCAAGCTCTGCTACATAAACAATCACTTGGATTTCCGAACATACAATCTGTTTTGAATACAAAAACCGTTCCTTTTTTAGTGATAGTGAAAATTACAAGATACTCGTTTCATTTCCGGAATTGTTTCTGTGTTTTCTGCAGACATGGATCATACTTAATTGTTTAAACACCTTTACCTCTTGTACCAGAACACAAGCCCTTCGAAGCAGAAGATGCAGTCACGAGTCTATAAGTAGTGAATAAATTGAATTAGACACGGTTTTTTTTCAAGTATTTTTTGTATGTATGTTACTACAGTCAGGTTTTTATTACGTACCTCGTAAAAAAACCGCGTTAATTCGAAAATCCACCTTAAAAAACGCGCTAATTCCAAAATCCGCGTAAAAAGCCGCGTTATTCAAAAATCCGCGTAGAGTGAACCAGCAAGAAGGGCTTAGAAAAAAACACGAGACGCTCTAGAACCAGTATTTAAAATTGTCCTCTTTGACGGTCATTCCGGATCTTTCGGAGGGCGGTGGGTATTTTTGGACTAAGTCTTCTACTAGATAAACATTTAAACGTTTCTGGTTACAAACCCTCGTTAATGCGAAAATTCGCGAAAAAGTTTTTGAATTAGCGCGGTATCGCGTAAAAAAACCGCGTTAATTCTAAAATCCGCGTAAAAAAAACCTCGTCAAAAATTCCGCGTATGAAAAACCGCGTAAAAAACCTGACTGCACGTATTTCTGTACGTTTTTCAGAAGCGTCAGAAGGGGGGGTTATTCGAATGCTACGTTTTTTTTTCAGGGGGGGTTTGAATTTTATGACCAAATGCTACGAGGGGGGAGGGGGGGCTTAAAAATCATGAAAAAAAATGCTACGTCATTTAAATATGTTCCCTAACTGCAAAGATAAGAAAGTTAGATGGTGGATTTCATTGAAAATGTTGGTCACCCTAATTGGTGATACCATGGATAAAAGCGCTTTATCATATTACACAACTTTGTAGGATGAAGTTTTGTTCTAGCATATTACTATCGAGCTCTCCGAAGATTTCCGAAACGATTGGAGGCGCATGATTGCCCAGCAAAAAAACAAACGGCTATAACTCGATTCCTTTGAAAGACAGAGAAAAACATTTTTCTACAAGGTTGCGCGAAATTAGGCATTCCATTTCAGCAAAACTGGACTCAAAAATTGAGCATATATATCAGAAATAATAAACTGAAGACCGAGATTGTACATGGACCTTGCTCGTCCATCTAGCGTCAAGCCGAAGTTGCTCAAATTTCTTTAAATGCGAACGGAACTTTCTTTAAATACGCGAACCGAATTATAAATTTCAACAATTTGCACTAACGAGAACAGAGTATTCGACATGACTGACGTCCCGGTTAGAATAAATTTATATTTACAGGTCGGACTCGATTATCCGGAACATCAAAAAATTTTCATTCCGGATAATCGAATCACACAAAAAATACTTAAATTTTGCGGTTAACGAGCATAAAATAAATATTTAACCAGAAGTTATTTCTGGGGCGAAAACGGGAAAAATCTTGAAAAACAAAAAAAATAAATTGGACATTGATTATTTTCACTTAATTCGAACATGTCCCAAACATGCCGGAAGTAACATAAATGGTAACAAAAACGCCAGAAAGGATAGTGAAGGCAAAATTTCGGAAAAAAAGTTGAAAACGGACACCAAAAAAATAAAATTCCGGATAATCGATTTTCCGGATAATCGAGTCTCCGTAAGATCAGGGGCGACTCGTGGCTGTTGAATCTACCTGTTCAACTAGAAATTCTGAAAATCAGAGTTTGGGGAAGTAATTACAATTTTGTCCGCGAATAAAAGCAAGTAATTCCCTTTGTTTTGGATTTGGATTTCAGATTCATTTTTTTGCCTGACGTCCCATGTACATTGCACAGGTTGCACCTATGGACGAGTCGCCCCTGCCGTATAATCGAGTCCGATCTGTACCCGGACGAACATATGAGTTTCGCTAGGGTTCCTCACATTGGAATCATGGGTGTCCTCGGAAGCAGATTCTTCTGAATCCGTTGAATTCGACAGCTGAGCAAGTCCACGCTACTTCAAAAGGGCCTATCTAAAAATGTGACTTATGAATAAAATATTTCCAAATTATCACAAAATATTAAAAATCTTAAAAAGTAGCTTTTTACATATACAAGATAATGTTTGCTACAACCTGTCAAAGTTTGGCGATGGTGGGTGACACGAAAAACAAAAAAGTAAAGAATTTAACAAAATAATTTTTTGAGTCAAAATAGTTTGTTGATTTATGATATGTTTTCAGCAAAGTTGTAAATAGCGTGTTTGTTATTCCAAAAAAAAATATATGCCATAAGGAAAAAAATATTTTTTCTTTAGAAAAAGTTAGAAGAATCATTATAAATTAAAAATCTAGAAAAGTCTACTTTTTAAAGATCTGAATTTTTTCACAAAAATTACAAATTATTGTCTAAACATTGGTGCTTTTCCGAATTAAATTCCTATTTTTAACATCGGCTTTTTTCCCGTTAACACGCAAGTTCATTGAGCAGACAGTATATGAAATAGAGAGAACGAAAAATAAGCGAACTGGAAATGTGATACAGATTTGGAAAAATATACCGCATCCCGACGGGAGCTGCTTAATGAACATCGATGCTCTTTCGAATGTGGTAAAATGAAAACTAAAAAAGTTATGACTTTTTGAATAAAACAAAATTATTTTTTCAAATATTTTTTTACAGTGTATATTTTTTTAGAAGCGTAAAATAATTACCTACAACTTTGCCGAAGACACTATACCGATCGAGCAAACCGTTTAAAAGCTTTTTTTTATTAATAATAGACGGCGTAGGCGATTATCCCATAACTTGATATTCCGGGTTTCGTGATGACATAAATCTTACTTTGGGATAATCTCCTGCGCCAAGTGTCTATTAAGGATCAAGAATATTTTTAGCGTCAAAAACGTGAAACGTTATTTTAACTTGCATGCAGCAGGTTACAATAACGTTTCACGTTCAATGCTAGCGCAAAACGATGAAATATTAAATCATCATTTTATTTTTTGGTTGTCATAAAAAGGACAGTTTTCTGTTCAAAATCTTGTTGCACCTCTGTGCTACCCGGAGACCGGGAATTATGGTGGAATCGAGTATGGTGAAGGCATCGAATCATCATAAAATCTTGTATACATTTGATTCAAATAATGTTACCAAATCTCAATGAGGCACTCTGATAATAAAGTGGAACGCAGTTTTCACGCTGGAAACTAGACACGACCAGCAGATTATGATTGCTAGCATTCAAAAAACTTTTCACTGGAGGAAGTTCCGGCCAATTTACCTACTGTTTCCAGTACCGCATAAAGGCAGCCTTTTACTGACGAAAGTCCTGCTGCACCTACCCCGCTAACGCTGTAACTTAGTTAGGACCGTGTTAGTGACCATCAAAATGGTTGGGTTGAGCAGAAGCACGCTCTTATAAAGTCTAGAGAGTGCATTCCCACGGTTCAATATGTATAAAGTCCTGTCCACCGTGTTAGGGAAAGCGAGCAGTAAGCATCCAATAAGAAATCGGAATCTGCGTTTCAACAACGCCTGACAACCGATTGGTTAGCATTTTAAATTGAAATTTTTTTTCTTTTTTCCGTTTTTAGATTTTCATTTTACATCCGTATGAAGCAGAACTTCCTGAGAGACATAGTTCTACGTCAAAATCATGTTTTCCATTTCAAACTTCGCTTGCATTTTAAAGATTTTTATTTTAATTGATGTTGCCACGAGCATCGAGAGAGGGGCTCTGGCAGCACGGCTATCGTCAGCACGTGTGATGTCTGCTTAGTAGAAGTTTACTTTTAAAGTGTTTTTCACCAGTTTTTTTTTTGCTGAAAGGCGTCGGACACAAATTACGTAACGCATGAAGGGGGGACGGGGATTGCGTCTGCGTTACTCATTGTTACGTAGGGGGGAGGGGGGGGGGTAGTAAAGACAGTTACGAAACTGTGATGTTTGCTTGAAATTGAAAATTTCGGATGGAGGTCAGGATGTTCAGCGTTACGTGATTTTAGGGGGGGGGGGGGGGAGTTATATCGGACGTTACCTATCGTTACATAGGGTTGAAGGGGGGTCTGAAATCTAGATTTTCAGCGTTACGTAATTTGTGAGAGACGCCAAACTAGTGTATTTGGTGTGAGTGGTTGCTGCAGGCTGTACAGGCACTCGAATATGCAACAATTTAAGTGGATTCAGTAAGATAAGTACAAATTATTGTTTCGATTTTTTTGTGTTGATATTCGAGTTCATACTCAGTATAAAATAATCGACGCCCTGAAAGAACTAAAAGTGCAGGAAAGTATTGCGTGGGTTGATTACAATCAGGCTTCTTCTGTTATCTTGATTTTTGCTCAATTTTTCTTCTCTACCTGCCAAACCCCTTGGAGAACTAGACTTTCTCTCACACAAAGTGAGTAATTATCCACATTTAGGCGTAGAGTATTTCAGTCGCAGAGTCCTTTTCACTCTTAATCATTGCGTGTTAGGGGTAAACATTTGTTTGCTCTCTCAGTTTAAGAGTAAGTAGTTTTCGTTAGCTTCTGCTTTACTAGAAGAGAAATTGGACAAATATCAAAACATTTAGGTTCACACTGAAGCCACATCCTAACCGTTTTCGAATTTAATATAATAGGAGTATTCTGCAGAAAGTTCGATATTATACTGTTTTTGCCGCACCTCAGAGCGATGAGAACGGTAACGCGATGCTCAGTTGATCGCCGAGCAATTCATTTCACTTTTCTTGCGTGCGCGGATGAGCAATTTACAAGAGTTTCACTGGGTTTTCGCTCTGTCAAATTAGGAGCGTTTTTTCGTCAGAGAAACTATTACTTTGCGCTCTCTCCACAGCAGATGGTGTGATGCACATTGAATGTAAGCTCACAGTTGTTAAGAGGGAAGAAAACTGTTTTCTCTTTAAGATGAAGATGGGGCAAAACAAAGCCTGATTACAATATCGGTTGTTTTTTCTTCGCTGTTTTTTTCTCGATCTCCATCATACATTCTTTATGCGTTTGCTTATAGAGATTAGTGACATTTCCCGTACATAAACTGGCAAACATGTATAGATCATTTCACAAATTGGTAGGGTAGGAAACACGGTATTTGCTTTCATGTTTTGTGTTCAAATTTTATTCATTATTGAGTTCTGAAACATCTCGTAAAATGGTCTATAACCGTGTAGGGTCGTTTCTGTTTCACTCGACCTGTGGATCGTCGTATCTCGGTACTCCGATTTTTCCACTATTTTATCTATAACGTTCGTGGTTGTGGTGAATGGCTGAACGTGTGAATGATCTGTTTGGGTGACTTTATGCGGTGAATGGTTGTAGAAAGGAGCGACACGTCTGTGCAAGTGCAGCAATGCTGGTGTAATAAATTGTTTCAAATCATGTTTCCAGTCGCAAAAAGGAGCACAACAACAAGTATTGACATATCGTAAATTGGTCTAACATAAGTTCATCTATTTTATTTAAGCACAAAATAACGGACACTTTCCGCATGTTTTTCGAATCTATTTTTATTATTTTTTTTGCGTTTTATACGTTAAAAATTTGAAAATTCAAGCTATAGAAGGCAGCCAACTGATTTTACATGTCCCAATACTTCTAAGCAATTCCCGCTGAGACCGGCTATTTACATGAGGGCATTGAAAACAATTCAAGTTATACCTTTTTGGATGTTCATGTTGAACAAGTAAAGAAACTGCATTTGGTTTATCAAATTGATGGACCTGTTGACTGGAAATCAATAATTTTTAAACATTTTTCGTTGTTCTTCAAAACTTGGCTCACTAAAATGGCTCTAACTCTCGAATTTATCTATTAAATTACCTAAACCATAATATTATAGAGAGGGAAAAGATGAAGCCTTGATTTGCAAATATTAAAAAGGGTAGTCGCCATATTGAATTTGGGCGCCATATTGTTTCATTTCAGAAAATTTGATTTTTGAATAGGTGCCCAGCCACCTACCTAAAAAACGATTTAGCATCGGTGATCAGTTTGTCTCAACTGGCAACGAACTGTACGTATGTGATATAGATTAAAGTGTATTTGATACAAAACAGTCAATAAATTCGATTTCGTTAAATTGACACCATTTAATAAAATAATAAAAACTGTATCTGTTATATAGCATTTTTAGTGAGGTAGAATTTAACGGCAAAACCCATTTTGAAATTTGCAAAATGAGGTCCCATTTTTTCCCTTTCTTATTATTTGTTGGTTTAGGCAATTTCATAGAGAAATTCCAGGACTCACAAAACTCACTTGCTATAGCTTTTGTATATTTTGCAATGTTCACCTTTCTGTTCTTTGCAGTCTAAGAACACAAACGCTATGCACTAAAAATTGCTACAATTCGAACAGACACGGTGAATCACTTCTATATTCGAACATTCAATCATCGCAAAGTTCATAATTCTAAAAATTGACTCAGATTTTATAAGACGAGCAACAAGCTTTGCGTGAATATTTAACGGGCAACATTATAGCGGGCTACTAAAAGCCATTCGATTGATTCACCTCCCTGTTGCTTCAAAAATCCACTCCATGAGTCGTTTCCAGTCGCCACTATACCCCCTCTATCTTAATTTTCAACACATAAATTTTCATAAATATTCATCCATTTTTCATTTTATTCCCGTCTAATCCACGCGGATGCTCCGGCGATACTCACGACCGACGCGGTTCATCCATTTTCATATGAATCTGACAGTGTTAAGCCTCACACTCCGCACGTGCAAAACTTCCACCCTCGCTGCCTAGCCGATGTTCGGGACGAACAGAGCAAAAAGCAGGTAAATGTGAACCGTTCATATTCTCCGATCCGAAGACAGACCGACTCACGGGGTCCTCCTGGCCATTACCAGGTATGAAAAGTCGCGGTGGTGCGCCATTTATCTGAATTCAATTTAATTCTCAGCTGACAAGCTCGCTGCTGCAGGTAATCTACCCCAGTATTTTACAGATTCTTGTCCGGTCCGGTCGCACAGTCCCTTAGGTTTTCCTCGGGGAATTTCATTTGCATTTCTGAATTGTTTCAATATTTTCCCACCATCCGCCGGGACGGATGTCGTCTGCAAGCTCACCTGAACCCAAGTGTTAATGCTATCGTTGTTGATAGCGAAGGTTTGTTGTTCAGATTACCAATGCCACCGGGGAAGTGAGGAGCGAAAAAGAAAAGTTCGCGTTCATTCCAACTTCCCTCCGCCACATCACTCTGAAAGTTAGTAACGGTTTAATGCACTATCGCTTCACCACAACTTTCGCTAGACTAAAGATTATCTGATTTGAAGTGTGCATTTTATCTCTTCACGACAAACACAGACCGGGTGGATGTTTGATGTGGTGGGTTGGGACTTAAACTTACGATAGTACGGGCAGCTTCTGTTCAACTCGCAAGCGAGGAAAAATAATCGCATTCCGTCGGTTTGCAATGAAAGCACTTTATCTCAAATGCCGTTATGAAAGAAATGTGAATCCAAGTGTGGTGGATTTTTCTATTCTACATTCTATTACGGCTATTCGATCACTATTTACCATTTACTTTTCACAGTAAAGGATTTCTGGCAACTTTCGTTTTGTTTCTAGTCGTTCAGAGAGCTTCAGTTCGAGTCGTACACTGCGTCCACACAGCCAAGATAACTAGAAAAGTCTATAACTGATGCATGAAAAGTTTGCATTTCCGAACTATATTCGTTTCAGACTATGATAAAACTAATCCACCAACCACACGCAACACATTCGATTGAGTAACAAAATTTCATCCTTTTTTGTTTTCCCATACGCTCGAAGACAAAGAGTAATGAAGATTTAACGTGCAACTTCCCGTGATGCGTGTCTTGAACCATGTAGGTTCTACCCTCACGTCCCCTATCGGTTCAATTCAATCACTAATCCTGCAAACGAGTCAGTCCGATCCGAGCTGGGAGAGACCCGTCAGCACTAAACAAACATGTCGTTATTTTCGGCACCGTACGCTTCTACGCAGTTGACACGCAACTTTCGCCACTCTACTGGGACGAAAAAAAAGCCATAAAGGAAGGTTGGCCAAGAACTGACGTTTTCTGGAAAGCTTGTTTGCTCTTGCTCAACCCCTCCCCCCTTTTCCCAGTCCAAGTCCACACACGTATTCGTTTCTGCTTTTACTCAACCAACCGCAATATACTTGTTTGGCTTTTGGCTTCCAATTTCTTTTCAGATACACTTCGAAAAGGATACTTGGACTCCTGAATGGACACAACCGGACCGGCCAGGTCCGGGCAGTGAAGCAGAAAAAACAATTTTGCTTTTTTTATGATTGGTAACCCCACACCGGGTTTCGGACTAGTTAGCTTTCCCGGTTGGCTAGAGAAATTGCCACAAGGTGCGGAAAGTGTTTGCACTTCCAATTACCGGTAGGAAGTGTTTATCTTTGCACCTCGCCATTGGATGGGGGATCCTCCTACCTGAAGCTGACCGGAATAAATAACAATAGCGAGACAGGATCGCTACCCCCTCCCCCGGGACAGGCGTGTATCGGTTTTCCAGTTCGGTATGTTTGCCTTGGGTGGTAAAATTGTTCGTGAAAGATGCATATTGTGTTTAGGCTACCCACCAGCTCCGGATAAAGTATGTTATACCTAGCTGTTTTTTTTCGTGAATTATTCTGTGCCTGCCTTCAGTGGTTTTCATCAGGTTCAAAACCAGAGGACAAAGAAAATCAATAGAATAAACATATCTTAATAGAGGGTGGTGGAAGCAGCTTTCAAAAGCTCAGCCCATGTTTAGTAACAATGAGGATGGTATAACATAGCTTCGAGAACAATGGAAAAGCAGTTCTGATTCTGAGGAAAAAAATGGCAGTGCAAATATGTTCTTCCGTTTCATTTCACAAATTTACCGGCTGTTTCCTGTCTATTCACTACTCTTGTTTATTCTAATTTAGTGATGCAAAATAGAGTTGCTTTTTGATTCAAGAAAAAGGGTAGTGGATCGGACATCTTGAAGTTTGAACAAGAAAAAGCATAATTGGAGCTCCCTATCCTTATATTTAGGTAACATTCGCCATAACCCCCAGCCGAAATTTGTATTATCAGATAACTGTGAAGTCTTGGGGTTATCCACAAACTAAAGCACATAATCATAAAATATACTTATTTTAAAAATTTTCAAGTTTGTAAAGTTTTTGATTTTTTGAAATAACTTAATTTTAAGTTAGTTTGCATTTATTCTCCCCTTCTTCCCCTCCGTAATCGTCCAAATTTTGAACCCATCCTCTCACCCCAAACCCATACGAAATTGGTGAAAGACCTCCATCACCTTTATATATTTCTTCCTCAAGCATGTTTTCCCGATCAAGACATCGATTTCAAATGAGTTGAGTAATTTCACTAAAAATAGGGCAACTATTCTAAGCGACCGTTTTTGAATTGGCTTAAACTTTGCACATCAAGATGCCATTTTGTGCTAATAATATTTTTTTTTGAATCACAACTAATTTGTAGAAAGGGTTCTCTGTAAAAAGTTAAAAAAGTATTGATGATTACAAATATTTTTACAGCTAAAATGGTTTTTTATCGATACGCCGTCTTTGGTGAAGTTGTAGTTAAAAAATGTATCTTTCCAAAATATTTACATACGTTTCGAGAACAGAACGCACCGAAGAGAAGAACAGTGATCGAGGAAACTGTGGACTATGGAATTCCGAGGGTATCTTAAAAATAAATCCGAGTTATCCGATTTACCTTTGCTATAAGCTCGCAGTAGTGCGCTCTCTATGATAGCCCTGAATCTAAAGTAATACCTAAATCCCGAACCTGATTAACTTTCTTCAATGTTTGGCCAATAATGGTGAAGCTGATCATTATAGGATCATTTTTTCTATGGAAAGCAATTTCGCAACATTTCTGGATACTTATTTTCAGGAAGTTATTGGAGTACCACTCGTGACAGCCTATGATAGCTCGTATAATCCGCGTGAACATGAGATCGTCCGCAAAAAAATATAAGGCATTGGTCTGGCAGTAATAAGAATGCGTCATCAATGAATAGTGCAAAGAGCAGAGGTCTTAGATTACAGCCTTGCGGAACGCAAAAACAAAAACATTCTAAGTTATAATGTAGGCAATGTATGTGATTTTTTCGAGGATGCTGATAATGAGCACGGGCTGAGGATGTGATATAGACATAGAAAAAATTTCCCTCGTCCAGGCGGGACCCGCAATTTCCGATGGCTGTGGCATGATGTTTTGGCCAATTAAACTACTGGGAGAGGTAGTTTCCCCTAAGACCAATATCGATCACCCTTCTCTATTGCTCTATGCTCCACACACGCCTCGGTCAACCACATACAGTGCCTTGTTGAAGTTATTCTTGTAACTGAACGATTGCCTGCTTTCACACTTGTATAGCGACTTACTATTACTGGACGTCTGGACAAGGGAAAAGTCTATATCACATCCTCGGCCTGTGTTCATTATCAGCATCTTTGAAAAAATCAATAGATGTGGATATTTTTATAGTTAAATGTTTTAACGCGCCCGATAGCTGTTATAAACCGGCCACAATACGGCTGACCTTGAACGCGTTCAACGAGCCAGCTGACGTGTGTAGGAAAAAACTAAATGACATATGGTATCGAAAAACTGGCAAATTTTACACGCTCAAGGGATAGGGTATTCGTTCCATTATTAATCTCATTAAGCCGATATTCACAAAGTATGAAAAAATCCAGAAAAACTAATTTTAAGGTACTACTGGCAAAGATCATCTCATATCTCAGTAAATTGAAGTCATGGTAACTTGAGGTCTTAGGCAAACTTTATCAAAATTTTGAGTACTACAATATTGTAGAACACATTCTTTCTCTATCGGTTCAAATGAAAAAGTTATTGTTTTGAAACACACTTTAATCTTAAAAACCATTATCGAATATTCCAGAAGATGCAAAATCAAAAATGATGAAAGTCATCAGAACATCAGAACATACATATCAGGTTAAAATGCACTCAAACATCAGAAAATAATTAAGTTCACGAAGTTCTAAATTAAACCACTGTGTACTGTTTGAAAATACTGCCAAAGGATCCAAGACACGACCGCATAGTTGACGTAGGATTTTTATAGTTTTATTACTATCAGCAACGTTTTGGAGAGTGATAGATAGAGACAGTGGTAATTCGCGGCAAAAAAATTGGAAATTCGCGGGTGGCAAAATAGAAAGTATTAAAAATTCACGGTAATTTCGCGGCAACCTTCTTCTTCAGAAAACAAGAAAGAACTGGTTTATTTAATTATTATATTTAATTGACTGGTTTATTCAATTATATATTTAACCTTACGATTCATGATTTCTTTGCGTTGACAAGTACATACTGTGTCAAATTGTCTTCAGCCAAATTTTGGTGTTGATAGGCTCGTATTTTTCATGTTATACTGGATCACTCTGCGTTCCGTATCTACCAAGTTCCCGGGAATCGCTAAATATTTATTTGCCAACTGTAAAATTTCAAGAAAATATTTGCGTTCCGAATACCTGTCAAAATTATAGTACCAATCTGTACTTAGTTCCCCTTGCAGATGACTGCATGTACTTAGTTTATCTTGCAAGTTCGATTTCATGAATGCACACTTTGGAATATTATCATGCAAGTCATCAATCGCCAAAATCTTTGCTCGAAGAGTATCAGGTAACCGAACCTTCCGAAGATATTTCAACCCAGGCTGACAAAATCTGGTTGAGAGACTGCAAGAGAGCAATAGTACTGCGAGGAAAGGACGTCCCGTTGCCATCGAGATGCCAAGTAATCTTCAGCTTTGTCCATGTTGCTGGTTTTGATGAATTCCGAAGGTTTTAAATCGAAATGTTACATAAATGACATAGAATGTTGCTATTTCTCATCACTTTCGCGGCATTTCGCGGGTTTTTTATAAATTTCGCGGCTGATGCCGAATTTCGCGGAATTCGCGGCTTCCGCGAAATCGCGATTTACCACTGTCCCTAGTGATAGAGTAATGTCAACTACTTCAATTATATGATTCTGGGGCGCTAAAAAGTGACATTGGTGTTTCACAAGAGTTACACCGGCAAAGTTATTCAATTTATCGTCATTTGGGATGATCGATGGCACGAAATGGTTCTAGTTATTATTTCTGGTAGAATTTTGTTAACATTTTCAGCACTTTTGCAGCAACCAAGTACTCCATACAAGCCGCCAGATAGGCGGGTGCCCCGAAATTAACGTGCCCAGTGCGATCTGCCGAAAATTGAAACGCGGCATGAGATGAACGGTACTTGCCTTATCTTTCTTCGTCACGATCAGGACCTGTATGGTACCGGTACGGTGTGGGAATGAAATTTCTTCATACTACCTTTTAAATTAAGGTTTCGAGAGAAACTTTGAATGACGAAGGAGTTTAGAGGCAAGGTTTCAAAAGAGTGACACCGGCAAGTGTGTTTATTTTAAAGTCTTTTCGATTTACTAACTATCTATAACACGAGATAATTTTAGTTCTCTTGTTATTTCTTCACGCACTGCAAGCAAGCATGTGTTGTTTGAAAGTAAAGAAACGAGAACTATTAGCAGTAGCCAAATGTCTGAAAGCGCTCGCCCCAAATCCGGACAGAATCAGTAACATATTCGGACATGTTCAGTAGTGCTTCAAACATGCCTGTATGACGATGTCTCCCGCGTACCAGGTATCTGAAATCTAGCACAGTGGGAGATGTGAAAGGCTGCGGTCAAATGAGTAAAACCATACAAAATATATTTGAAATCGCCGTCTGTTGCACTGCGACTTGCCGTAGCTCTGCTTGCTGCTGATTGATACAGCTTGTGTTTCCAAAGCCTAAAGTACAAAGTCGACAGAACAAATAGTTAATAGCATGAAAATTTAGTGCACAGTCGATGCTCATTCAATGCCATAACGCCGAATTTAGTGCTCTGTCATTTCTTTCGCTCTCTTCTGCTAGCTCAAGAAAACAGCAGAACAATAAACGAAAATAGCATTTCAAGCCAACAAACAGACCGAAATAAAAATTTAATGCTCATAAAATTCTCTTGAAAAATAACTGATTTTCATGATATTTTATTGATTAAAAAAAAGAAATCTATTATTATCCATGTATACATTCATTATTTTAAATTTTCTCTAAAACTGTATGGAGGCATTTAATCGACAACTTACTTCATCTAAACGTTTCTGATCAGTTTCAGTAGAAAATATTTTAAAAATCAACTTAGACATGGATAAATATATTGTCGATTTTTTTAAAAATAAAATTATCATAAAAATTAGTTTTTCTGTCAAGAAATGAGTATTAAATTATTTTGACCATTCTATTGGTTTTGCTAACTGTTTTCTCAAGTGCTAACTTTTTTCCTGAGTGAGCGGAACAATATTTTTGAAAATAAAAATTTCATGAAAAATGCACCTAATTTATTGAAACTATCTGCGTAGGGAAGCATTTAATTGACATCTTATCGTATCTGAATGTTTCTGATCATTTTCAGAGAAAAATATTTTGAAAAGAAACGAAATTTTGCATGGATAATATTTTCAATTTTTTCTTAAAAAGTCAATTGCATTATCATGAAAAGCAGTTTCTTTTCAAGAGCATTTAATGTGCATTAAATTATTTTGATTGTTATAGCACTGTTTGTTGTTCCAAAATGCTATTTTCGTTTCTTTTTCTGCTAGCTATTTCCTTAAGATAGCAGAGCAAAACATGTTTCGAAGAAATAACGGAGCATTACATTTGGAGTTACGGCATTTAGTGAGCATCGGCTGACTAAATTTTCATAATAGTAATTATTTATTCTGCTGACTTTGTACTTTCAGTTTCAGGGATATATCCAAATTTATCAGCTTGCTACAGTGATCGGATAACCATTGAAGACTAAAGTTACGCATGCTAGCTTTTATACGTGACTACTGAGAGTCATACTTCCGGTGGGCATGTCGTTGTACACTCGAGCGAGCGAGCATCTCAAAAGAATCTGACAGTTTGAGTGAAGTTCTGGATTTAAAAAAAAAAAGTTAGTAACTAGCAGTGTAATTGTGAAATCTCGTATAGCATGCAATTTGACGTAGGGTTTTTCGGGCAAGACTTCAATATTGAGTGAGTTCAAACTTTGCTAGGCAGCAATGTAGACCTGTTCGTAAACGACAGAAATTGAAGCAACAACCATCTCAGAATGATACGTTTAAATAATAGAATATTATTATTATTTCAATAAACTTGTTCCCTGTATTTGTTCTACTGTTTTTTTTTTCTGTCAATATAGCAGAAAAGTCGATTCATACTTACTTACTTGCCGAGTTTATGACTCATTGTGTATTTTACACGCCTTATACTCTGCATAGTTTGTCTGGTTGCTCTTACCTGGAAAGAAAGAAAAGCCTTATTAGGAAATTGGCAAACTGGAAAATAATGTGGGAAAAGTTTTTCACTGGAGTAAATAATTATCTTTCTTCAAGCGTTTCATTATTTTATTTTCATTTTTTCACAACGGTTGTTTAATAAACCACTAAAACTGAAATGTACTGAGACAACCGCTCTACACGTTTTAATTTCCCTCAAGAACCAAGAGAAAAGCTCCTTATGTCAGCTTAATCTTAGAACGAACAAACTAATTTTAATCGCAGCTGAAATGCCATGTTTTAAAATCCCTCCGCATATCGGTGTGATGTCATCGATTCGCAGGAAAAGCCACATCTCAACCACATTCACATTTCTTCCCCCTTAAAGGAGGCTAATTGAATTGAAATTCAATCTGTTTGTCATGTTACCAGCGGAGAAAATTTCTCGTCCCATTTCATTAACCAAAATCTGATCTGATGGCGTGTGAAAAAGGCTCCGTCGACATCCCGTGGAAGTATGTAAGGAAAGGAAAAGCACAGATTTTCATACACACACACACTAACGCGTGCTCAAGCAATTCACCAGGATACAAGGCGTCGACTGTCGTTGTCACCCAGTTGAGGATTGAGATTTTCGTATTCAGAAACGATGCGGTGTGGGTGCTGGGAGCTTGGTTAAACCGACAGCAGCCACATCAAGCCCGCCCTCACAAAGTTCTCCGAATTAGAATGTTAGTCGAGAAGAACATCTTAGCCAGAAAATAGTAAGTGCTTGGCTTTGCTCTGATCGGGGTGGTATTACAGATCGGGTCCGAGAGGTAAGAACGGTTTCCGGATGTACTCCAGACTACAGTCGCAGCCAGCAGGATTATTTGCCATGTGCACGTACATTGTGAAATGGAACGGAATAAAAAAACTGAGAGAAATCAGCATTTTATTGCACTCTGTGATTTCGTCTTTTCTTGATTCGACTGCTGATTATATTAATTTACTTTAGATCAACGTACAAATTTGATGTCCCAATTCTGTGATCCTTTTTAAAGTATCCCCTTGAGTCCGATGTAATTGATATCAACCAATCATCCTTTTAAAACTGCTTTACAGTAGCGCTCTTTGATAAGTGCCGCCGCAAGTGTCAGTTTAATTGACGTGCGACAAGTTGCCACCAGGGACGGACTGCTAGAGAGGGTGGTGCAATCGAAAACCGCAAAGTCCACCCTTCACTTTTACCAGAAGGACGATACATCATCGTCATCAGCAACCAGCACCCCTTCGCTTCGTCGGTTGTCTCAGCGCACAACACCAGCGCCCCTATCGGTGTCGCTATCCTAAAGGGTCGTAGAGAATTGTCACTGTCGCGCGTCTTACCAGCACCAACCTCCCCGCGCTTCAACCCTTCAGAACAGGCGCCCTAGTCAGTTACGAAGCAATAATTTTCCAATTATGCAAATCGGGGCGACGTGGCGTGAATGTTTGTAATTCAATCAGATTTTTGCAATGCATTCTGTCACTAATGTAATCCCTCCAGGACACGGGACGGAAAACATATGGGTGCGGCTTTTCAATTGCAGCCATCGAATAACTTCCAGCGGCGACAACGCATCGTCCGGTATCGGTTGTGATCTGCCCCTCGCGTGGTGTGAGGGGGTGTGTGTTTGTATTTGCATGATGTATGTATTGAATTTGCATTAATATGTGCTCCGTCGGCAAATAACGGTGTAAATTAGTTTTTGATGCATCCGCCACAATGCTGTTCAACTAGTTGTACAGTGCCTTGAGGGTAAACATTTATGGCGACCATTTGAATTACCGATTAGTTAAAGTTTGAGTTATATTTAAAAGCGAGCTCATTCCCTTCCCAATTTCATCTAAAACCGCATAAATTTTAATACTTTCATTTTCATACAGGATCTCTGATCGTTGCTTTCTACACAGCTCGATACTCGTAGGTGACAATAAATTCCTGAGCTGTCAGAGACTGTTATCCTCTGATTATAACAATTTGCTATACATGTGTTGTTGGTATCCATCTAGCGTCTAACCAAGTTAAACCAATTACTTCTGTCAAGATTGATACTTCCTTCTCGTCGTCCCCGCAGTAATTCTGGTGAAATGGCTGGCATCATCTACACATTTAGCCAAATAAAACTTAGTTTCAGAGCGTTGCCGGTTTCTGTATTTATTTAGGATATGGGACACTAGATACGTAAGCTAACTAATTAGTGCACCCATAATATAGGGAAACGTCACTTTTGTGGTGATAAAATTTACACCCAACAGCTTATTCTTTTGGACGCCATACATCTCAAGCTGAACTTTAAATGTTTCTGTATTCCATAATTTGTAACTAATTGTGATTTTCCATGAGCGAGTAGAAGAACGAGGTTAACTTTGAACGAGAAATAAATTGGATTGTGTGTTTACTCTCGGTAAAATTTCGCTCCAAATGGATTCATGTTTCGTAAGAAACAATTTAATCAACCGAACGTCAACAATCATGTGCAAATTTGAAGCTTGTTTTAGCGCAGAGAACACACACACCATAAATCCTCCAACAACCATCAACTGAACCGTACATAAAACAGTCTAATGGAATATCGTAATAAAAAAGTCGCCCTACTTGCTCTTGTCTTCCAGAACGCAAATGTACAAATGAAATTAATGTGTGATGTGGTGGTCATTGCATGTGGTGGAAGAACCGTGGAATGCAATCGTGGTGAGCGCTTAGCACCACGTTGAGCACAGTGTCTTCGGCAAAGTTGTTCCATTAATTATTTATCATTATTTATTATTTATTCAATTTTCCTCATTTTGGAATATAAAAATCCACTTTGTTCGTGAAGTTGTAGCACATTTTAGAAGAAACAACTTTGTTGAAGACATCATACTTCTATCTACCTATTCAAATGGACTTTTGTATAGTTTTCTTCATATCACCCCTAAAATCAATTGTTTCTAATGTAACTTTTTCTAGTGATTTTCTACAATTTTTCAATGTTCTACACTGTTGGTTGCTATAACAAAACGAACAATTTTTTTCAAGAAAGTTTATTTTCATCATTTTCATCTCACATATTTCTTTGGCTATTGACAATTTTTGCTCACATAATGTACTAATTTACACTAATTTCGGTTCACTCAAAAAAAAAAAAAGATTTTGGAGCCGTAGTGTCTTCAGCAAAGTAGTTTTGTTAATTAGTCTCCATTTTATGAAAGTTAGAACTTTGTGATTAATTTACCTAAAAGTGAAATACGAATTTTATTTTTCTCATGTTTGCTTACAAAAGTCCACTTTGCTGGGTAAAGTTGTTGTACATTTTATAAGAAACAACTTTGTCGAAGACACCGAACTTCTATTCGCCCATTTGAATGAACTATTGCGATGTTTTCTTGAGAATGCCCCTGAAAATCATTTTTCTATTTAATGTAACTTTTCATTAGGATTTTCTAAAAATTTTCAATGTTCTACAATATTGTTTACTATAATAAAACACATAAGTTCACCGAAGAAAGCTTATTTTTATCTCTAATATTTATTTAGATATTGACGATTTTTATTTAATCAATTCACTAAGTTACCTATAGATATCTACACAGAAAACAGCGAGAGACAAATGCCCATAACTGGATTGAATTATTTTCTACTTATATTTTAATACAGAAATGGTTTTGTCTGCAAATATTTGCAGGTCATGAAGATATCTGTTAGTAAATTAGTGCATTGTTTTATTAAATGTCGTCTATAACCAAAGAAATATAAGAGATAAAAATAAACTTTCTGTGACGAAATTGTTCGGTTCATTATAACAAACAACATTGTAGAACATTGAAAAACTGTAAAAAATCACTACTAAATGTTATATCAACCCGTAAAGACCCGGGACGGAACTTGTTTTTTGAAAATGCTCGTTCTCAGCACTGGAATGGTCGATTTTGGAAAACTTGGAATTTTATTTAAGGGGAATAGTAGCTCTAAGTTTTGGTAAAGGTGCACCCTTCTGGACCCCTCCCCGTTTTTGTGAGATGCAAATATATCTGTGTTTTTTTTTCAATTTTTCAAACAGATTGAGCAAACACTGGGAATTTTCATACGTAACAATTGCTCCATGTATCAAATCATGTCAGGTGGATGAAATATGATATGTAAGAGTGAATTTTGGAGTTTCCAAATTATTTTAATACAAAATAACAAAACTACGTACTTTTATAAAGATTCAAACAACAAAACCGTTCTTCAAATTTTAAGCTCTACATTTTTACGGTAAGGTCTCCTGAATCCATACCCCATGAAGTATTTATTTTAGCATGCAAACATTTCGAGAAAAACCACTTTAAATTCACCAAAACACGTATTTTCATGGAAACCTGATTTTCTCAGTTTCCCACGGTAGGTTTCAACTAAGCTCTTCAATTTTTAAGCTCTATATTTTAAGAATAATGTCTTCTGAATCCAGAAATGGTAAAAGATTTTTTCTAGCATGCACAGATTTGGAGAAAACCAAGTTTTCATAAGAACTCGTACTTTAGTGAATTCAAACTCGTTTTTCTCTAGATCTGTGCTAGAATACATCTTTCAGCATCTTTGGATTCAGAAGACGTGACTCTAGAAATATAGAGCTTGAAAATTGAAGAGCCAAGTTGAAACCTACTTTGGGAGACTAAGAAAATCAGGTTTCTATGAAAATACGTACTTTAGTGAATTCGAACTTGTTTTTTTTTTCAAAATATTCACATGCTAAAATAAATATTTAATCGCGTATTGATTCAGGAGACCTCATTTCAGAAATGTACAGCTCAAAATTTGAAGAACGATTTTCTTATTTGATTTTTTATGAAAATAAGTAGTTTTGTGATTTTGTACTGAAATAATTTAGAAACTAAGAATTCACTCTTAAATACCATATTTCATCAACTGGACATGATTTGATACATGGAGCAATTGATACGTATGAAAATTCCCAGTGTTTGCTCAATCTGTTTGAAAAATTGAAAAAAAAAACACAGACATATTTGCCTCTCCTTGAATAAAATTCCAAGTTTTCCCAAATCGGCCGTTCCAGTGCTGAGAACGAGCACTTTCAAAAAATAAGTTCCGTCCTGGGTCTTTACGGGTTAAAAAAAAAAAGATTTTTAGTAGCAATCTGTAGAAAATCCCACAAAAGTCCAAAGAAATCGGTAGTTAGAAATATGGTGTCTTCGACAAAGTTATTTTTTACAGAATGTGCTACAACTTTGCCAAACAAAGTGAATTATTATATACATATATGAAAAAAGTAAAATTCTTTTATCACTGTTTAGTGGATTAATCACAAAATTGCAACTTCTAATAAATGCAGATCAATTGATGGAATAACTTTGCTGAAGACATTATGGCTCTAAAATCAATTTTTTCGGGTCAAAATAATTTCAATCACGTTTTTGCAGCTTTGGAAACAGTGTGCGCAGTACTTTTCCGAAGCCTGTTCACACCTTATGTCAACAATCGTCTCAGATTAGGCTCAAACTTTAAGGAACTATTTCTATTTTTCGATATATTAGTCTGGAAGAAAATTAGTCAAGAAATCCAACATATTTCAATTTCAAGCGGCAGTGTTGCCAAGTATGTTATTTTTGCGTTTGAGAAATTATATAGCATTTTTTGGCAAACGACTACACTTTCACTTCAAATTTGATCATTTCATCAAGTTTCTTCACTCCGAGGTATTCTGAGCGGAACTTCAATTACACCATTTTGAAAAAAATGCAATCATCTCTGGTTTCAAGAAATATTCTTCCCTTATTTTTTTCATATCTCCGGATATGTTATTATAATGGACATTCTAGAAATTGCATTTTAAAGAAAGTTCTTGAAGGAACCCAGGAAAAATTGGAGCAACAGGGTTGCCAGCTAAGTTATTTTTGTATTTGGAAAAGTTAAATTGCGTTTTTCGGCAAATTAGTGAATTTTGAGTTAAAAGTTGACAATTTAATCGTGTTTAAGAGGAAATTTTACACGAAAAACGTTATGAGTAAAAGTCAAGTTACCGCGGTTTTAGGAAATAATGTTAATTGTACCCAGATTTGTTTACAATATCTCTTCCCATTTTGCTAATATCTCTGGATCCCTTTTAATAATGGATTTCTGGATGATGTAATTTGAAGAAAATTGGCCAAGTAATTCAGAGAGATATAAATTTTTACCGGAAGTGGTGCCAGTTGCTTGGATATCTATGAAAACAGTTTTTTTAATTGAACATTGTAAAGAAATTTTTTTTTATCAATGATTTTTTTCCAGAAGAAAACGTCTAACCTGAATTTTTTTTTCTCAATATAGGCACTTAATTATTTTCACATCAGATATCGATTATCTGGAACATAAAAAAAATGCATTCCGGATAATCGAGTTTTCTGGATAATCGAATCACAGGAATAATATTCAAATTTGCTATTAACGAACATAAAATAAAATAAATTCATCTTTTTTTATTTTACTTGTGTGATGCAGTGGTGTAACCAGAAATTATTTCTGGAGCGAAAAGGGGTAAAATCTTGAGAAGCAAAAATAATAATTTGGAACTTGATTATTTTCACATAATCCGAACATGTCCCAAACATGCCCAAAGTGACATGAATGGCAGCAATTATGCCAAATAGGATGGTAAAGGTCAAATTTCGGAATGAAAATTTAAAACGAACACAAAAAAAAATCCGGATAATCGAGTCTCCGAATAATCGAGTCCGACCTGTGCAGCATTGTCAGCAAATAACAAACTCCCCAGTTTCGGTCAAATTTCCTAGTTTTTTTTTGTATTTTTTTCCAAAAACGCTTAAGGGGGAAAAATAACTTTTTAAAAATTCATAAAACATTGAAAAACTCAAATATCGAAAAACGGCTATGTAACAAGTTAGATAATCGATGGGGAGCTCCGCAGCCACAAGGTTACAGAGTCCGCCTTGGTAAGCGGGTGGCCGTGGGTTCGAATCTTAGTAGAATCAGGCCATTTGGTTGCCAAAGGACTTTAGCATAGGTTTATTCTCAGGCTTCCCACCAACTATTTTTCCTTCAATCTGAATTCTACAGTACCTCTGTTGACTCTCCTTCCTACAAAATTAAGTCCCTTTTATAATAAAACGGGTGTGAGTAACGTATGAAAGTTCTCTCCAGGGAATATATTAGATATTGTTAGAAGGGGCATAGGCTCGGTATAGTAGAGTAGTAAGCTTGAAACGAAAAGGTAAAACTTACACACAAGCACGGATATGAATGATAAGCGTATCACTTACTTCAATAGTGATACTGCCAATAATATGAAGTGCGGAGCACAGAAAACACCTGGGCAATAACACAATAGATCTAAGCTCTGGTCGCAGTGATGAGTCCACACAGAAAAAAAAATAGATAATCGATTTTTACATGCTAGAAAAAAATTCAGCCAAATCGATTCAGTAGTGCCGAGAAAAACGTACCACCAGTTGGAAAAACATAGTTCCGCAAAAACCACTGTCAACAGTGTAATATTTACCTAAATATAGTCCACGATATCAAAAATGCGTCTTGAAATACACCCTAATCAAAAGCCTAAATACCCCAACACTTAGCCTTTCTCTAAAAATACGAAATAAAATTACAAAAACTCATTATTTTTCGACCTTCCAGAGTAGGGCCCCCCATAAAATTGAAATTAAATGGAGATATAGTTTGAAGATTCTATTTTTTTTCAGAGGCAATGTTGTCAATTACTGTTTCATGCTTGATGAACAATAATCTTTTTTTTCTCTTAAATACAATATTTTATTATTAACTGTGATGAAATCAAATTGAAAAAAAATTTCAAACACTAATTGACCAAAACAACGCAATTAATTTTTAAAATGCAAAAAAACACCTGGCAACGCTGCCGCTCAAAATTTGTTTTGTATTCGTTGACTAATTTTATTCAAAATGCAATTTCTAAAATGTCTATCAATTTAAGATATCAGGGAATATAAAAAATTTGAAGAGGTTATGTATGAGACACGACCGCAACGTAGAATACCGATATCCTGCCTTCTGTCAATCCGTATATATTTTGCAATAGGTTAGGAAATACATTCGATTGGGATTAATTAATTTCATAGACTAAAACAGTAAATTTCAGTAATAAAGATTTTTTAAGTCATCTAGAGTTGATTTACGGCCTTCGGATATTACCTCGGTTTCGGTTATATAGTCAGGTTTTTTACGCGGGGGATGCGTTATAAATTCGTATGTATGAAAATGACTAAATTTAGTTGAAAAAATGGCGTAAAAACCTGTTCAAAAACATTTGAATTTTGACTGAGAACTGATTTCCTAGAAACCGGAAGTCATCATCTCTGATTTCAAAATGACGTCTGGAATCGATTTCCGGTTTCTGGGTCACTTTTTACAAGGTTCTCCATTTTTATTAGTACAATAATTAGCATCATAAAATCACAATCATTCAAGCATTTTGGTGGACGCTTTAAAAATTTTCTGATCATTACTGAAGGAATGAATATGAATGAAAGAAATACGTTTGAATTTGGCTGTTTTATAGATAATTTTCATGACGCTCTCGATATTTTTGGAATTTGAATTTCCATCCCTACCCCAGCATGTTGAGGTTAGACGTAATTCTACGTAAAAACTTAAAAAGGACATGGCTTGAAACCAGAGAAAAATTGATCTTTATTCCTTGAAAATATTAAGACTCGAGTTTTTGTGGCAAATTTTTTATTTTTAGGCATTATGTATTTGCAGCCATAATTGAAAAAAAAAACGAGAGTTTTCGACGAAAAATGGGACTTTTATTAAAGAAGGGAGGGTCATACGGACTTACGGAGTGACCTTTTATGAACAATTCAAATCAAATCTGTGGAGTCACGTTTTTATTTTTTGACGTAGAACTAAGTTTCTCGGAAAGCTTCGCTATACAGGGTAGGGTGGCAATGAAAATCGGCTTTTGAAATTTCGCTCAGAAGTAGTGCTTAAAAGTTTCGTCTGTTCGGAAAAAAAATTCAACTCAAGCGGATCTTGGGAACACGTGCCTCAAGCGGTCAAAATTTAATTTTTGAACGATGAAAAAATGCGCAGGTAGTACAACATGAAATTGTCGAAATTGAAATTTTTTATGCCAAATGTTCTAAGCCATATTTTCATCTGTATTTTGAAGCTCAGAACCACTTGCTTTCCCCAACACGGTCGACAAAATATCACACCTAGTTAATCAGGGCTGTATGAGATTCTACTTTTGCTTGTATCATTTTACTATCAGATGGAACGACCATCAGACATAATTCAGCAACAGCGGGAAGGAGCAGCGCCAGTTTCTTCGGTGAAGCTCTGCCTTGTTTTGGCAACAACACAAGCCTTCTGGATCCTGGAAGTCATAATCTGCCGGCCGTCTAATTTTCAGTGTGAAAATAGCTTTCAAATGTGTTGTCAGAGTACCTTATTCCCACTGTCGAGACAGCACAGAGATGCTATCAGCATTTTATCCGGTTTATATTGAAGAACAAATTGTCCATTTTAGGACAAAACGAATGAATGATTGAAGATTTGATATTTTCTCAAGAGGATATGCGCTAGAGCTAAAAGTGGAAGGTTTTTTCAATCTGCATGCACTCTAACAGAATACTAAATGATCGTTCACAGACTTACAGCCATAACTCCACCAATAATTTGTATTTTTTATAAACGCTTTTGTTGTTGACAACAGACTGTACAATTGAAAAATTATAACTTTGCATACGTTTAAAAAACATACACTCTGTGAAAAGGTTACTTGTCACGAACAGGGCAGAATATAGGATTAGAAACATGGCCAATCTGTTATTTATTAGCATTCATTTACTGGTTTAAAAATTCAGTGGAGGCCATTTTTCGATGTTTCGTTCAACGAAAATCGGTGTGTGTGGTAAATTCATTGCATCCACATCCAGCTTTCTATGTTTGGGAGTTTTTTTTTTTAATTTTTCTTCTGTCGCCGTCTTTTTATAATCTCTTGTCATTCATCGTTGCATCAAGGAACTTTTCAAAGTTCGACTTGGAATAATGAAATTCGTTCAAAAGGATCGTCATGCTCATCCTAAAGAGGAAACCGACGCTTCTACTTTTTCACATTCTACTATCTATTCACTATAACAGATAGCTTCACAACCGATTTAAAGAAATTGTCCATCTAGCACAGTAACTAGTTGCTGAATGCCTTCGGTACCCTATATTCTGCGTGTAAAAAACCAATGGCTGCCTTCGCTCACTATATCCACTCCATGGCACTTTCAATTTAAAACTAACAAAGATTATTTTCTATAAAAACTCTACATCGTTGCTATTCGTAGTAAAACCATCCTTTGAAAGAAGCAGCGATAAACTGATTGTATCCAACTAAAACCCTCAGTTTGAATTAAGCCTCAAATGCTACGTCGTGTCACATATGTTGCAGTGGGTGAGGCAATATTCGCATAGTCCAATAGTGGTCATAAAAAAAAACACGAATCGATTATCGTGTTTTGTATCGGGAAGGGATTCATTCCACGCACCAAACCGCGTTCCTCGGTCTGTGCTAAGCGACAAGCACTCAACGTGAGCCCGAAATCCATTAAAAGGTGGACGGCTTGCGGAAAAATTTCAGCAAAATGAGATTCGGGTGAAGCATAAGTATATAGATATATATTGATTTGTTTACAATACAAACAGCTTTCTGTTCCTGGTCCGCGGGAGGAATCCTGAAATCACTGAACCAATCCATATTTTACGTGATTCACTGAAAGAATAAATAAACTCCGCGCGCGCCCTCGTATCCGATTTGTATTCTAGCAATACGCGTTCGACAAACTGTTCTTCCGTTCCCATGGTCCCGGATGTGATCCGTTTTGCTACGCTATGTTAAGCGTTTTTTTTTTCAGAATAGGATTAAACGTACGTGCTTCATAATACTCCGCTGTTTTATATTGGACCACAACGACAACGGTATTACTTAGCTCAGGTTTTATGCATGGCAGCGCCTGGGTTTAATTTGTTAACCAGAACTGACGATCGGTGAATTATTTATTAATTGAGTTTACTTCTAGTGGTTTTTCAAAAGCATGCTTTTTTTTCTATGGAAAATGAGATCTGCAATGTCCTTAATTTATTTGTGCATCTCTAAAAAACTATCCGTAGAAACATACTTTCATAATAGTACAACTTTTGGAAAATTTTCCATCTGCCCTAAAATCGTAACCTGTCAACTTCGATTTATTCAACCGAATGCGTTATCCAAATAAATTTTGAGTTTGACATTTATTTAATCCCACTTTTCGACATCAAATTTTCAGCTCGATTAGAGGCATACTTCACGGTTAGCCAGGAACGTTTCCACTGAATGCCACAATCTATTGCCGGGTCACAGCTGTTGACTGCAGGCAGTGCCGCTGCCTTGCTTCTAAATTGAAGTTAGATTACATTCGAAGCAACCAATTAAAACTCAGTTAAACCGTAAATATGTCACTCTGGCTGCACAAATTCGCCAACATTTCCCCTGTCACGACACGAAATTTGGTGGTCCTCCCGGTCGGGTGGGATTTGGTTGCGTGCTGCCGTAGAGCATTCGCACTGCTGAAACACACTGAAACATTTTCACCGAGGAAAACCGAAACACACCAAAACGAGCGCTAAAGCGATTTAAGCCAACAGTATTACCGCGTGTAACCACTAGGTATTACTCTCGGAAACGTGTAGAACCCTTCACCGTGTGCTGAACACAGTTTCACGGCGGTACCGGCGGGACATGCCGGGTGTGAAATATTTCAAGTCTGGCACCATCGAAAGCCTGCTAACAAGGTTGCGCAAGTAACTGCCAACAATTAGCACTGGGACTCTGTGTAGGTACCAGAAAATGATGCGGAGTTCCTGGACATCGTTTATCATTTTGTGGGCAGTGTGCTGGCGATTCACGGTCAGCAGCAGCCCCAATCTGCTTGAAGCAATGGAATGTGCTTTTGTGGGAACAGTTGTTGACGTTATCCAATTAGGCTACGAAGTGCTTTATTCGCTTTGAGAAACTGGCGCACGGCAACTTTTCGACGGTGCTAGTCCTAGTGACACTATCATTGTGATGCTTTAGCGGTGTTTTAGTGGCCGTAGAATATTCATGGCACTGCTTGCGAGAAACGGACAACAAGTTGAAAAATAAGTCCTGTTTTTAATGTTTAAAGGACTTGAAAACTTTTATTCATTTAACAAAAACTACTCAACAATAAAATGGGCCTATTCTAACCTTTAAATACATTTTTGACAATAAAAAGCTTAGTTTGAGATTCTTTTTTATTTTGTCTTTTATAGGTTTTTAACGCTCCTGAGCTTAATTCGATTTCATTTGTTGTTGAAATGAATTTTGCCAATATTCTTGAAAACCTCTTCAGTCGTGCATCATAGATTTAAAGTTAGTCTATGAATTTGCACTAAAAAACTAGTGAAGGTAAATTGGAGAGCAACGTTGAAAAACCATCCCCGTCAGAATGAATGATTTTCAAAAAAAAAAAATTAAGTTTAAGACCAATGAGGTAAAATAATCCGCGTAAAAAAAACCCGCGTCAATTCTGCAATCCGAGTGAAGAAAAACCAGAATCCGCATATAAAAATACCGCGTAAATTCCGGAATCCGCGTGAAAAAAAAAAACCCGTGAATTCCGGAATCCGCGAAAACAAAACCCGCGTAAAAAGCGATTTCAGTGTACTTTGAAAAAAAAATGCAGTTTAGATTACACTGATGAAAGACAATATTACGAATTATGGGTAACAACTTTATGCAAAATAAACAAAGTACACAAGCACATCAGAGAAGAAACAGATAATTATAACCACACCTTCAAAACAAATTGAAGTACTCACAGCGGATACATAGTAGGAACTTTTATAAGAACCGATGATGATGAAAGATATATACTGATCATTCAATTTAATTACTAAAACACGTAATATTCATTTCAATACTAACTGAAGAAGCCTCGGTTATAGCAAAGACAATGGTCGAACATTTCATCCTTATCAACGGAAAATTTTTGAAACTACGGAGAGATCCAAGTGCCGTGTACAAAAATGAAATTTTCGATGAAATAAATAATCTATAGAAAAAATGATTATACAAAAAAAATAATAGTCTATAAAAACCAAGTTTTCGAAGCTTGGGTTAAGTTAAAAAAACAAATTCAGAAGAAAAAATAAGAAAAAAAAACCGAAATTGTATTAAATAAAACAACTCTATTTCATTACATTACATTATTCCTTTTGAAGGGGGACATGTAAAATGCATTACATATAACTTCGTAAATCAATAAAACTGTAACCAAAATAACGTACCCCACTGTAAGATTCGATCATTCCACATCCAGGAGTAAAACTAAAAACGCACAAGTAATTATGCACCGCCCAGAAACCGACCGTTTTAACCTCGTGGGGCGAAAATAAATGCGCTGACCGATGAGCTATTAATCAAACAACCATACTGATATCTCCAACGGCATAAAATTTGTACACCAAATGTAGTTCCTGCTCCGTGATCGATCTGAGCTAGTGAAGTTGCACAAGGAACCACGAATATGACTATTTGGGATTAGTTTGTCATCTTCAGTGCACAATAATTCAGTAGCTACCGCGTTGTGTGGATCGATAACGGCGCCGGCCATGTCTTTACGGTCGTTAGGGTAAGGAAGGATGTTGTAAGGAATAGTCGTTGTTGTCGGAGACCGAGTTTACCTCTGCAACTCCACGACTGTGACGGAAAGGAAAGGTTTGAGTCACCGTGGAAGTGACCAAATCGAACAATGTTGCGCGCGAAGTTAACACATTACGAAAGCAAACGATGGGTATCTTTATTTATAAACCCCAGATCAATTTCGCGGTTAACCATTTCAATCGACCATATTTGATTTCGATGAAACTTTTAATAGATATTTTTATGGACAAAAGAAACCGTTGGTTATTTTTTATTTGAATCACGACTCGGATTGAGAAGCTATTTGATAATGCTATGCAAAAAAGTATTGATGATTACAAATATCTTTAGAGTCGAAACGGTTTGATTGATTGGTATAATGTCTTCGGCAAAGTTGTAGATAATATTATTGTCTTTCTAAAAACAATATAAATTCTTAAAAAAATGTTTTTTTTTTGAGAAAAACAGTTAAAAGAAATTAAAATTAATTACACTGGGGTCTTTTTATACACGGATTATTTTAATGCGGTTTTTTTTATACGCGACTTTTTTACGTGTTTTTTTACAATAACGCAGATTATTTTTAATTGTTTTTTTTTGAATAACGCGGACTATTTTTACGTGGTTTGGGGGATTTTCTTACGCAGTTTAGTATAAGTAAATGTAATAAACAGTGAATAAACTGAAATAAAGTAAAAACTAATCGTAAGATTTTCTGTTTTTTTTTTTTAATCTAAATAATGTTTATTTTTGAAATATTTATTCCAAAGTTTGAATAAAAGGCAATTTTCGTTGATTCGGGAAAAAGGAACAAAAATACATTCATAATTGTATACCGGTACGAATGGAGGTCGTTGCGATTAACTTCCGATTAAGGAACGAAAGCTTGAAAATATGGCAAAAAACTATGAAATCATTATGCCCTGATTTTCAATGTGCTTTCATTTTGAGAGCACTATAAACGCTGTTTGTGTGTTTTGTTCCCATTTTTATAGTATTTTTCAAGCATATATTTGCTTGTAGGTGATTATTTTTAATCGGATTTATTTATTTAATGGAGTTTTTTAAGCTATTTTTTCAAATTACGCGGTTTTTATATGTGCGGATTTTTTCAGCGCGGTACAATCAACCGCGTAAAAAAGACTTAAAAAAGCTTATTTCTCAAAAAATTTTTTTTTGAAGTAGAATACTTCTCTCAGGAAGTTCGGCTACTTAGGGATGTGAAATAAAAATCCAAAATCGAAAAAAGTGAAAAATTTGTCCAATTTCAAATGCTAATAATTCGGTTAGTATTCGATGGATTTCCTTCGTTCTTGCAGCAATAGATTGAAAATTCTTCTAAGATTCTTCCCAAATAAAGATAATTGTAATTTTATTATTCACACTATTGTACTATTGAAAATAGTCAAGCCTAGTCAAAACGAAAAATTCGACCTCTGAATGGTCGTTATATGATTGCTTCCCAAGCACGGTCGACAGAATCTATACCTTGCAATTGAAAACATGCTATTTAGCCTATATAAAAGCCTGTTTCAGTCGAATCCGCTCATAATAGTTCTAGACAGCGACAACAGCAGTCGTTCTCCCTTAGCAGTAGCACTAGCAGTGCAGTGGATACCAGCGATGGCGGAAAGCGGCCACAGCTGTAGCGTAGCAATGGATAGCGCACTAGTTGTAGCGGATTCCAGCAATGATAGCAGCTGGGCCAGCTGATGCAGGGACAGTGGATACCAACCACAGCGTATAGCGGCCACAACTTTACGGATAGCGTAGCAGTTGCAGCGGGTATTAGCATCGATAGCAGCTGATGCAGTGAGGCACTTCAATGAAATGCAGTCTCTGTGCGATAGCGGGCACTAGTAAATGCATTCAATGAAAAGTTGACTTAAATTGACAACACAGTTTTGAGTGTTAAATCAGCTTTTCACTGTTTATTTTATCACAAAAAATACTTTATTTGCACTGTCAGCGATAACGCCAAGATGTGATCGGTATCTTATCCGATATTGAATTGAACAACAAATTGTCCTTCTCAGGATGAAATAAAAACCTGATTGAAGAGTTAATATTTTCTCTTGAGTTAATTTACATTTTTAAATTTGTACTGAATTATCTTTTCCTTCAGTCATGAGCAAGACATCCGAAAAATTTTCATTTTCTGCATACAAATTAATTTTTCGCAATACCAAAATTTAAAAATTGTCAAGCCCCAATCGTGACAAGCAACTTACTATATTATTGAAAATTGTCAATCCTTGTTGAAGCGCGAAATTCGATTGATCTGATTAGTCAACGTTTATTTACTAGAAAAAATGATTGACACGCAAGCAGCCGGGATATCTTTCTTGTAAAAGTATTCTACTTCAACCTAGCGGTCGTGGCTTTGCACACAACCTTTCGTGTTTTTCATATATACTACAAAAAATCAGTTAAATTTTATGGCTGTCTGATCATGAAGAAATGAGAAACAAAAAAGTTAAAATTTCCCAAAAAAAAAATAAAGCCAGAAAATTTGGTTTGATTGCTGTCACGTCTTCAGCAAAGTTGTTGACATTAATTTTGTCCTTCCAGGAAAAATTTTCAGCGTAAGACAAAAAAATTTTTTTTTAGAAAAAAACGAAAATTATAATTGAAAATTAAATATCACATAAAACCGAACTTTGTATGAACTTGATAGCTAATCTTTTGCAATTTTTATTAAAACAAATAAGGTTTTCTTAAATAATGAGCTTTTTTAGATAGTTAACTTTTTATCTTGAAAACACTTTTTTTAGAGTGTATATTTTTTCAAGAGAGAGACAGAATTATTATCTACAACTTTGCCGGAGCCATCATAGTAATTAATGAAACCGTTTTGCTTCAAAGAATATTTGTAATTAATCACGGTGCTCCCACAGACTGTTATCAGAAAAAATGTACCAAAAAATCTAAGTACACCATTCGATTCATTATGATGTACAGAATCTCTGGTTAAAATTACAAAATCATCGTACGGTACATATTTGAGTAATGCCCTTTTGAAGGTCGTAAAGTACAAAAAAGTGATATAAAACCATGAAATACTTATTGTGAAGCACGTTTTCAACCACCATTCTATGAAATAACTTCCAAAATACTTTTTACATTGGAATTTTATTAGTATTATATTTCAAGACATTAACGATTGGTGAAAAGATTTATTTGAAAATCCCACAGTGCACAGTGTTGATCGCTTTAGATTCGACTGTGAAAAATTAGTTTTTTGTACTCAATGTCTTCAGTAAAATTGTTTCATAGAACTGGGCCTTACTTTTGGCGTTTTCGGTTTTTCGATCTATCTACCTAACAGTTAGGTAAAAAAATATTTTTGCTTATTTTCAATACACCAGAATGCTTCCTTCAGCAGAGGAGTGGAAAAAGTTAAAAGAAAAACAATTGCCTGCATTGTAATGGTCTAAAGCGATCACGATTTTTGGAGTTTAGACCACTGTGCACTGTGGATTTTTAAATAAATCTTTCCACCAATTGTAAATGTTTGAAATATAATACTTGGAATGTGCAGAAACTATTTTGGTAGTTATTTCATAGAATGGTGCTTGACAAAAAGTATTTCGACGTGTTTATATCATTTTTTTGTACTATACGACTTTCAAAAGATCAGCGTTACGTAACAAAAAATCTCTGGAGAAACTCTATAAAAACTAGCAATCTTGTTAAGCAAATTCTTCTACAGCTATACGTAATTTTTATGGGGTAGTAGGCGTTGGCGGTACGTTTCGTTGCATATGGCGGTTGTTTGTCCGAAAATTGGATTTTCTGTGCTACGTAATTTATGGATGTCGCTTTACGGAAATTGTTGAGAGTTTTTTTTTCAGATGTTTTTTTTTTCGATTGAGCACATTCTAGACCAAATCCGTAAATAACTTCGGTGTCACGATGTACTAATTGGATGTTTAAAAATTTTCAAAGTGTTTGAAATTTGTTTTTGTTTTTTACGTAGGACTACATCTTCCTGTAATAGTGTGGCATGTCGTGGAAAGTATAACGAAAAGGTTGTGCCAAATGTGTGGTACAATATATGTCACGATGTAGTAAAGTGGAGTTGAAAATCACTAATTTCATTTTAGTTTCGCTGCTTCCAACCAATACCGAGGTCGTTTCCCTTTCACTTACTTTTGGCTTATAATCATTAGAGAATGTGCGAAAATCAATCACTAATTTCGCTTTGCTGGATTTCGGGAACGACATTTCTTTGAAATAATTTTGTATCATTTCAAGCCTTGAGAAATTTTGCTTTTAAACTTTATTAAGGATTTAAGGCTAAATCAGTGATTATTTGAAAAAAATATAAAAATTCAAATTATTTCCACCAATTTGAAGTTGAATTTCTAATGTTTGACTTCATTTTTTTGTCTCCAATTTCAAACTGAGTTTTCAATTGATTTGATTTTTGAATGTTTTTACTTCAGAATATTTACTTTCCTCGTTATCCAGTAACCTTTCTATAGACATTTTTATTTGAATAAATAAGTTTTTAAAATAACTCATGGACGTTTTTGACTTTGAATAGAATGTAAATGTAAATGTAAAGTTTGTCAATGATATTTTCGTTCGTAGATTCAACCTGCTTGAAATTTATAGAGACGGAAAACAGAAGTGGCTCCAGTATTGAGCCTTGTGGAATACTCGGCCGATTAGAAAAGCACTAGATAATTTTATCCTGACTTGCAGACTAACAAATTTCATGGTTTTTTTAAAGCATAAACTGCAAAATCTCCATTGATTTGCCTTTCTCATGTGACGCTACACAAATTAGAAATACCAAAAATGCCCATACATACTGTTATAAATAAAATGCACTGCTAGGTGCAAAACAATTTTTCACTAGCACAAATTTAAGCAAATTTATGCGACACCCGCAAATTTATGACATCGAGCAGCATACCAACTTATGCAGCCAAGTTGTTAATCGGATATATGTACTGTAAATTATATCGTCCCTGGTGAAACATTGTTACCAATGCCGGAATGTGACACTTTATTGCTACGCTTAGAAGCGCACAGCAGTGTACACAATTGCGGACTCCCGGTGGCGCGGTGGTGGAACGATAATTTACACGTTTCCGCTGGGTGCACCGGGGGCTGCTGATTTGGAGTGAAATTGAGTTTTGCTGGAGCGGAATTTTCCGGAAGATAGTCTTTATGGTCGTGGCAAAACGTCACGACGAGCTCGGTGCCATAACCTTTTCTGGTGGTGAGTGTTTTTTTCTACGCTGAAGAACGCGACGATGCGAAAAGACTTCGTGACTAAGGAGTTAGTTGTATCTCATCTTCGAGTGGAAAAGCGAACTCGGTGCTGCTTTCAACGTTCACGGACGTAATTTATCATCCTTGGTATCAACTTTTTTCATCAACACATTTTTGTTTTCTACTTCTAGCACTATGAACAAACAGATTCTAGTCGAAAAAAAAAAAACAAACAAATCAACAACTGATTTGTTTTGTTTATGAAACGTTTTCCATTCAATGTTAAGGTATTCTAAAATTTATTCCATCCTTTTTTCAATTACTCGCTACCCCACATGCAGCACACTTCGCGGGGTTCTTATCGAACTTCACGCTCCAGATGCAAAGTGTGCGCGAATAAATACAGTCAACAGTCGACAGCAAGATGAATGGAATCTTGATTATGCATCGAAAAACCAACGTGGGAGGACTACGAAGCAAGCACCTTGAAGGAGCCGCAAAAAAAGCGAAACGCTCCGTTCCGGCTGAAGCGTGGCGAAAAAAGCGGAAAAATCAGTTTACATCTCACTCAATCGGAACGTCCCACCCGGGACAGGGACCCGATTGTGGGTTACCACGGGCGAAAGTGAGGGAAGCATATGAAGGTGGAAATTCGAGGCGTTATCTTTTTTGGTTCATTTTTCCAGTGTCTGGTTGTGCGATTCGTGCGCTCTCAAGAACAATACCGATAAAAGCACCTTTGAAGCGAGATTTATGGCAATGAATAATAAATTTGGCGCTGCGTGCGTGTGAGTGTGCCGTTCGCGATTGTCATCGGAAAATTTTTCGATTGTGTTTTTGTCGTGTATGTTTGCAGTCTCTCTCTCGCACAAAAACAGCCCGTCTGGTTGCTTTTGGTATAGCGATCCGAGAGTGGGTGATAATTTTCCACCCATAAACAGTTGAAATATTTACTCTGGTTTCCACTTGATTATCTTTGAAAGCTATCAATGGAATGCTATAAATTTGGAATCTGGGGCTGCCTGTTGATACGGTTTATGGAAAACGTGTTTTTTCCGATATTGGATTAGGGTTGAATAAGACTTTCCTTACGTTTGGATAAGCTTCAAGGCTAATCTTTTCTTATCATAATCCTATCAATATTCTGTATCAGCCATTTTAATTTGATCGCCATTGTACTCTTTTTATCAGGGGAAATACATTCAAACTTAACGTTGCATCTCTCGAAAGTCTCATTTTCACATACTGATAGATGGAAACGCTATACCGATTAACGCAATCTCGCTGAATGCCCGAGATAAACAAACATTTTATTTAGTTTCACATCCCCAAATGCGGCAGCTATAAATTTTCCGCCAACATCTTCGAGAACATTAACCCGTAAATTAACAGTTTTCCACGTTAACTCGAATCATCATCTTATGATTTTTTTTCGATTGATGATTGCGAAAAAACATTTTTCCATCAACTTTTCAATAGTGTTGCTCTTACGGATCACGTCAGACTTTGCCAGTCAATGCACACCCCCCATCTATTGGTTTGCTCATTGGGTGTAAAAAGAAATATTTGTAAAGCCGGAAGGCGCTGAAACCCGTCAAATGTTAAATCCCTTGAACTCTACTTTGTGCGAGAGCAACCGCGGAAAAGCAGAGGAAGTCATTCAACGTGGCGCACACACTGTAAACACTTCCGCTTGTCACTTCGGATTCCGAGCTTTGATGGCTGTCTTTTAGCACACATTGCGCGTTGTGACTTCAAAGGATTGGGTTGAAGTAAAACTAAAGGATGTTAAATTATTTCCTACTCTAATTTTAGATGCAATAAACCTTCAAACAGGTTATCATTTGACTTCAACTTCAACTTGTAACTGCTAGCAAACTAATTATTGTTACTCTCTCAACAATGTCCCACCCGAACATACAGCGAAAGTGTCTGGTTGCTCCGTATCGTGAAACGGTTCAATTCCGCTTGGTTTCCAGGAGCAGTTTTGCTTTTAATTAGAAAACTTTAACCGGGACCGTTTGTACCTTTCTGTAACGCAGATGGTACCAACACGCGGTGCTGCTCTAACGGCTGAGAGTTTGGGATGCAATTATTTGTTTTTCATTTGATATATTGACGTTGTCGACTAAAAAGGTTATTTAATCATGCCGAGAGAGCTTAGAAGTTCGCAGTAATCATCTCCGTTAAAGATAAACGAAACGAATTTTCAAAACACAAACACAGGTGATAAGGGTTATTAGAATAATTTACTCACTGGCTACGTCGTGAAATCACCAGTTTTACCTGTAAAAATGAAAGAAAATATGATTTAGTTAATGTGGTCGGAAGATTTATCTATTTTGAAGTATTGTACAGTCACTGTGAGAAATAAGTTGACAGAAAACGTTAAATCTGTTTCTATACACTTTATTCATTTAATGGATGCTTTTTTTCGATAAAAAAGGCAAAAGATATGCTTCCGCTAGCTACCTTAATTTATTAAACAGATTGTTATGGTTCACATTTTAATGCTTTTCAGATTTGGCAACGAGTAACGAATTTGAAACTGCAATTCAAGTGGATGTGAATTTCCAATTTAAGTGAATCTGAATTTCAATCAACTTCAGCAACTTCACGAAAGCTTGGGAACCATTTTAAACAACCGAATTTGATCTGGTTGAAACTCTGCACCGATGTTGCCATGGAATAAAGATATCATTCTACACAGAAAAATAAAATGGATACCTTGAATCATCAATATCAATATCAAAAACTCCTTACAAATATTTATCCAAAATTAAGTATTCGCATTTTATTAAGCTGTTGCGTTGTTTTCACCAATTTTTATGCGTGTTTTTTACCTAAACCAGTGGAAACATTCAAGTTTTTGCTTGGTAATATTTTCTTTGTGTGTATGTTACATATTAGTTTTGACGTAGAGCTCTTACGTCTTACTTCAATACGATGGCATGCCAAAGAAGTTGTAACGAAATGTTACTACCACAAAACGGATATTGACCACCAATGTCTTGATTGAAAGGTGAAGATGAAGCAAACATGAAGTTAAATGTATTTTGCGATGGTAAATAAGTGAAAATCGAGTTGAAAATCATTATTTTTATTTTAGTTTCGCAGCTTCCAACCAATCACAAGGTCGCCTCCCTTTCGCTTGCTTTAAACTGGCTTACTATGAATACATGAATGTGCGAAAATCAATCACTCATTCCGCTTTGGCAGCTGTGACGCACAGACAGAACGTTACGATGGATACTTCTGGCTAGTTAGATCGCCACACGTACTGCAGCGAATAACATAACTAGCCTCCACAACCGTTATACGTCATTCAAGTTAATCCTTTTATTGTTATTTAAGAAACTAACTAAGAAATGTTGCTAAGAAATTTTATTTAGTTTAATTCGTGAAATCTCATTGCAATAATTTCACGACATCATTATCGAAGGGCAAAGATGCTAAATATCGGCATGTTTCATTCCACAAAGATGTTTCAAAATTCAGAAAAAAATCTAGAGTTTTACAGCTCAAATTTAGAATGTCCTAAAATATGTAGTTGAACTTGGGGTGTCTACTTGTATACGAGCAATACTACAGACCAAAATAGGTTTAATGGGAATAGGAAAAAAAAATATTGGAAGTTTTCGGGAAATTTGTAATGTAATTTTTACACGAACAGTCAAACACGTTTTAATCAAAACTATCTATTCTAATTTGTAACAGCCTTGAAATCAACGTACAATGCATAGCATAGCATGTCAGTCCCATTTGCATTTTCAGCAAGCCGAGAAAAACGCGTTTTTATGTGATTTCATACCATTGCTTCTTATGAGATGGGACAATATGTTTGGATGTTTTGCCGAAGTTTTTCGGAACAAAGTTATTAAGTCCATTTATTGTTACGAGACTATGCATAGTTAGCTATCATTTTTGCGTATTAACGCAATTTTAATGAAAGGCAAATGGGACTGACTTGTATTTTTATAGAAAACTGAAACATTTTAAACCTAGGTTCAAAATATCTCGAAAACAGATGCATTTATAGAATTTACTAGATGCATTTATAGAATTTTATGATTTGAAATTACAAATAAAATCATACTGCATCATTGCAATCCATTCTACATAATTGAATACAGCAAAAATGAATAAAACTTGACTTTTAGTTAAATATTTAATTTTTCATTTCTCCATCCAGGTCTTTTCATCAAAAATTTGGGTATCAAAAAACAACAGATTTGAAAAGAAAATTTAACCCTTTTGTAATTTGATGTTAAAATAACTGTTTATTCTCCAATTCTCGCAACTCAAAACCGTAATAACTTGAAAACGAATAAATGTACGAGGTAAATCATCATGAGCTTTTTGATTCAGATTTTTTTTTTTATGATTTTACATTGTTTTTTACCGGTAATCGGTGAGATATCTCTACTTCGAAAAATGACGAAATTTACATTTTTTTCTTTAACTAAAGAAATTGTTTTTAATTTCTCCATCATGGACTTTTGACCAAAAGTTTTGCTATAACTTCAGGTTTTCTTGAAAAACAAGAAAAATTCAACTTTTTTTTGTAAATCAAAATGCTGTGTTCATTTAGAAATTTTCGCAATGGAAAAAATTCTTTTCTACGTGTACATTTTTCTACTAGGTTACTTTTGTACTCTACAACTCTCTCTCAGACAGTTCTTCTATACAATCTAAGGTTTCCCAGCTGCAATGCTTTGAATGCTTTGAAATAATGACCTGTGCCAAAATGCATACTCCCTTTTAGAAAATTACCCTTGGGTCTAAAAAATTATACCACCTGTGAAATATGTGCAGTTTACTTAGTCAAATACGCATGCAAAATTCCATCTAATCAAAAATAGTCGATTCATTTTTTGCGAATTTCCGGTCATTTGGCATGGAAACGCTCGTCTCTCTGTTTTCTTTCAGGACATCAATTTCAATAACATTATCACAGCAAATCAATCAAATGTCTGCTAAATGAGGTTACTACGAATTGTTCAGAGAAGCTTTACTTTCAAAGACACCAAAATAGTCTAGGTTTATGGAAGCAAAAATTAGTTGACCTGTTGGGATGGGGAGAGTGTCAATTTTTTTGGATTCTGAAATACAGGATATCATGGCAGACGGTTGGTGTCTACTCATGACGTTTGTACTAGGTGTGCTCGCACGTGATTGGTTCAAAGTTAACGGAAATGCAAAGTTCGGAATATCAATGTCCGAATCATATTGATAAATGATTTAAAAAACAAACAAACTGAGGAATCCAAAAATAAAATAATTTTTGACTGGAAGGATTGCCAGATAGATTAATATTGTATTTCAAAACTAAACTCACATTTTTCGGCGTATGCAGCCATTTTTGTCTAAATTTAATAGTTTTACCGAGTTCCTTGAAAAAAGAGAAACAACTAACACCCCGAAGTATTATGAATCAATCTTAAAATATATGGGTCATTCCATACCAAGTGACCACGAAAAAGCACAAACTTGGACACGACCATCACAGATTTTGCTCAAAGTT
The DNA here is from genome assembly GCF_029784165.1 of Wyeomyia smithii. Classification (NCBI taxonomy): domain Eukaryota; kingdom Metazoa; phylum Arthropoda; class Insecta; order Diptera; family Culicidae; genus Wyeomyia; species Wyeomyia smithii. The sequence continues at coordinate 258,139,033 of NC_073696.1, forward strand.
GGGAGAATTATTCATCTACCGTCACTTTGGAAAAATCCCAAATTTGGTGTCGATTGGAATACCCCCCGCTCTGTGGGACCCCCCTGTTAATTGCAAAGTCACGCATTTTTAGTTCAAAATCTCATTTTTCTTTTTCTTACAATTCATAGACGTAAGATGTCCGACAAATACTGATAGAAGATTTTTGAAGAAAATAAACCAAGGAATCCAGAAAAAATATAAGTTTTGATCGGAAGTGTTGCCAGATAAATTATTTTTGTATTTGAAAACTAAATTTACATTTTTCGGCAAATGCAGCCATTTTTATTTCAAATTTGATAATTTCATCGCGTTCCTTGGAAAATTTCACATAAAAAACAACTATCATCCCGAGGTAATATGAGCCAATCTCGAAATATAACATTTTTACGAAAAAAGTTGTAAACTTTGTAATTATTTTTTTTTACAATTTATAGACGTAAGACACCCGCGAATAGTGATAGATGAATTTTGAAGAAAATGAACCAAGGAATCCAGAAAAAATATTATTTTTAACCGGAAGTGTTGCCAGATGGATTATTTTTGTATTCTAAAACTAAATTTACATTTTTCGGCGAATGCAGCCATTTTTATTTTAAATTTGATAATTTCATCGCGTTCCTTGGAAATTCGGCGCAAGAAGTACAACGTAGGTTAACGCAACTCTAAAATCCCAGCGAATAAAGTATTCAATCGGATATGAAACCGAACCGTAGAAGTCACGAATTAGCCTTTTACGCTAAAATATCAGTTTTTGCCCTAGAGAGTCGTTTAAAAAATAATTGCGTTTCGGTTAAAAAACTTTCCCTGAATATTTTTCAATTTTCCCCGATATTCCATGATAGAAAAATGTATTCCCTGACATTCCCTGATCTTCCATTTTCTCCAGGTTTGCGACACTCTGTATCAAGGAATTCCAAGTATATATATATATATATATATATTTTTTGCAGCAGTGTTGCCATTTTTTCTCAATTTTTTTTACAACAATGAAATTTTTAATCAAGTGTTATTGGTTCAGCTCTTTTCCGTTTTTTTCCATTTCACTTTATATATTATAACAACAGTTTGCTTACTTTTTTAATTAGTTTTGTGTGTGTTCATTATATTTCCATAAGGCTTAAAAATCATTGGTTGAAATAATTGAACGGGGTAAAATCTGGCAACACTGCTGCAAAAAAGGAAAAGTAATTTTGCATTTCCTGATAGCCAGAAAAAATCTTTGAAATAATTTATTTTGTGATTCAGACATTTTCTAAAAAACATGATTTAATTTGATATGGAGAAAATCAAAACTAGTTTCGTAAAAATGCTATAACTCGAGATGGACCCTTAATACATAGGGGTGACAGTTGTTTCTTACGTGAAATTTTTCGAGGAACACGATGAAACTATAAACTTCAAAATTAAAATGGTCGCATTTGCCGTTAAATTTAAACTTATATTTTTTCTGGATTCCTTGGTTTATTTTCTTCAAAAATCATCTATCAGTATTTTTCGGACATCTTACGTCTATCTAATTCCTTGATTCATTTTCATCAAAACTCATCTATTAATATTTTTCTTTTTATTTTACGTTTACGAATTGTAAATAAAATATATCAGCAATTTTTTCGTAGACGTTACACCGATCAAACTGGCTCTAAAAAATTTTTTTAATCATCAATTCCATTTTTACAATAGTTTTCACTATTGTAAGAATGGTATTGATGATGCCAAAATATTTAAAGCCAAAATTCCAAAACCGAAAACGCAAAAAGCAGAATAGTTGAATAGAAAATATTTAAAAAATGAGAAAAAAACCAGAAGACCAGAGAAGCGAAAGGCGAAAAGCGAAAAAATACTTTATGCGCTCTGATCAAACATAATACAAGAGAAAAATTAAAATGAATCATCTTAAATGAAACTCCCAATTGTTGAGAAATGCTAACAATGGTCGAAAAAGGGAAGGATTTCTAATTTAACCTAGTATCGCAAAAAATTGATCCCGAAATCACAAAAACCGAACAGAAAATGCTCTCGAGTAAGCACAGTTTTACGTCTTGCGGTGGTGTAATCGGATACGCAACTCACCGGAGGTTATAAACTGTGGGTTCAAGTCCCACCTGCTGGACTATATTTTTCGGAAACTTAATTACCTTTTTCCCCAGTTAGTACATTTTCCAATCGTCAACTACATATTTACTGCTTGCAATAGAAGTTAGGCACAGAATCACCGGATTTTGCATATACCAGAGAAAAAATCACAAGGGTTGTGTACGCAAGTCGGACGTAGAGCTATTTAACAAATTTCAGCGGTAGGTGCAAGCTGCAATGCTAGCGCAAAACCAGTAGAGAAAAATATTAAATCTTCAATTATTGTTCAATTTAAAATCGGATATGATACTAATCGCATATCGGTGCTACCTTGACAGTAAGGATTGACGCACTTCTTTCCACCATCCACTAGTAAAATAACTGGTTCGAGCAGAAGCAGGCTCTTGTAGAACCCGAAGAGTGCATTCTTGGTTAACTGGGTAAAAAACTTTGTCGACCTTGTTAGAGAAACCAAGCATTAGGCGACTAGCAGAGGTCTAAATCTGTATTTCAACAAGGTTTGACAATTTTCAATAGCACAATAGTTAGAATAATCAAATTACAATTCTCGGCATCCGCCCAGCACAGATGATTTTCCAGTCCGTTGTTGCAAGAACCAAGGAAATCCGTTGAAAATCGACCGACTTGTAAACATTTGAAAGTGAACATATTTTACCATTTTCCGTCAAAACAATCATGGAGCTTTACTAAAACTTAAAAATCATTGAACTCTAAAACGCTTCCGAAAGTCATAAAAACAAATCTCACTCTCTCTCTCTTCTCTTCCTGTCTCAAAATGACGTTGAAACAAAAAGCATTGCGCAAGCGCATTTAGCTGTTGTATGAACTGCACAAAAAGTTCACGGTTAACCGCCTTAAAAGCGAAAATCTTCCGGTTTCGACTGTGTATAACATCCTGCAAATTTCAACTCCATTGCCAATGCCGTTGCATGATCAAAAACTATAATGAATATTTTCCTTGAACGATGGAAGTGAGTTCCCTGTTTCGAAATTTTTCATCCCCAGAAGTGATCAATATCAGACCAACAATAATTCTACTACACTTCCAACATAAAATACAAGTTTAAACATAATTTTAACAGAAAGTGATGCTGTAAATAAAAGGCACTTTAGCCAGTGGCTTGGCTATTAACCAAGGAGTGTATCAGAAAAAAAGTTGGAAAATTTTTTATTCTATTTATTCAAAAGCTCAGGAATGTGATGTGGCCAAAAACTCAAACGTTCCTCAAGTTGCTTCAGTCTCGCCTATTCGAAAATTTCTTTGGGATTTTAAGTTCCCTAATGTATAAAAATAATTGGAAAGTGATGCATTTGAAGAGTCAACATGAAGGCCTCCTGTTCCTGCTTCATGGAAAAGCTTCGGATCTTCTTCAAATGTTCAAAATAAATCTTCAAGTACATCTACCTTTTTGACAACAGCGAGAAAATGATAAGCATTCAATCTCAAAGTGATCGCAAATTCAAACCGATTAATACTTTGGAAATCATTAGGTCCAATCCAGCGCTATTATTTTTTATCAAAATTCATTACCAAGGCTTAATTACACATTATTAGTTTAATCACGTGTAGGTGTGGAGGCTCAAATTTTAAGCAGAATCGCTCTGCGGTTAGACAATTAATCAGACTTATTTCTGACAAACGCTCAATTCTGTCATCATTTGACCCAATTACGCGCTGAAATATGATAACGCTAAATCTTTGCTTTAATTTCACTAGCAGCAGCAGCTTACCGCACATCCTGACCGATATTTTGTCCTAACTCACTGTCAGCCACAATATCGTGACGTGAGCCATAGCCGAAGCCGCATGATGCTTGGTGGGAAATTTTACGATGAGGTTCCTCCCTGCTACCGTCAGTATTTTGTCGTTCCAGTGTAATGCTTACGCTGTGTACTAATTCATTCCCAAGCTCACGAGACTTGATTGCGCCACGCGGCACTTGAGCAAGATTAATTGCAGGAAAGATGGAAACGTAGAGCAACATTCATAAATTGTGCGCTCCATCCTTGAGCCGTTGCGTATTGCTGCCCGTCGGAAACAGCATAGATTATGGGACGATTTTTATTCGCGGTTGTAAAGTTTCCGTAACAATGGACTGGAAATTCTACTAACATTGTGACGGGTTATTAAAACTCAACAGTTCAGAAAATTACTTCTTGGGAAATTTTAATTAAGCGATAATATACTTTTAATTTTTCACGCTGCACAACTCAACGGGAAACATGGAGCGAGAAAGTTTATCCTGGCTAAAACAACTACGATTGTCATGGTAAGTAATCTCATCACGGCGAGTTCCCTTTCCCCCTGCCGCCGGCACTCCAACCGATTTTTATCAGCTCGAAGAGAATAATTCAACAGTAAAAGCATCCTCCGGCAGAACAATCCACTCGAGGGGAAGCTTGTTTTTGATGAACGCGAATGGCGCGCGGCTGTCTTTTGTGGTTCAAACTCGGAAAAGTCCACTCGAAAAGTGCTATTTGCAATCGCTGTTGTTGGCATCATGGCACTCGTCCATTGGTTAACTTTAACTACTTTCTATGCGGAAGCTTTCCCTCTTCTTTTGTTTTTTTTTTCCTCGTCCTATTATCGGGTGAGAATTCCACCACAACAATCGGCTGCATCACCACAGTGTAGTTGTAATGCAAATTTTTCGGACTTGACTTTGGCGCCAAACAGCTTTTAGCCCCGCTTTGCTCTGGCATAAAGCGGCTTCGCTGAGGACTTACACAGGGTGTTTGGTGAATGGTAATTCAATTTGAAGTTTGGTTCAAGTAATATTGATTATTAATATTGATTATTCACTCTTGCATTTAGTTTTACGTTAGATGTCCGGTAAAAAAAAAGACAAAAATTAATTCACATTTGAAATACCCTGTACACCAAGCAATCTGCTTTGCTGGTATGTTGAATATTGGTTTATGTAAAAATGTTGTTTAACTACAGCACTAAAGGGCTTTTGTTGAAGTCTCAATTCTGGTAAAATGTTGAAGTCCCATGTAAATAATACAAAATTAGTAGCTGCTACAGCTGAAACTTGTGTTAGATTTATTCCAGTTGAAGTACCATGTGTGCCATTCGACCACACTTAAAAAGACCATACAAAACACGTTTCGCTGAAAAAAATCTCTCTGATATCCCGACCCGATCCCAAACTAAATTGATAAGATTTTCTACCCTAGAACCGTTAAAGAACATTAAAAACTTGTTCGAGAAAAACTGCTCAAATTGAATGAACATTCCGAAACTAGCAGGCTAACGAACGGGCCACCATCTAGCGTCTGCGAAAGTTCGCTAGCCGAAAAATGCAACCCAGGCAGCGATCAACAGGACGAACAGGAGCGGGTTGGAAAAACCTGCAGATTGTTCAGAAAAGCTGTTTGTCTTCGTATCTAGCCAACGCTCTGCTCGCTGGCTGCTTAGTGCAAGAAAACCGATAAAAAGCTGCGGTGCAAAGTTAAGGACCTTTGTGCCACTTTTTCCTGCCTTCGACGGAAGAAAACTTATCTAGGAGCGAGCAGACCGGGCTGTTTGGTGATCTAATTATGGCGTGCTGCAGTTCAGCGAAACGTGGGTTTGGCTGGAGTCCTGAAATTTCATTTCTCTCAGATTTCAAGTCTGTCCGTGAATGGGGCTGGAAATTAATTGATGCTGTATTAAAATAAAAGTTACTGGCTAACTTTGATGAAGCTAATATTGTCGTTCTGCTGCTCGAGCCAGCAGGGTTTGAGTGAACTGAAAATTTAAACAATATCAACAACGATATACGACTTTGGAGTATTGGATGAACGATATTCCACTTGCACTAGTTTTTGGTGATTTTTCCTCTCTCTCTGGACAATCGTTCATTTGTATTCTAAAGATTTTGTATGAAGCTTGGAATTCGTCAATACAGACTATTCACGTGAATTGTAATGCCCCCTTAATTGCTTATAATATATTTTTAAACTGATTTAAGTTGTTTTGGGATGTTCAGTTTTGTTAACCCTTAAATGCTCACAACATTAAAAAATTGTCTAAAAACAAAAAATCTTTGTGTAACAGGTTTATTGCTCTAAAACTAACCAATATGCATAAAAAAATTGAAAGATTTACTTTTTAATGTGCAAATATAACCATGTTGTTTTTAAACAACACTGTGACTTTATCGCAAATAAAGTCGAAACAATTACTTTTGTTGACAGTAACTGTAAAATTGACCCTTTGTTAGTATAATTACTGATAATTCAGACATTTTCACTAACCACTAACCTTATTTTAAAATTTATTTACAAAGACAGTCAGCACCAGTCGGGAATCTCGTCATGTTTTTTTTCGTTTCCGAGATTTCGACAGCAAAAATAAAAACAAACCATTAAAATACAGCACTTCCACCTGTTAAGTTTTCTTCGTTAGAGTCTAGAGAGCTGTCCTAATGAATTATATTTCTAAAAAATACTAAAATACATATATTTTAAAACGTTTTTAGTATTGTTGTTTTAAAACAACATTGCGCATTTAGGGGTTAAAGCACCAAAGTTTCACTCCAAATTCATCACAACAATGCTAACACATTGTTCGATTAAACACAGCAAAAATTTTCTGTAAATGCATGTCAGTACCCATTGTAAAAATATCGAACAAAATAATATTCAGTACATTTTTGAAATATTTAAGATATGATATGGTGACAACTAAAAATTTGGAATTTTTTTTTACAGCTGTCAAAGGAAATGGAAGAACTTAAATAAAAACTGATTTATTTCTCATGAAGATACATTCATTGTGAGTTTACAAAAAATATTGAACGTTTGAGAATGGCCCGTTACCGGCCTCCCGATGAGGTTTTCTCATGATGCCAAAACAAGAGCGTTGTACGGCCTTAAAATTCGCTTTTCGAGTGCATCTCTTGATTCTACTGATCAACTGTTCACAATTCGTTGATCTCCAGGTATTTTTGCACCGAAGGAACAAACAATCCCAACGAAATCTTCGATTGGACGACACTGAGGTGGATTTGTTGGGTTGCGTATTTGGGGTACAAATGGAGTAGAGTGATTGTTCAGAAACGTTTGTGTTTTGTTTTGACGTGCTGTGATGATATTTTCTCTGGTTAAAACACATACTTTTCATCTATATGGTGTTTTGGAAGAAATGGAAACATAATGTTGTTCAAACAATCGTTTTGGTATATATTTTGATTGATAGATAAATCACTAGGCTTGTACCATGATTTGACAAAAAGGAAAAAGTCCTTTTCTCTCCACTACTCTACCCGGTCTGTCACTACCTTCCTAGTTGAGGTTTGCAGGAAACCATACACAATATAAACCGGAAGATCTTCGCTTTCCAAATAGTTTGCCATGGACTTTTTGCCAAGATTGTTGTGCAGTTCATAGCGAACTGTACAATGCGCTGGCGGAAAGTTCCTTGTTTCGACGCCATTTTGAACACAACTAGGTATGCATAAACCAAACAAAAAATACTGGCATAAAGAAGAAAGATAGAGCTTTCATATACATATTCTCATTCCTCTCTGAGCGTGTTTGTTGTGGAGTAAAAAAGCCCCAAAAAAGTCCAGATTTTTAATTGTCACCCGTTATTTAGAAGAGTAATCAAATTCACCCCAGTTTATGGTACACAGACAAACCTGTTTTAAACTGTAAGAATTTTCTAATGAATAAACGTTGATCGTCTAGTTCATTGTCAGTATTGTAATTTTTATTCGTTTCACATTTTGTCACATTTTTATTGAATATTATGTTACGTAATATGTTGTGCAAATGAGGAGTTCTCACCAATAATGGCGCAAACAAGTTTCAACAGTCAGAGTGCATGCAGATTGTAGTGCAAGACGAGAAAATATCGAATGTTTGTTGAATGTTTGTTTTGTTCTTCGAAAAAAAAATACACTCCAAAAAAATTATTTATTTTTTCAAAAGAAAAAAAAATAAAATAAAATCAATTGTTTGTTTTGTTCTTCGAAAAAAAAATACACTTCAAAAAAATTATTTATTTTTTCAAAAGAAAGAAAAATAAAATAAAATAAAAATTAAAAATTAATTTAATAAAATGCTCAATATTAAAAAAACTAAGTTCTTTTATAAAAACTACGAAAGTTTTCAATCAATTGTTTGTTTTGTTCTTCGAAAAAAAAATACACTCCAAAAAAATTATTTATTTTTTCAAAAGAAAAAAAAATAAAATAAAATAAAAATTAAAAATTAATTTAATAAAATGCTCAATATTTAAAAAACTAAGTTTTTTTATAAAAACTACGAAAGTTACCTAAACAATGCAACCAGTCCGGTCATGAAGACATCAAGAAAAGTTGTGATTTTTTGAAAAAAAATTAATATTTTTTTCACAGGGTACATTTCTTCATGAAAGAACATAATCATTATCTACAACTTTGCCAATTCAAACAAACCGTTTTGACTGTAAAAATATTATTAATTCTCCATAGCGTGCTCTATTAGAGATAAAAAAATTTCTACAGGCAAAACGGTTTAAAAGATTGGAATAGTGTCTTCGGCAAAGTTGAAGATAGCAATTTTGTCCATTAAACAAGCAGTATGTGCAGTAGGGAAAGCAAAAAATAAGCGAACTGGAAATATGATACAGGTTTGGAAAAATATACCGCATCCCGAAAAACATACCGCATCTTGCACTTGCAAGCACGACTCAGACTGACTTTGGTCTCGACCACACAGGTCTATAAGAGTTATCAGCGTCAGCTGACTCTTCTGTGTGTGAAGAGACATTCCGTTCAGTCTATGAATAACGCTTGCACAGCAGTATGTGTAGTTTATGTGTAGTTAGGGATGAGCAATAGAATAAGTCGACAGTGGAATGTGATACGATATAGATTGTGGAACAGTACCACCGTCCCCCGTAGTCTAATTGGTCGAAACACCATGCCGGAGACAGGGAGATTGCGGGTTCATATCCCGTCGGGATGCGGTATATTTTTCCAAATCTGTATCATATTTCCAGTTCGCTTATTCTTCGCTTTCCCTACTGCACATACTGTCTGCTTAATGAACTTGTGTGTTAAGCAGTTGTTAAAAATAGAAATTTAGTACCAGCAATTTTGTCCTTCCAAAAAAATATGCCCCTCTAAAAATTTTTTTTTTCAGAAAATTATAACTTTTTTTCTTGATTTCTCTATGATAAGACTGGTTGCATTGTTTAGGTATTTTTTGTAGTGTTTAAAAATTATAAAATTGAGCTGAAATAAGCTGTTTTAGATGATTAATTCTTAATTTTCCTTTTTTCTAAAAAATCAAAAAATTTTTTAGTGTGTATATTTTTTCGGAAAACCAAAATTACTATCTACAACTTTGCCGAAAATATTTCAATACCTTCCCTAAATAGCATTTTTCAGTAGCTCAAAAATTAGTTGTGTTCCAAAAAATTAAACCATTAGCACAAAATGACATATTTTACCTATAGAAACATCTATTCAAAGTTTCAGCCAAATCAAAAATGGTTGATTAAATTGGTTGCCCGAATTTTGTGGAATTGCTCTACTATTAGTTGCTACTTACTTAGAACCTTCCTTCCACCATCCACTAGTGAAATGATTGGTTTGAGCAGAGACAGGCTTTTATGTGACCCAGAGGATGCATTCCCGGCTAACTAGGTATAATATTTCATCGACCGTGTTGGAGAAATGCAGCATTAAGTGACCAATCAGAGGTCGAAATCTGCGTTTCATCATGGCTTGAAATTTTGAATAATCAAAATACAATTCTCTGCATTTGGGCGCAAGCATAAATGATTTTCCAATCGATCGCTGCATGAATAAAGAAATTCTGTTGAAAACTAGCTGACTAATAACCATTTGAAATTGGACAGATTTTTGCGATTTGCCGGTTTTAGATTTTCATTTTACATCTCTATATAAACTTCTTGAGAGACGTATTTCTACGTCAAAAATATGCAAAGTCGCGGTATGCCCTTGATACCGACAAAGTTTCATTGGATTCTAAGAGAGTGCTGCCAGCCCCTTAGTCGAGTTGGCACGAAACCCTTCATGTAACAAAGATTAAGGGGGGACCCTACTCTGGTAAGTCGAAAATTAACGGATTCTCGTGACTTTTCTTTGTAAAGTAACAGACAAACAGACGTGCCACTCGATGACGGTTTCATCGACCAGAAAAATAACGATTATTTCGAAATTTTGCTTAGTGGGCAGTAAGGCCGCTCAAAGACAAAAATCGTCGGCAATGCTGCAGGAGTTGATTTAAGCAAGCGTACGATTCTGGTTACTAGCTGTTATAGATAGCTTATTAGCTGATAAAGTTTTGAAAATGGTAGATAACGAAATGACATCAGAACAAGAATCATCTCACGTCATATGGAAATGACAATATGCAATGAACAGAAACTAGCTTCTTAGCACCCCAAAATCATTTGGCTGTGAAGTAGCTTAAAATTACCTGCCACTCGCGCATCGTACTCTAGTTTTTCTTCTCAGTGTTTCGATTGCGGCCAGTACAGCTTAATAACTGTTCACGTTAAAAACATATTTCATTATGTCGTCTACGAAGCTCCTCCTTCTCAAAAAGTTTTTATCCAAAGCCTAGCATAAAAGGTAGCAAACAGCAAATTCAACTTGATTTACATTCCTAAGACAGTACCATACGAACGGTAAGGTAGGATTGCGGCAGAAAAGGAAAAGGCAAAATCCCGTCCATTTCGTGCCGAGCTAATTTCATCGTCTGCAGTGCGAAGAAAATTGCTCTGATGGAAAAGCACCCGTCTATTTGCTAGCTGTTATGAAATAAGCTCCCCGTGGTTCTGTGGTTAGCGATGTCGGTCGGCTAGCTCTCCCACACGGTTGTGATGTCGGGTTCGATTCCCGATCAGGTCGAGGATCTTTTCGAGCTGGAAATTTTCTCGACTCAGCATTTGGGCACGGTGTAACATTGTACTTATCCTACAACATGCAAAATGTGCCAAAAACAATATCAATAACGAATTCTCACAACTAATCTAGTTGATCGAGACCGCATTAGCCCCCCAGGCTAGTGTGCGATATTGTTGTTATGAAATACTAAGTAGCTGATAAAGTTATGAAAATGATAGAAAATACTGCCGCGATAATAACAGAACGAGAATTATCTCGCGTCATATGCAAATGGCGATTTGCGATTAGGACAAATTGAATAAAATGGCAGAGTGTTATTTTTGCTACACACCAATGACGCTTCCTAGCGCCCTAGAATCATTCGATTGTAAGTAGTTAAATTTTTTTCTGCTTCTCGCCAGAACATTGCGGATAGAAGGGAGCTACGAAGCCGCAAGGTTACAGAGTTCGCTTTGTCAAGAGGATGGTCGTGGGCTCGAATCTAAGTAGAATTAGGCCATTCAATGACAACAAAGATTTTCAGCATGGGTTTATTCTCAGGCTCCGCCACCACTTACACTTCCTTTACACTGAAATTTATAATTCCTTGGCGTGATTTCCTCTCAATAAAAAATAAGCCCTCTTATCAATCAAACTGGCCAGAAGAACGCACGACGAAACTTCTCCAGGGAATTATGAATGGTGATATTAGGCAGGAGGAACGAAGCTCGATAAAGTAGAACAGTAAGCGTGTAAAAGGAAGTGTTAAATCACATTACACACAAGCACGGATAAAAACAATAATGACAATAAGCATGCCTCTTTTCAGTAGAGGTATTTACTAATAATAGGAGTGCGGGATACAGCAGACACCCGCGTATATCTCACAAAAGATTAACGATTCTAGGCGATGTGAGAAAGCCCATACAGAAAAAAAACATAGAACGAGAATTGTCTCACGTCATATGGAAATGACAATCTGCAATGAAGAAAACTAGCTTTTTAGCGCCCCGAAATCATTTGATCATTTGAGATACTTCAGCTTTTTTAGTGTTTCAAAAGCGGCCAGTAGAGCTCTTAAAAACGTCAAACAGATGTTTCATTATGTCGTCTACAAAGCTCCTCCGTCTCAAAAAGCTTTTCTCCAAAGTCCGGCATAAAAGGTAGCAAACAGAAACTTTAACTTCATTTGCATTCCTAAGACAGTACCATACGGACGGTAAAGTAGGATTGCGGCAAAGAAGAAAAAGGCAAAATCCCGTCCATCTCGAGCCGAGCTGAAATACCCGGTAGGCCGAATTCACTGTTCGTTCGTGGACGGTTTCAGCGAGAATTGCTCACTTATTTGGTGGTCATTAAAAGGAAGATTGGTTCTAGTTTTCAAAAAACTGGAGACATGCCTGTTTGACGGTGCTTCCCACACAGGCGAGAGATCCAAAATCTAGCGTGTGTGAATTAGGGAAATCCGTCGGAAACTGATCGAAATTGATTACCAAAAAAATTGCCTTTTTATAGTTGAACGTAAGATTAAATCCAATATTCCAACAAGCTTTTAAGTGCACGAATACGTACCCATCGAATGATTCGTAAATGCACAAATAATGTAGTGCCCAAAAATTCCACTGGAGTATATTTCACTATCCTGTTCATACGGAGATGGGCCTCAAGTGACCAGAAACCACCAGCAGTATATCTAATCTAAAGAACTCAACTTTGCGTCGGCAAATAATAAATGCATTTCCCAATTGATACTTTTGATCTTCCACCTTCTTGGTTGCACGTAAAAGTATACACTTCCAATGCTTACTATCAACTTGATGGCAATGGAATGCAACGAAGGGCTTGCATGAGATGCGTAAAAATCGGATTCATAACGCTCTAGTATGTTGCTTGAATCTCTACGTGGTTTTATTCTCCATCCCAAGCATACCTTTTCATGCTTCTCCGTGAAGCAATCCATTTTGCTCGATGAATGGCAGTGCGACTGTAGCAGGAGGAAACTGTGTCAACTACATCGGTATGCTCCAGGGATAAGCTGACGAAGTAAAAACAAAACTTTACTTCCCGTTTGCCCTCAATACATTCAATTACATCAGAAGAAGAAAAAAAAAACGTCGGCACTTTTCTTAACTGGATCTGATGACGACGGTGAAAAAACTCCGACTGCAATCAGGAGAACATGTCGGACTTCCACGGTTGAGATCTTTGAGTCCGGGGTTTAACTGCGAAAGAAGCTCCTTCGGCCCGAAGGCTACTACCTTCCCCCTTTGGATGCTACGTTTTTGCAAACAATTCTAAAGTATTGAGTAACACACCAACCAGAGGGCATTTGAATGGCTCGTTAAACTTTGTGTGCTCATGTTTCGCTGCTCGCTCGCTCACTCGTTTGCTCGCTTCATTGGCTTCACAAAATGCATCCGAGAAAAATTGAAGAAAAACACGTGGATGGTACTTTCGACACGTAGAGACTGATGATGCGAAGGGGGAATACAATGTAACGGGATCTGCACTCTGCGGCAAGTGCACTACTGCTACTTTGGCATCTCCTAAGAGCAGCTCAATTATTTGAAAAATAAGCTAAGTTAACACGGACAGTGCGCACTTTTCAGTGTGGATTTGTAGGGTACACTGACGGAAAGGGTTCCCTCTGAAATATTGGTTTCTACAATCGGAAGCTGGTCTAGAGAAACGAACTAGTCGTCGTTCGAATATTAGTATCAACAGGATCGTAGCGCAAGCCATGCAATTGTCTGCTTTTTATGACATTCAATTCAGAACACCCAGCATGTTTAAAGAACTTCACTTTGAAACAATTTAGAGGAATTTCAGACAGCTTCATTTCAAAAACCTAATTAAAAATAATATCGCTATCAATGCTAGCTTGAACAAGATGTCCTTAATCCAGGTAAACCATTTTGCGAGGTAGCGAAACGTCAGTAGCAAAATCCAGCCGCTTTTCGTAAAGTGAAACCTCCCACCCCGGGAAAAAGACCACCAAGCAAACGGGCGATAATTGAAATGTAAAGGTGAAAATATCCTCGTCTAAAAACCGACCGACACATGCGAGCCAGGCGAGTGACAGTCGGTTAGCACAGTCCCATGAGAGTGACATTTATTATTTCCGTTTTCCCGACAGAGCTAACGCCAAGGCAGAGCGCCACCGGTTCCGGTTGAGAAGGCAATTTTCTCGATGCCAAGCAACGGAGAAGGAAAAGAGAAACCGAACGCACGAACAAACGCCAATAGATTGGATCGGGACCAAATTAAAGCGTCCAATGCGGAAATAACGTTCTTCCTCGCCGTTGTTTGATTTGAGTGCTTCACGGGGTGGAAAGATAGTAGAAAGAAGTGAAGCAAATAGCTCGAACAATCCAGTTCCAGGTGCTCGTCGTTGGTTCGACGGCAAAACGCGTTAAACTTAATGACCTGAAAGATCCAGGTCATTTTATTTATCTTGAAGGGAAGTGAAGGAATAAAAAAATCCACTAAATAGCGGAAGAATATGTCTCAGAGTAGTATTCCATCAGAGTTGGAACAGCCAACGACGATGATGATGACAGTCATAAATTAGGGAATGATGTCTTCAAACTCAACTGAAGTGAAAGAACATCAAAACTAAAACGGGGTTTAAGGTCTGCTTGAGAGCGAATGAAACGGAAACGCAAATAAGCTTATTAACATTACATCAAATAACCGGGCGGCCCCACTGAAACAAACCCTCAGAATTGGGCAACCTAAAAATCATTTTCGGTAAAGCGGCTAGAGATTTTTCTGCTCCAACTGTAAAACATCTTCTTTTTTTCGAGCGCATCAAAGTGTAGTACGACGAAACAAATGCCTAGTGATTATGTAAAGCAAAGACAGTTTGCCGGATCATTACAATGAAATTTAACAAATGACTATACTGTCTCCATCTCAATTGCCATTCTTCCACATAAACGCACACACACAGTCATATACAAACAAAACCGAGAAAAGACAGAATGGTTCCTTTACACTCATATAAGGTCAGATCAAAACTTTGCATAGAATGGGAGCGACGAAGCGAACGAGGCGGCTCTCGGTTTCACCCGCAAGAGAAGAGGAAGAACGGCTCTATTCAGTCAGCCGCCTTTGCCACCAGAGTGTGCGATTCAGGATGCTTTCACCCGGGGTAGGCTATGTGTCTATGGTCGGTATCCGGTGGCAGAAAATGGGGGGTCCGTATGGGGTGTGGGTACGGAATAAACACATTTGTTTGTATAGAGTACGGTACCCTGCAGAACCATTCCACCAGCCAGAGCAAAGGAAAGTAGACGCCTGCCAGTCTAGGACCAGATTCATACCCCGCCGAGCAGGCACAGGCAGGCAGGCCTCCGAACCTTGAAGAGCACATATTTATGTAGGTCCCTGGCTACTGATTAATGCCGAAGCCGTGCCAAGTCACAGGGAAACAGAGCATGGAGGAGAGTATTCATTTTTTTCCGGGAAGAAGTCGACAAACTTCGTCTATTCGTCTATCTGTCTGGCTCTGGTTGGCTTGACTGCTCGGCATAGGCACAGGCAGTATTAGTGGGAAATTAATATGGGATAATTGTTCTGTAGCACTAAATTGAAGAGTAGCATCCCGAGTGCTGTCATAATAACAATCGCTAGGCATAAATACTGTTTAATTCGTTGACAGATGAATAATGAGAGATACAGTTGATTTTATTTATTTCAATTACAGCCATTAGTTCTCAACATTTCAATACAAAATGGTTCATTCAACTAAAACATGCAGAATTAGACGAATAAAACAGGTGTTTTAATAGCCTGTCATCTTCTACAGTAACCGTAAGGCGTCTTGTTACAGAACTGACCTGCATAGAACAGAATTTACTTTCAGCAATGTAACCGAGTTATAGTAGACCTGACGTTTTTTGCCGTTGTATCAATTCTCAGTGCTGTAAAAATAAGCATTCAAATACAAGATGGCGGTTGAGTATAGCTCATGATGGATTTCAATGAAGCATTTTGATGATAAACAGTCAAAAGAATTCCTATCAAAGATCAGAAAATGACATAAGATAACATAACAATAATAAACAAGCAACACAAAATGAGAAAAAATAAAATAGAGCAGTTATAAATTGCTGACGATGTTGATGAAATATTAAAAAATGCGGCAAAAATTAAAACGACATTAGAAAATAGCAAAAACTGAGCATAAAAATTAAAATAGAGTGATACTCGAAGAAGATTGCAAATTTGATAGGAATAATATAATGTTATAGACACACTGATGAAACAGAAAAAAAATCTAGTAACAATTTGGATGAATACAAACAGTCCATCACAAGGTACAAAATATGCAAAAATAGTAAAACAAAGTTCATGGGTTGAAAGCAATAGTTTCGAAAGAGAGGAATAGCTGATGCGAGGATGTATAGAAATTAACAACAAATAATAACTAATGAAAGGAAAACCATCATTAAAAGAAGAAGCAACGAAATAAATTAATCAATACAAATATTTGCTGAAAAAATGTACAACTGCCGTAAAAACACACACACTATTAACAAATGCATTGTTGAGAGTGTTTTATTAACCCATTCCCATTGAACGATTAAACTGTTTAATACGGTTAAAGAACAGATTGCTGAGTAAAATGAGTTTAAGTTTGAAGGTACAACCTGATTTCTCTCCGTCGGGAATCGGTTAAAGAGTTATAAGGTCTACTATTGCTTGCAAGAAATTCTTCATTAAATAAATGCTGGGAGTCTATTGTGCGGGAATAATACAAAACTTCAAAGTAATACTGCACTATTTGGAATAAGAATAAATTGGCACGTTTTGTGTCGTACTGGAGTACATGTACAAGGGATTTTTTTAAGCCGGAAGCAAATTCAGAAAGCCAGCTGATACTGCTGCAATCCGCTACGCTACTGTTAATATAGGACCGTCCGTCCGTCCCACCATCTATTAAGAGAATGTAATTAGTTCGACCAGAATCAGGCTCTTTTATAGCCCAAAGTGTTCATACCCGGTTAACCAAGTATACTAATCATTCGACCGTTTTAGGAGAAGTCAGCAAGCGATCAATCAGAGGACATAATTTTCGTTTCAAGAAGGCTTAATAATTTTCAATAGTACAATAATTCGCATAACCAAACAACATTTTTCTGCTCTTGAACGGATGCGTGTATAATTTTCCAATCGGTTGCTACAAGAATGAAGAAAATCGGTTGAAAACATATCGACATACAAGCTTTTATAAAGGGACAAATTTCGAATCTTTTCAATCAAAAGATTTAAAAGTTTCATCGTGTTCCTCGGAAATTTTACGAAAGAACACTTATCACCCCGAGGTAATATGAGCTGATCTGGAGTTACAACATTTTTATGAAAATAGTTTAACATTTCTTAATATTTTTTTCTTACAATTTGTAGACGTAAGATGTCCGAAAAATACTGATAGGCGACTTTTGAAGAAAATTAACCAAGAAATCCAGAACAAAATATAATTTTTGACCGGAAGTGTCGCCAGATCGGTTGTTTTTGTATTTAAAAACTAAATTTGCATTTTTGGCAAATGCAACTTGTTTAATTTTAAATTAGATAATTTTATAGTTTGTTGTGATATGAGCCAATCTCGAGTTATAATATTTTTACGAAAATCGTTCTATGTTACTTATTCAATTTTTCTTACAATTTATAGACACAAGACGTCCGAAAAGTACTGGTAGGTGACTTTTGAAGAAAATAAACCAAGGTATTCAAAATAAAAATATTATTTTCGACCGGAAGTGTTGCCAGATGGATTTTTTTTTGTATTAACAACTAAATTGGTATTTTCCGGCAAATTCAGTTAATTTTATTTAAAATTTGATAATTTCAGCATGTTCCTAGGAAAATTTTACGTGTGAAACACATCACTCCGAAGTATAATATATATGATATATGCATTTTATGATTTTTTGATAATCATGCCGAGGTGATACATGTTTCTTGCGTAAAAAGTTCCGAGAAATACGTTGAAACTATTGAATTTAAAATAAAATTAGCTGCATTTGGGAAAAAGGCTAATTTTGATTTTCAATACAAAAACAACCTATCTGGCAACACTTCCGGTGAAAAATATTTGTTCTGGAATTATTGGTTCATGAATAAAAAAAAAATAATTAAAAAATGTTAAACTATTTGCATAAAAATAACATTAATCGAGATTGGCTCATATTACCTCAGGGCGATAAGTGTTTCTTACGTAAAAATTCCAAGCAACACGATGAAATTATCAAATTTGAAATGAAAATGGCTACATTTGCTGAAAAATGTAAAATCAGTTTTCAAATAATAATCTGTCTGGCAACACTGCCGATCAAAACATATTGTTTTTGTAGATTCCCTGGTTTATTCTTTTCAAAAATCATTTATTAGTATTTTTCGGATATCTTACGTGTATGAATTGCAAGAAAAAGAAAAGAGAGATTCTGGACAAAAAAGGTGTGACTTTGCAACAAAGAGGAGGGTCCCATAAAGCGGGAGGTATTCCGACCGACCCCAAAATTGAGATTTTTTCAAAGTGAACCTAGATGAATATTTTCCCTAACTTTGAGCCAAATCTGGTTTTACCTTAGAACTCATATTTAAAAAAAAAATAAAAGAATATAGTTTTTTTTAACCATTTCCCCTACCAAAATTAAAAGAGCATCAAAAGGCCGCAGAGTAATTGCTCGCAGAAGTTTCGTCGCATCTATGTTTGCTTACGAGGAAACTTCGTTCTCTGTTCCTGAAGACTTACGCAATTCCGAGCTGGTTAAGGGTACCAGAATTCACAAAAATAGGTACAACGTATTTTTTTAGTTTGAGCTCTAGAACAAACCAGTGTTGCAGTGTTTGTCACATGTGCACCAAACATCTATTTGGAATCTTTTTCCTTATAAAAAAGGAGAAAATCAAACCAATGTGTTTCATGCTTTTATTGTAAGGCTTTCTCTCGCATGCTTATTTGCTTCTGTATGTTATTATATTTTGACAATTGCATATGTTCGGATATCAGGGAATACGGTAGCTGTGCAGTGCATATGTTGCACAGGTGGACCCGACGTAACTGCTGTGTTGACAACTGGTCGACAAAAGTGAAAAAAATTATCCTGGAGCTGAAACCGGAAAAAATAAAGAGTATAGCTTCTCAACCATTCCTGTGAATTATGGAGCTTCTAGCCAAGTTGGAAGTGCGTAAAATCTCCGCCGTTGTTGTTTGAGTTCGCTTCAACGTTCGATCGTTCGATCTATTGCGATTTATTGGTGTACGGTGCGTGTATTTTTTCGGTTCGATTCTGTGCTGTGAAAACAATCGCCAGCAGAGAAGCAGCTGAAAATTAGCAGCAAAAGATACATCTTCGCAGAGTAAAGTGGCTAATAAAGGTTTTTTTACGGTGTCGGTTGAATTTTTGGGTCTGCGGTTTTGATTCTCTCGTCCCATATGGACGGAGAAGTAACCAACCCATGCGATTCTGAAGACGGAATCTCTGTCGATTGGCCGTTTGATACAAGCTGCTCCACAAAACCTAATCCGTTAGGCAAATCTATACCCGGATGGATATCCGGGCCCTTGGGTTGTCTTCCTTCGGCCCAGCGCAAAGGCAATTAGTACAGTGCATATTTGTAGGAATCTGACACGGTGACCGAAATCACTAAAGTTCGCCCTAATAAACTGCGTGTTTTAGTTTCAAGCCCCAAGCAAGCAAATGAGAATGCTGTTTGTGATCTTTTCACAGTGGAGTGCTAGTGTATATTCCAGCTTCTGCAGTGGAGATCGACGGCATGCTCACGAACTAGAGTCTGAACGTCGATGATCTGCTGGAGGCTGGAACCGGCCGTTTTGAGGATTCTAGCCTTCAGCCGGTGAAAATATTCGATTGCAAGCAATTGCATTCAGTAACGCTCGACAAGGGTGTAAAAACTTTTTCCGGCACTGTCCTGCCGAGATTCGTGCTCATGGATAAGGTGCGTCTACCCGTGCGCTTGTTTATACCGCGGGTAATGAACTGCCACAAGTAAAAGGCAGTAGGACTACGTCTAACCGCACTAGTAGGACTACGTCTAACCGCACTATATCGAGATACATTCCGCGAAAACTAAAACCAAGATGTAACGCCGGAATGAAAGATTTCAAACGGTTATACTGATGTAACCACATGATGGATCACAGTAATCAATATGTCGTTGGATTGATAAAATGATGGACAATTTTGTAATTCTTCAATTTTCATTATCACTTCATTGTCAAACAGTGAAAATTGAATAAAAGTTTCAAGGTCAAATTTTCACCAACAATGTACCAATCATATGCGAGCACGCCTAGCACAGACTTCATGAATAGACACCAACTGCATGCTGTGATATCCTGTATAGCAGTGGCAAAAAAAAATTTGACAGAATCTCCCCGTCCCAATAGGTCAACTAATGTTAGTTTCCATGAGCCTAGACTATTTTGATGTCTTGAAGGTGAAGCTTTCTCGGAAAGTTCGTAACCACCTCCACTATTAGACAGTATGATGTTCTGCTGTTAATAAATATGTTAATGTTAATAAAACTGATGTCTTGAAGGAAAACATGCTGGCACAGGCAACAGTACTGCACCGAGCATTGTATGAATAGAGCGCTGGTCATTCGTCGTCTATCAGTGCAGAAAAACTCGAAATTCATTTGTGTGCAGCCAAGCCAAGTGAAAACTACATTGCCGCTGTTGACGCACGGTGGGGCGTGGAACACAATCGAATTGCCGTTTGAATTGTCTTCTTCTTCTTGTTTCGTATAGCAGCAAATATCAGAATTCAATTTGATTTTTCGGGTACCGCAGAATACGCTGCGCCGCCGGGGACAACAAAATGCGTTGTTCATTTTTGAACTCTACATTCTGCTTTTTTTTCAGATTTATTTAAATAACTGAATATGGTATTTGAAAGACAATAGAAAACAAAAATGCTCCGTACATATCTTTGAATAGTTAGTTAAACGAGCTGTACTGATGATTATATTTTACTAGCTAAATGAATTTAGTCCAATATGACAATATTAGTTGCATCCTGCGGTGGCGGTATAGAGGAAAACCAAATTCATTTCATCTTGATATTAGAGTTCCGACATCAGTATTTGTGTTTTTCAATTAAATTTTTTTTTGAATTTGCATTTACAAGAAAATATTACTTTCCATAACCTTACATGTAATTGAACAACGCTATGCAAACATTAATTGCCGTGGCTAATGTTGTGCATCACTCTTGCCCAGTTTATTTTCGAAAATAACAGACATATAACCTTCAAATATGATATCTTCGTTGTTCTTTGGTATCTTGAAACTAATCAAATTTTTTCTGATTGATTCTGTATACTGATAAAATGTTAAAATTGACCTGAATTGAATGTTAACATGTTCATAAAATTCTATGTCAATTTCAAATTTTCTGTGAATATACATTTTCTACTAAAACTGTCATTCATTATCTTTATTTTTTCCACGAGCTTTTAACTGCAGGAAAAAAATTGATGTGACATCTTTGCCGCTTTGTGATCGGTGAGTGAGCCAACTTTAACAAGACAAATAGATATAGAAGGAAGAAGTTTATATTCTACTAAATCGTACTCAATTAAATATTTTATAGAAGGTTGCCTTTTCGCGTATTAAAGAAAATTCGCTGTATTAGAATGAAAGGTATTCATCAATAGTCTGGAAACCAAATTTAGGGGGAAATTTGGGTCTAGAGCTCTATAGCAATATTTTAGAGAAAAACTTTCTTCAACAAAGTTGTTACTTATGATAAAGCGCTTATTGAAAAAGTATCAAAAATTGGGGTGACCAAAAATTTCAATGCTATCAACTTTTTTATTTTTGTAGATAGAAAACCTTGTTCTACAATTTCATAGCTCCAATAATTTTAAGTAACTTTGTAAAAAAGATTTTCTCTAAAGCATTGTTATATAGCTCTAGACCCAAATTTTCCCCTATATTTGGTTCCTGGACCATTGTGAATGTTGAAGAGAATATTTTTTCTTCTAAGGTAGAGTGGTACAAAGAAATAATCAAAATACAGACCCCGTTCGATTTTGGCAACACGCCAGAATATTTTCTGTTGCCAAAATCGAACCATGCCAAAAATGAACGGTTCTGTTTTCATGACTTTTTTGACTTTTTAAGTGGTCAAAGACGACCTTAACAGTATAAATGGCCACCAATGAACTAGTTTTAGTTCCAAGTCGTTTAAGGTGTCGCTTGATGAATTCGGGCTGACGACCTAGATACTTGATATTACCACCCGAACCAAAATACCTCCCTTTTGGAAGATGTTGAGTTTAAATTGGTTAAAATAAATCAAGCAAACTACAAAAGTAAAAAGAGCTCAAATCAAACATAGCTTCAAAAAGAAAATATAAAATTATTGTAGTCCTACGTCAACTATGCGGTCGTGTCTTGGATACCAGCCTCCTACTATTTTATTTTGGGAGATAAAAAATAACAATGTTCGGCATAAACATGCATATTGGGATGACTGATAACTTCGTAAAAGGTTTGAAAATTTGGAAAAATCTGAGAAAAAATTTATAACGAAAATTGTGATTTTCAGTACCTCTTCATAGAAAACTTTATGTTGCTCGTAACATATAAGAGATAGACGCATGGTGTCTTCGACAAAGTTTATTGTTTTGAGATCATCTAAAATTTTGCCGAAGACACTAGGCGTCTATCTCAATCTGTTAAAAAATTAAATTTTCTATCTCACTTTTAGGTGGATTGATCACTCATATTCCTACATTTAAAGATGTATTTTTGAATATCTTGAAACTTCTCCGAACATACATTATGGGTATAATCAACATTTGAAACGCTATTTAATTAATCGCACGAAAACGGCAAAATAAAACACTGTGGATTGGTAACTTTAATTGATGATTGTTAAAGTTTGCTAACTTAGTTTTACAATCTGAAGACAAGTTCAGACAGAGAACAGATTGATATGTATACTACTGTTTGAATTTTACCCAACACATTTCGAGTATTTCGGTCGAATACACAGGAGGTTTCTGAAGCTGCTTAGAATATGTTCCCTACCCTATAAACTAGGAGAAAAGCAAAAAAAAAATAAAAGAAGAAATAATCAAATTGAATAAAACTTCAACCAAAATTTGGGATACGAAAAACAAAATATTATTCGAAGTTAGAAGCAGAGAACAAATAAGGGGAAATAATTGGTACAAGAAATGATGGATGTCCATGTGAGTTATTCCATCTCGAGTGTGAACACTTCATGCCAACGACCATCTCAGATTAGACTTAAGGTTTGGAGAATTGTTCATATAAGGTCACTATGCAAAAATCCCACTTTTGGTGTCGATTGCATCAATCCTTGCTCCCTGAGACCCTCCCTTTTTTTATGAAACTGCAATTTTTCGATAAAAATCCTTATTTTGTTTTAACTATGGCTACAAATACATTAAGTCTAAAAATAAATTCATACATTATTATTGAAAAAAATTAGCCAAAAAATCCATAAAAAAATATCAATTGTAGGTGGCAGTGCTTTTCCCTTTTTACACGAAAACACTCAGCACATCGAGGTATTATGAGTAAAACTCAAGTTACAGCATTTTTAGGGAACGAAGTCAAATTTTCTCTTCTTTTTTTTTTTCTCAAGTCTCCGATTATTTAATATCAGTGAAAATTTTAGAATTTACATTTAGAAGAAAATTAGTCAAGGAATAATAAAAATCATTAATTCATAGCGGCAGTGTTGCCAGATATAAAATTTTCGCATTTGAAAAACTAAACTGCATTTCTCGGCAAATGCGTATATTCTGACTGCAAATTTGACAATTTCATCGCATTACTGAGAAAATACTCACCACAACGAGGTATTATGAGCAGAACTCGAGTGAGCATATTTAGGAAATAAAGTCAAATTTTATCTAACTTGCGCCTTAGTTTTTATTTTTATTTCGCTAATACAGTCAGGTATTTTTACGCGGGGGATACAAACCTCGTTAAAACCACGTGAAAAAAACAAAAATTTCGAACTATAAAATAAATTGTTTTTTGTGGATATTCAAGCAACTGGCAACATTTCCGGTCCGTTTTTTTATATTTTCAGAATTCTTTGGCCAATTTACTTCAAATTGCATTATTCAGAATGTCCATAATCAAAGGAGTTCCAAAGGAAATTGATATTTTTTTCTGGATACGTCAAGGACATTTCCTTTAAAAATAAAGTTTCAATTTATTTCTGGACATTATGTATTTGTACGCATAATTGGAAGAAAATAGAGGTTTTTTTTATTCCACGGATCGAGGGGTGACAGAATTGACACTGAAATTAGAATTTTTGTAGAGATCTCATATGATCAATTCTCTAAATCTGAGAAAATCTTTTACACATGACCCATAGAGGTAATTAGATTGAAGTAATCTTAAAAATAAATGAAATGCAAAATAATGAAGATTACTTGATGCGCAAACGATTATTATATTTTTTTATAAAACGCTATCCAATTAAAGCCTGGTTTGTAAACTAGAAAAATAACAACAACAGGAATCAACAATAAAAATAAATAAATAATATAATAATAGAGATCAACAAAGAATGCATATTGGATTTAAAAATAAAAAAATAAAAAAAACATGCACCGCAATAAATAGAAATATGTTCCAAAATATAACATAAAATAAAGACAAATAATGGAAAAAAACAACTGTACAATTACATATATTTTGTGCGCAGGTACAGGTAAGCAACATCTAAGAGATTAATAAAAAATTGAGTATTGACTATTAGTGCTGAAAAATAAAAAAAATGATGATATTTACCATAAAGAGTGATAACGAAGATGTCCAAAATAAGGGGACAGTTGTCACATCAAAAGTTTTTGTAAAATTTATTATGCAGAGCGAAAAAAATAGTATGAGGAGAAAAACTGATAGCAATAAATATATATTTACAATTTTCGTCGAAAACATCCAAAACTCAAAATGACAAAACAACATTTTGAGTGTTTTAGAGTTGAAAATTTATTCCTTGATTAAAATCGACAATTATGTTAAAAGATATGAATTTTGTTAATAAATATTTAATCTGTAAAGTCGAATTGATGAAATGACAAGCGAACGCGCTTACCGTTAATGAAAAATAACATTTTCCAAATGAAATTTTGTTGAGAAGAAACGTGACTAGTACATATCTAATAAAGACAGATGCTTCTCATACTAGGCATCCACATTGCGATTGAAGTATTGTATATTTGATTACATCTATCGTACACAGCAGATCCCTGCTATGCTTTTACACCGTATGCGTTGAGCATCAGCAGTCAATAAGCATGCTCCGCACGTCAACTCATACATACCAAGTATTAAATTGCACTGACTCCAGCCTTAACAGGTGTTTGCTGCAGCAAGGGGAGTATATTATTTCTCTTTCTCTCTCCCCTATCCCTTCATGGCATCGCAATTCAAACAGGCAACGCAGACAGAGAACAAAGCCTACCCGGGAAAGCAATTTGCTGAAAAGCATAAACACAGTCTGCTTGCGGCTCCCTGAGACTAGGCGCAGGCAATAACTTATGCGCCAGTGCGACAACAGTTTGGACTCTTTATTGCAACTCCGCCTGATTTTGGCACTCACATGCCATCATTTTGCCATCTTATCAGGGCGAGTTTGTGCGTTTCACAAATTCAAACAAAGGGTCGCACCCTCGCATTTGCCATTTTTCTACCGTATCATCCCTAACGTTCGATCATGCTTATGTTTTTTTATTCGGCTGCAGTTGGGGGAGAAAAACTGTTGAATTATTGTGCTTAGCTTAGGTCAAGTTCGGCCCGCAGGGAGTGATTCTTCATTTCCCCTGCCACGGAATAAAGTCAATGATTAGGCCCGTTCGATAGGCATCTATGATGAACAACATTTCGTTTGGATTCTGATGGATTCATAGAATAACCAACAGCAATCTTGCAGATCGCCTTGGCTTAGTGGTAAATCTTCAGTATTAATAATCACACATCCCGTATTTTTTCTCATTTTCTTCGGAGGAAACGATATGGATTTTACTACCCAGTTTCGAACTGATTCACATTGGCGGAACCGTCGGGCTTAGGGTTCATCATCATTATTATTTTCATCATCTTCATCACCATCAACACCGAATGGACCGCCAAACGGACCGAACCGATCGCCTCGAACCTAATGAGATGGAAATCCCCCGTGCATCAACGTTGCCGACGACGTCGTCGTCGTCCTTTATAGCTGGCTTTAGTGTTTCAGCAGCAACGCCTGAACATCATTATTAGCCGTATCAGAACATTGATGAACAGGGCGTGAAGGATGCGCACTGCATTGCTGGGAAATGGATCATTTATTCTAATATTGTTCGATGTTGGCAATAATGAAGCGGATTTATCGTGGAAATTAGTTGTTTGCAGGTTCCGGTGAAAACGTTCGCAATAATTTAATAATGTTTCACGTAAGCTTTCTCGAACAATAGAAAACTCAACAGCGAAAAATAGTAACACAGGTATGGAAATTGCTATTTATCGTAACGTTATACCAACCAACATTGCATTAACCGTTTTAATAACAAAAGTTATACACACCCACCGTCTCTGCCAACGTTTCAATGCTCGGAACTTGGAAATTTCTGTTCGGATTTCCAATAAAGGAGCAAACATCACGACCAATAGCTTGAACCCTGCAGGCCAAAGTTAGGTGGAAGCCACTTAACTGTGCTCTGTGCGGCAAACTTTTCCTGCCATCTTGCTGCATCTTCCGGATCGACAAGCCACTCGAACTGGAGCAGCAACTGGCAACTACCGGAAGTCAGAAATTCATAAGTTTTTCCTTCCCCGTTTTCCGGGCTGGGCACAGAGAACCCCAAGAGGTGCAAAGTACCGCACAGTGCCACACCGCTACTGCTGCAGTAACTTGCACACGAACCGAACGGCCAATAAAACCGGACGGTAAACTTTCGCAACAGTAGCTGATACTCGACAAAATCTGCAGGCTGCAGTCAGTAAATCCGCAAGTTATGCAACGTCGACGACTTGAGCAAAATGTCTTCGGGCGATCAGTCAAAACTTTCGACTTGGAACAATAGTGCCGAGAAGTAGTCGTCGCTACTTTCCATTGAGCTTACGTGCAACTGTTTCGGGGGAGGATGGCAACGAATAAAAGCACACTGGTAAGCATCCGTTGCCGCTGGGTCAACGTTGATTGACACTTTGTTATATTTTGAATTCGAGTAAACGTTGGATGTACACAACAAAAAATACAGAATTGAATATTGTTTTACTAGATTTCGGTTGATTTGGGTCTGTATTTGTGGTGGAAACATGCTGTGATATTTTTAAATTGCAATTGTTAATTGGGTTTCACAGAACTAAGGAACAATGAAACACCTGTCCTAAACATTGACAGTTTCAATTCCAGTTAAAATCATTTTGGATTCCAGGAGACCAGGAGAGAGAAACACTCTCATTCAAATCGAAAATAAAGTGATTCGTGCAGGCGTGTTAACAGAAACAAAGTAAGTTATTTATATTTGTTCGTCAAAAAAGCGGTCCATTCCACCTCAGGAATACCGAAAATTCATGAAGATTAGATTTATGTGAGAAAAGTGCCAAACGCCACTTAACTCCTACTAGTTATACCATTCGAATTCCTTCTTACCAACCGAATGGTATTAGAAGGGACGAAAAACAATATAAAACTTCTGTATAGAAAACTCATTGGGGAAAGAGTTCTCCACTTCAAATCTCATACTTTCTAACAAAAGTTTTACTACGAAGCAATTCGAATACTACAAGGTATACAGTCTTAGGGGTTGTATAAAATGGTAACGTGGAACTAAACACAATTTCTAGTTACAAAGGTTATAGATCCGCAGACATAATCA
This sequence comes from Wyeomyia smithii, assembly GCF_029784165.1. Taxonomy (NCBI): domain Eukaryota; kingdom Metazoa; phylum Arthropoda; class Insecta; order Diptera; family Culicidae; genus Wyeomyia; species Wyeomyia smithii. The sequence goes on from NC_073696.1 coordinate 258,166,878, forward strand.
ATTCCTTTATTCAGTAACTTCCGTATTTTTATTCTCAGTTTTCACTTGAAATCTTTTTTTTTTTAAATATATTGAACAATATTCGAAAGAATTTCGTTTACACTTGTGCCTCTACTGTTTTTAGTAATGTTTTTTTCGAAACATTGTTCAAGCAAGAACGCTATTTCAAAAACCTTTACCTTTGAGACATCAAATTAGTGTATGTGTATGAAAGCAAACATCAATATATCTGTTAGGACGGGAAGCCTATTATTTTAAGATACTGATACAGAAAATGTCACAGTAAATGGTTGATGTCTATTCATGTCGTGTGTACTAGGCATGCTCACATGTGATTGGTTCATAGTTCGTGTAATTTTGTCCTTGAAATTTTCATCAATTTTTGCTGCGAAACAATATGAAATAATAATGATAACTAGCGTATTACAAAATTGTCCAACGTTGTATCTATTTAGCAACATATTGGTTATTGTTATCCATCATGTTCTTATGCGATTATTATGGTTTGAAATCGGAACATTTTCCAGTTTCATTTTCAATTTCACAGAAAATATCCCAGTATTTAAAATAAACAAGTAGTCCTACGTCAAAAAACCAACATTCGTAAAAATATTTCTGAACGTTCATTCAGTTTAACGGGTTTATGATTATGATTATGATCAGGCGCGCGGTATTTTGACTGCGCTCAGTGTGACTATCCTCATACATCGGTTTCGAATTTCAATTTCAATGACCACGTATCATCGACCTTACATCGTATAATGCTCGGGTGTGCCTCGTATTGGCTCTTTGGTCAGAGACCTTTTCCCCCTTACTCGCTTTATCGGTTATTTGAGCGCTTATCCATCATGTCACGAAACAACGCGGCGTGATTTTTTCCACTGGTACCAGTAGTTTGCTTAGTTTGCGTTTGGCGTGCGGTTGTTGCGTTTTACGAGACCATTTGTTTCAAGGTAAGGTTCAAAGTAAAGTTCACGGGATGAAACGCGAAGTTTAGTGTGATAGAGACTGTTAACGATTGGTAGGTTGCCGAAGATAACTAGAAACTTCAATTCTCCTGTGTGCCGATGCAGCAATCGTGGCGTGGCTCTATTTATATCGTCTCCTGGTGGCCGGTTGCCCAGAGACAGAGAAGTAACCATATCGTGCGCGAATTTGTGTAGGAAAGATCGCACGATTAACCTCGATGGATCCAGATCAATTCCTTTCCATTAACACCAATTCCTTCCTTTGATACTTGTGGATGATGCAGAGGATTCCTCGGTCTCTAGTAGCAACAAGTATTAAACTAACACTCCTGATATCCCTTCCTCTATTGATCTGCATTGGGCGTGGCCAGCTACATTATTGACCAGTGAAAAGAAAGATCTCCAGGAATTGTACACTGAAAATGGCTTGCTACTCCTAGGCACTATTTTGACGGTTCTTTGTACAATTTCAGCTGATTCTGGTCAATCACGGGCAACACACGGGCGATCAAATATGCTATGCTATGCTAAGCTTTATGATTATGATTATGACCATTTGATTGGTTTGTTTCAGAACAGAATGGCACATACTTATTTGATGTTAAATGCACGTTATAGATAGATTGAACAGGAATAAATTTATTTTTTATTACGTTGCCTTGAATTAGGAAACTAAGAAGTTTCATCAGGAAAAGCCTTCCTATTAGCTTGAGATGATATTTACTCGGACAGTGACCAGTGATCAGTTCAGTATAAGTACTAAGATCTAGTATAAGTATTAAGAGTATTATCCCAGTTCAGCAACACCTGACTTTTTTCCCATCCTGATAGCTCCATCTTTAGTGCGCTAAAGGAAATCCCACAGAATGGTTCAGGACCGATAAGTGTCGTGGCTGATCCAGCTCTTGCTAATTCCTTTTCATTTCCTTCGATGCCACAGTGTCCAGGAACCCAGTGAAGGTTTACCTCAAAGACGGTCAGTTTTCAACAAATTTCATTCGTGCCTGCAGCAATAGATTGGTAATTCAGCTACACGTTCACTAAAGTGCGGAAAATTGTGATTTTGTGACGCTAACTATTGTACTGCTAAAAAATGCAGAGCTTTGTTTTGAACGCGGATTTCACCCGATCAGAGCTGAAAACGAGACCAGTGATACCAAATGTGCAGATTTGTCTGCAAAACGCAGATTTTTGGAGTCCGTGTGCAGATATTTATTGATTAGCAGATATTTGCAGTTTTTCCACGTTTCTGCAGATTTTTGTCAGAATCTCCTTTATTTGCGCAGATTTTCTTGAAATGTGTGCAGATTTTTACAGACTTTTGCCTGCGCGAGCGAAATTTTTTCGGATCACGGATAGATTTTCTTCAGATTTCGAGTACATTTTTCCGGTTTTTCGAGCAGTTGCAGACATTTTTCAAAAACATCTGGCATCTCTGAACGAGACAAAATATCGTCTAATATGGGTATTTCCGGAATCAAGATGCTGTGTCCAGAAACCGGATGTTAAAATCAAGATAGTGAGAGGTCAAAAGTTAACCTTAAATGCCATTTTTAAATTCAAGATGGTGACTTCCAGTTTCTGAAAAACAGCCTCAAATGACCGAATATCACCCGAAACTGAAATTTAATGCTTCAGACAATCGAATTGATTAAACCTAATAAACTGAAAAAATGTCCTGTTGAATCCTTGAAACCAGCAGTCAGAGTTTCCTATTTTTCTTCATCCTGAGACAGCGGTTCTCAACCTGGGATGGGCGAAAGAAAAATCAGTAATGGCGCACAAAGCAATTTTTCTTTATAGTTCATCATTTATTGTTCAAACTTGCTCTTGAAACATGACTGTAGCAATCAAACAAACCATAGTCCAATTTGAAACCTGAACTAGACTACCACAACATGAGCTACCAGTACTCTCTCTTCCACTCTGCAACAATTAGTAACGTTTGATTGTAGAGGTAGGCGATCCGCTCACGAAGTGATCTAAAGAGCTGATTCTTTGAAGTGAGAGAGTGATCTACCGAATACTCTCGGCAAAAACTGATAGCTGAATTTGTTGATCAGGCAACGCAAGCGAAAGCCATGTGAAAGTTTTACAATCCTTTTACTGAGTGCAAAGCAGTGCGCGGAGCTGCAATAGAACTCCCAGCAACCAGCCACAACTGGCTGTTTGCTTCTGCTATGCATAACCCATACACCAGCTGCGAGAGCAAGCAAAAAATAACTTGCTACAGTTCACCCACAAGCACAGGGACTAGGTAAGGCCGAGTATGTACACGAATGGATAGTTAAAGTGAAACGAAAAAAGCGAAAGAACTAGTTAACTAATCTTCTGAATCTATATAAATGCAGGCAATCCGCTCGCGGGCAGATTAGAAGAGGCAGTTCTTTGCAAGAACTAGTATTTATGTCATACAAACCAAAAATTTTGATAAATAAACTCATCCAAATACGACTTTTATTTGATTTGAATATTCGTTTAAAGTATCAGTGCATCTGTAGCACTTTTTTCACAAATATAAGCGGCAAATTTACAATTTTTTTGAAAAATTTGCTTGAAAAAGTAGCACAAAAATGGATTTGGGCTCAAACTACTCAACATATTCTAGTGAAGTTGGTATAAACCTGTATATATTTTAAGAGCTCTATCTTTTCTTTTTCTAAAACTACTAAAACATTAGAAATCGGTTGAGGAACGACCAAGACCGAGAAACGGTATTTTAACCATAACTTCAAATTTTAGGGGTGTTCGCAAAATTTCTACGATGAGGGAATGCTACACTCATCAAGACCTACAACCTTCACTAGGTCATTACAGAAGTTCTTGTATTGTTTTTTCATTTGTAGCACAGTACTATATACTGGAAGATGGAGATGTAAAATGCTTGAGCGCTTCGAGGTACTCCTAAACTGCGTCCGATTGAGCTGAAATTTTGCACAAGTCTTTTTTGGGCCAATAAACAAAATGTACATGGTCGGCTTTTGAAAGCGTGCATACTCGACGTTAGCTAGCACCTGTCCTTGAGGTTAAAATTAGTTTTTGCTTGCTCTCGCGACTGATGAATGGGTTATGCTTAGCAGTAGCAAACAGCCAGTGCGGCTGGTTTCTGGGAGTTCTATTGAAGTTTCGCACGCTGTTTTGCGCTGGGTAAAAGTTGTGTAAAGCACTTCACATGGCTTGCGATTTCTGATAATAAATTATACTGATCGTAAATAAAATGAAGAACGGGGAGGGCGAGTGAGCGATTAAAAAGAACTAGTTCACGTTAGAGAGCGGAACAGCTCTGAGCCGCTCACTGTAGTAAACCATTTTCCCACCTCTATTTGATTGAACTCTCTCTTAAAATAACGTAAAGCTTAACAAAAAAAAAATATTAAAAAATTACCCAATTTTAATTCTGTAAATAAATTACGTAACGGTGCCAAGCGGAGCCTGCCAAAATCATTTCCAATAGACAATTATCAGTTTATAGTGACGCTTTGACCCGTCGCTTTCAATTGAAAAACTTTTGTATCATTCTCAAGCTCTTTGTGAGTCACATGAAAACTACTCGGAAGCAAGAGCTTTGATTTTGGCAACTGAATGGCTAGAAACTGATACAAATACTGAAAGAAAAGATTATCACCGTCACTCTCACATGACGGTTCTCAATCGAAAATGACAATGAGCGCTAACGGAGACAGGGAGCTTCCATACAGTACTTCGCGCAAATATAGGGACGAAGGAGAAAAGAAAACCGTGACGATATGAAACGGAGAACACCAATACCAGTTTCACAATCCGAAGTGGTTAAGCAGCGCCAGTGAGCAAAGGCGAAAAAAATGAAACTGTTCGAATCGAAATGACAGCGCGGAATTATCAGTTTCATTATTTTGTTTCGAAAATGTTGAGCCCTGGTGCCAAAGATTCCACTCTCATATGTGAGCTCAACCCTCTTTCAAGCGTTCCGTAATTTTTGTACGCCACCTGAATTAAATTTGTAAAACTAAGAATAATAACGAATGCGAATGCATTACAGTCAAAGATTTATAAAATAATATGAAGAAATAATGTTTGAAAAATGCAAAATTTTAACCTACGCAAATCAGACATTGAGAATAGGAAATTTTTGTGGTAGAATTAAATTAAAACATTGTCTATTCTCAATATCTAATTCCATTATACACACTCAATAAGAAATTCATAAGTTAATGACAGTTAACGGTATAAATTGATCAGAACAGTCAGAATATCATTCGCTTAAGCTTGAGCTTGACGAGCCAGAACAGTCAGAAATTTTTTCAATTGTCAAACCAAAAATTTTTATCTATTGGGGACAAAGGATTTTATGATAGTTTGAGACCCTTTCCTCCTTTGGAAAGAAGGGCTCTCATACAAATAAAGCACAAATTTCTACATAACTCTCAAACTTATCAAGCAAATAGAGCCATATTTGACATATGGATGTTTTGAGGAGCAAGAAATATTTCTATGGTAGTTTGACACCCCAACCTGCTCTGGAGGAGAGGGCTTCCAGGCAAACGAAACCTAAATATCTGTTTACTGGAGATTTGAGCAAGCAAATGGAACCAAATTTGACGTGTGAAGATTTACAGGAGGAAGAAGTATTTCTGTGGTAAATCGACACCCCTTCCTCCTTCCCTCATTACTCTTAAAGGGAGGGAGGGAGGAAGGGGAATTTCCATATAAATTTCTGCATAACTCGAGAACTAATCAAGCTATTGAAACCAAATTTGACATGTTGAGGTTTTTGAGGGTAAAAATATGGTTTTGGGGAAGAGGTGGTTATATTTTAGAGCTCAGAAATCTTTGAATGTCTGACAATGAACTGTAGGGAACTGATGAAGCCTTACAATACAAATATACACCACGGGAAAAAATACTTTTCTGCGGAATTGAAATATTTAATACACAAAAAAAAGTTTTTTTTTTTGTTTTCAGAAAAACCTGAAGTTATCACGGAACATCCGGTAAAAAGTCCTGGATGAAAAATGAAAGAAATTCCGTTTTGAAGGTTAGATCATTAGAAAAATAATGTGAATATTTTTCAATATATTTGTATTCCAATGATTGTGGACGATTTGGAAAGACATTTCCATCAAAAAAACTTGTAGCGAATTGCTTTCTTAATGTTCTAAATGTGAGTTCTAAATGTATCTAGTTAATACGAATTAAGGATTAGAAAGTTAGAAAATTCATAACAGATTTTATATTAACACAAAAAAAACGATTGAATATTCTTTGATATTTATTTTTCCTAAAAGTTGACATTATTCCAAAATTTTTGGAACAAAGTTTAGGGTGGAGAAATGTATGGAAAATTTTTACTTTCAAGAAAAGTTAGAAAGAATTTCTTCAAGTTCTACTTTTAAGAGAACAATCAAATTCCAATGATGCAATATGATTTTAATCACAATTTCAAACCATAGAATCTTTAGTGAGTAACTTTTTGAATGCATCCGTTTTAATGATATTTCAATATAAGATTCGGAAAGTTCGAGCTTTTTATGAAAAAAAAAAACGTTATTCACGGGTTATGCGTGCTTGCTTCAACAGCACAAGATTAGATGAATAATTTATCAGTTATTTATTCAACCGTGGAAATAAATCTGTGTGAAACTAATCTCCGATTTAACATGCAGTGTACAAAAAATACTGTGATGTCTAGAACGAATATAGCAGTTTTAAAAAGGTAGGTCTAGTCTTTCTCTGTTAATAAAATAACTACCATTTTGGTACAATGAAATATTGAAAAAAAAAATAAATAACAGGAGGGTTGTTACAAAGCCACGACCGCAAGGTTGAAGTAGAATACTTTTACAAGAAAGATAACCCGGATGCTTACGTGTCAGTCATTTTTTCTAGTAAATAAACGTTGACTAATCAGATCAATCGAATTTTGCGCTTCAAAAAGGATTGACCATTTTCAATAATATAGTAAGTTGCTTGTCATGGTTGGGACTTGACAATTTCTAAATTTTGAGATGAAATTTTCTCGGATGTCGTCCTCATGACTGAAGGAAAAGATAATTCAGTACGTTCTGAGACACGGAAATAAAGTAAAATTTATAACTTTTACAAATTTAAAAATGTTAATTAACTCAAGAGAAAACATTAACGCTTTAATCATCAGGTTTTCATTTCATCCTGAGAAGGACAATTTGTTGTTCAATTTAGTATCGGATAGGATGCCGATTACATCTTTGCGTTATCACTGACAGTGCGAACAAAGTATTCGTTGTGATAAAACAAACAGTGAAATGCTGATATAACACTCAAAACTAGACGGCTCACGTGTTGTCAAAATGAGTCAACTTTTCATTGAATGCATTTACTAGTGCCCACTAAGGCACAGAAACTGCATTTAACTAAAGTGCCTCACTGCATCAGCCGTTATCGATGCTGAGATCCGCTGCTACTAGTGCGCTATCCATAGCCATGCCACAGTTGTGGTCGCTATACGCTGCCATTGGTATCCACTGTCCCTGCATCAGCTAACCCAACTGCTATCGTTGCTGGAATCCGCTGCAACTAGTGCGCTATCCATAGCTACGCCACAGCTGTGGCCGCTTTCCGCCATCGCTGGTATTCACTGCACTGCTAGTGCTGCTGCTAAGGGAGGACGACTGCTGTTGTCGCTGTCTAGAACTATTATGAGCGGATTCGACTGAAACAGGCTTTTATATAGGCTGAATAGCATATTTTCAATTGCAAGGTATAGATTCTGTCGACCGTGCTTAGGAAGCAATCATATAACGACCAATCAGAGGTCGAATTTTTCGTTTTGAAAAGGCTTGACTATTTTCAATAGTACAATAGTGTGAATAATAAAATTACAATTATCTTCTTTTGGGAGGGATCATAGAAGATTTTCCAATCTATTGCTGCAAGAACGAAGGAAATCCATCGAATACTAACCGATTTATTAGCATTTGAAATTGGACATATTTTTCACTTTTTTCGGTTTTAGGTTTTCATTTCACATCCCTATGTAGCCGAACTTCCTGAGAGAAGTATTCTACTTCAAAAAAAAATTATTCGCTAAAGCGTTGTTTCTATTTGCGAAATAGGAGTATTCTATAAACCATAAGTATTGAGCGATAAATACCTTACGGCAGGTCCGGAATTGAAGGGGGGGGGGCAAATGCCCCGGGCCTCCCGACTCCAGGGGCCCCATAGTCCTGGGGCGACCTTTTTTTTTGCTCGTCACCTTCCAGAATGTTACCTCTAAATAACAAATTTGCCCCGGCCCCCCACCGTCTAAATCCGCCCCTGCCTTACGGCGATCCTCAAATTCACTGTTAACACCTAAAATACCTAATTATCTCAAGCTCAAAGTGAAACAAAATGCTTTTCACTGGCAATGTTTTTTTGGCATTCGGAAACGCTCTGAACATGAGCTTGCATTTTGTATTTTTTTGACCAACTGCTTACCCATAAATGGGTTTGGAGAACTTTTTTACTATTGAACTATTCGAAAAAAATTTTCCATGATTCTGGAATGTTATCAAATACTTATACGTGTACAAAGTTTCATTATTCGCTTATATGCGAAATGAAATAATTTTAGGAATTTCAGCACTATTGTTATTCCTAAAAATTTTGACTAAGCTAAAATCGAAAAATTGACGAACAGGAACCTAGGTTATAGCAAACCCCGAGGGAATGTCCAATGCTCCTGTTCAACGTTGATTGGATTTTTTCCATCAAAATGAGAAATGGGTATCCTTCACCATCACGCAAAGTGAACCTATCAGGAGCGAAAACCAGAGGCACATTTTTAATAATCTTTGCTTCTTTTTTCGCTCATGGACCACAAAAAAAAACCTGCTCGAACGTTGTTCGAGCCTGCCATAAAAAGTTCACGTCTCTCACATAAAATATTACTGCAATGAAATTTGCCTAGGTTCAAAAATTCCACCCTGGCCACGATAACTAATCGGGACAGAACTCTGACGAGGATGACGACGATGATGATGAACATTGGTGACAACAGTGAGGATGCTTGCAGTTGATGGATGAACGTACGTCTCTTGTCTTTTCTATCAAAAAGCTACCGAAAGTTGGCAGCATGAACCAAAAGCGTAGGTGTCACTATGTGTGATTGTCTATGCGCTGTTGTGAGTTTACTGGTATGTTTGGGGCTTCAATGTCAATGCATGCAAGTGCAGAGACAATCTCGGAGCAGACGACAAAGTCGTAACTATTCAGGATTCAACATTTTGGTATATTTTGCCGGCTGTCTGCGAAGGAATCAACACAGACAGAGCATATCTCCCCATTCTTAACGATTCTTGTTGTGCTGTATGTTAAATATATAGCAAAATGGCCCCTACAGAGGGATACCCGAGATACGGAAATTAACTTTCTACCAATCGCGATACGGGATCGTACCGGAAATGATGCGCAGCCAGAGGGCGGGAGAGAGACAAACCACCACCAATCTTCAGCTAGCAGAAACGATAATTATTTAGCTAGACTGAGAAACAGATTATTGGTGGTCACCAAAAAAATCAGGCTTTGAGAAAAAAAAATCGATCAAACAGAAACGTTTTTCGGCCAATCAGGATTTTTCAATCTGCTTGTTGTTCGCAACTGAAGCATGTTTGAAAAAAAAAATCGATACACACAACCGAAGCGGGGGAAATGTTTCCAGAGCACAAATTAATTTAGCACAAAAATGAGATTACCGGACCCTTGCTATCGGTTTGCCACTCGAATAAGTGCAACGTACGGTCGATATCGGCCGAGTTTTCTGCTTCAAATGAGAAACGTATTCGATAGTCCCGTTTTCCTATATTTAGCCTAACAGCTAAGGGTGAGCTAGGTCCAGAGCAAACAGTGCTGCAGAACAAATTAGATTCAAGGGTAGAATTTCCTAGGTTGAGGAAAATTTTCAGCTGCGCGTATTATGGCAGGGTGGGAATAGGTGTTGTTTCTTGTTTGTTGCTTAAACGTGATACGGTTACCTGGGAATGGTTTTTCATTAATTTGGACTGAGTTCGTATTTAGTAATTTATTCAGTTTGTTGGTAAAAGTTTGCCTTATTGCTCTGCTATACCGAAAGTTTTGATTAGTTGCGAGTCATTGGATTTGAGTTTTTCACGAGCCTACGTTACATGGCGACCGTGACCAGAATCATCAGACGCAGTAGAACGCAAAATAGATTGAAAGCTAATTATGTGAATGGGAAAATTAGATAAATTGATAACTCATTACTGATATTAGTTGAATTTACACAAGCAGTTGCTAGATTCGTGGTTACTTTTTGTAAAAATAGACTCGTCTATTGTGATAAAAACTAATTTACTTCCTCTGTCGCAAACAGCACTCCTGCTTCTGTAGTACTCGTGAAATTGCTAACCATTTCTCGGTTTTGTTGAGAGTTCGTGTAAAATATCGGGTGCCTTTTTTCATCCCCTTACCCAAAACTTTAAGTTTATCAACAAAACTGAAGCTCGCTGATGCATGAAATTGCCATATTATGATTTCACATGACTGGGGCATGCTATATATACACGCAAAAACAAAGACGATTGATTGCAGCGTTCCGCGCAGCGAGATAAAAATTACTAGGTTGAATCAAAAAACGTTGTTCGCCTCGTTGCTTCTTGTTCGAAGAGTGTTCTAGCAAGCGACCAAGTGAACCTCTTTATTGCTGCGATTAGAAACGCTACAGTAGCCTCAGCGAATTTCGACCAGTCATAGTGAACGAGCATCGGTAAATGACAGCGCAACCGAAAAACTCGTAGCCACAAATAAAATTACAAAGCACCACTCTCTTATCTTCAGTGACATAACGCTAGGTGAACAAGATGGAAGTAGAGCTTGCTTACGTTCTTTCCTTTTTAATCGTGGTTGGATTTTTGTACCGCTGGTTAAACAAGAACCGTGATTATTTCCGCGACAAACCAATTCCTTCGATTCCGATTAAACCCATCCTAGGCAGCACGGGACCTCTGTTTTTGAAGCAAGTTGCGCTGGCCAATTTCGTCAAATCTCTGTACGAGAAGTATGCCGGTTCGAAGTAAGTTCACGCACCCGGATCATCAATCCAAAAAATTTAATCTTCCTCATGTAATTCCATAGAGTTGTTGGATTCTTCGACATCAACAGTCCGATGTACATGTTCCGTGACCCCGAGTTAATCAAGAAGATTGGAGTGAAGGATTTCGACCACTTTATGGATCATCGACCCGTGTTAGGCAAAAATTACGTAGACCACTCGGAGACGTTGTTTCCGAAGACGTTGTTCGCGCTAAGCGACCAAAAGTGGAAAAACATGCGGGCGACCCTCAGTCCGGCCTTTACCGGATCCAAAATGCGCCAAATGTTCGACCTGGTGCGAGAGTGCTGTGAAAGGTTGGTTAAGTTTTACCAGGACGAAATCGGTTCCGAGCGGATTGGGCGGGAATACGAAATGAAGGATGTGTTTTCGAGGTTCACGAACGATGTGATTGCTACTGCTGCGTTCGGAATTAAAGTGAATTCCTCGCAAGACCGCGATAACGACTTTTACGTTCAGGGAAAGAAAATGATGCAGTTTAACAGATTATCGGTTGCTTTTCGAGTTATTGGCTATCGACTTCTTCCATCGGTGCTCAGCCTTTTTGGGGTGGATATAATTGACCAAGAGCAGAGGAAATATTTTTCTTCAATCATTAGAGAGGCTGTGAAAACTCGTGAGGCACAACGAATCATTCGACCAGACATGATCAATCTCTTGATGGAGGCCAGAAAGGGTCTTCTGCAGCATCAGAAGGAATCGGAACAGAATGAGGGATTTGCAACAGTGGAAGAATCAGAAATTGGAAAGGCTCGAGTTGCGAAACTAATTACAGAAGCGGAGATGATTGCTCAGTGCTTGATTTTCTTCCTGGCTGGGTTTGATACGGTGTCAACTTGCTTGACCTTCCTGATCTACGAACTTACTCTGAACCGAGATGTTCAGGATAAGCTTTACGAGGAAATTATGGAAACGTATCATTCGCTGGACGGACAATCATTAACCTACGACGCATTACAGAAGATGAAGTACATGGATATGGTCGTATCGGAGGCGCTTCGAATGTGGCCACCGATAGCGGCGATGGATCGCCTTTGCGTTCGGGACTACGAATTGGATGATATGGAAGGATTACGGTTTACCATCAGCAAAGGTACCGGAGTATGGCTCCCCATCCATGGGCTGCATCACGATCCCAAGTATTATCCAACTCCGGAAAAGTTCCTACCGGAACGGTTTAGCGACGAGAACAAGTCCAGCATCAACCTGGGATCCTACTTGCCATTCGGTATTGGACCAAGAAACTGTATCGGGTCACGATTTGCGCTGATGGAAGTGAAAGCGATAGTGTACTATATGTTGAAGAGTTTCACGTTCAAAAAAACTCCCAACACCCAAGTGCCACTTATACTCAAAAAAGGAGCCTCCGGATCGGAAGCTGAGGAGGGAGTATTTGTTGAGTTTAGACCGCGGAATGCGACTGAGTGATCAAATAAACCTTTTTTTTTTAACAAAGAAAAACTTAATATCGATCCTATTTGATATTTTGCAAAAATTCACACTGCAAACCACTGGAAGAATTTTGCAGCGAAATCTTCGTTTACAAGATGAGTTAAATTTTTTTTTGCCGTAGAATTATGTCCTATTTTAGTGGGGCGGCATGTCAGAAAAAAGAAATGGAGTGAAACAGCAGAATGAAATATTCCAAAAACTTAAAAGTTTGTTAAAACTGAAATGAAAACTCTAGTTTATGAAATCATTTTTGAAAACATTTTTTGATATTAAAGTTGTAAAAAATCACAGCCAATTTGATTTCAATTCAACCAATCACATGCCCGCATTGATGCAATCAAAGCAAATCCGACACACGACAATAAAACGTCACATAAGCGAACTCTCAGTGGGAAAGAAGCCTCGTGAACGACATATTGAAGCAAAAAACGATATTTTTGCCGTCTCCTGTCTGCAAGTGACTACTTCAAATAAATGATTTCGGATCGCTAAGCACCATTGGTATTGGTATTGTCCCAATAGAGATACTCGGCATGCCAGTTACTTCTCTGGTCATTGCGTATTCCCGTTCTCTTGTTATTTCTTTTAACTTAATTAGTTGTAGTGTAGTTGCATCAATGTGTGTTACAACAACCAAGTTACTCTATCCAGGGTGGCGAAAAATTTGTAATTTGTAATTTGTATTCCCTGAAATATAACATTGATTCCTTTGATATTTATCAGCATTCAGCATAAAAAAGTGCAACGTAGATGAACGTAACTAGGAAATCCCAGCGGAAAAGTATTGAACCAGATTTAAAACTGAGCCGTAGAGGTCCCGAAATAGCCTTTTATGTTAGAAAAATCAATTTTTCGCTAAAGAATCTTTCAAAAAAGAATCGTGTCTCAGACAAAAATTTTTCCCTGAATATTTTTCAGTTTTCCCTGATTTCCCTGACCGAAAAATGGATTCCTGACATTCCCTGACTTGCCTGTCCATCACAACAACAAACAAATTTCCATTTACATAATTCAAACAATCTCGACAATCCAAAAATGTTCGCGTTTAGTGACAAAAACATTCTTTTTAAGGATTTGTAAAGCCGTTTCATAATCGCTAAAAAAATTCAGCATTGCTTCAAGAACGTGTTTGTGGCCCTGGGAAAGATCGATTGTAAATTGTACATGATAGGCGAATGGAACAATTTACTTGGAGCTAGTGTATTCCACAACAGCTTTAGTTATATTCAGACCTGCTTGGCAAGGCTCTCAGGTAACAACAAACCTACGGAAGTTTGAACATCACTGACATAGCTCTTTTTACGATAAGGCCTCTTCTTTTTCTTGTCTACTTGTCGACGAAAAATCACAAGGGTTGTATGCAAAGCCGCGACCGGTTTTTTGTTGTATTACTGGTACTGAATATGTTAAAATTTTATGCAAAAGAAGAGCCGAATTTCAGGTCGCACTAAAAAATATGAAATCTTCAATAATTTGTTTGTTGTCCTTATATTATCATTCTGATAACACAGTTGATAGCTTTTTCCACACAGAAAATATGACGGCCCATATACTTTGAATGCCAGCACTTAAAAACATTTGTGTGTTGTCAAAATACGGCAACTTTTCATTAGAGAAAGTGCCGGCTAATGTACCTACTACTAATGCTGCTCGCTACTGCACAAAGGCAGCTTTTACTAGAGGAAGTGCCGCTGCACCAGCTGATCCCAATATCGCTGCGGATACCACTGCTGCTGCTGATGCTATCCGCTGCCACAGCTGCTATTATTTACCAGGAATTGTTGTAATCGCTGTTTAGAACTTATATGTGCCGTTTCGTCGGAAACAGGCTCTTATATAGGCCAAATAGTATATTCCGATAGGGATAGGCGAACGCCGTTCATAGGGATAGGGATAGCCGTTCATATGAACCGGTTTTTAAAAAAGAGCGAAAGAACGAACGGCTCACGAAAAAGAACCACGGTTCTTTGAGCGCACCAAAACTGTTTGGTTCGCGCGAACCCGAAGTTTACCGAGACAACACGAACTGTCAATGCTCGTGAATCATTGTGAACCATGAGCCGTTCATATGAGTCGGTTCAGAACCGTGAGTGAACGGTTCAAAGCCGCTCTTGCAAAAGAGCCGTTTCGCCCACCCCTATATTCCGAATTACTAGGTCTATAATACTGTCGAATGTGCTTGGGATAGCAATTATATGACGATCAATCAGATCAATCGAAATTTGCGTTTCAACTAGGATTGACCATTTTCAATAATATAGTTGCTTGTCATATTAGGTTTGACAATTTTTAAGGTTTGATTATGCGATAAGCTAATTTTTATGCAGATCGAGTGTTGTGCTTATTACTAAAGGAAAAGAAAATTCAGTGCGTTCTTTGACATGAAAATGAAGTCAAATATATAACTGACCCGCTGCAACCGCTGCGCTATCCGTTGCCATGCCACAGCTGTGGCCGCTTTCTGCAGCACTGCTACTGCTGCTACTGCTGCTAAGGGAGGACTGCTGTTGTCGCTGTCTAGAACTATTATGAGCGGCTTCGGCTGAAACAGGTTCTTATATAGGCCAAATAGCACATTTCAAATTACTAGGTCTATAATCCTGTCGACCGTGCTTGGGAAGCAATCATATAACGACCAATCAGAGGTCTGATTATTAATTTTTACAAGGCTTGACAATTTTCAATAGTACAATAGTTTAAATAATTTAATTATAATTTTCTGCGTTCGGGAAGAATCTTAGAAGATTTTCCAATCTATTGCTGCAAGGACGAAGTAAATTTATTGAAAACTAACCGATTCATTAGCATTTGAAATTGGACATATTTTTCACTTTTTCCCATTTTAGATTTTCATTTTATATCCCTATGCAGCCGAGTATGTAGCCGAACTTTCTGAGAGACAAAGTTCTACGTCATAACTAATGTACTTTCGCGCAAGACGTTCATCTGTATATTCACATACAATGTACAGTGCTGCCAGTCCATCCTCTTTTTTGAATTCCTTCATTCTATCAGCTACGCCGTGCCGCCGCCTAGATGTTGCGTTAGTCATCTTTTAAAGGGGCCACATTCCACGTGGACAGATTTTTAACTGTTCTGACCTCTCTCTTTCCCTCTCCGTGGACAGTTGTATGAACCTTTGGACATTACACAGACCTCTTTCCCCAAAGCTGTCCACGGGGAATGTGAAAAAGGTACTTAGGACAATCACACGGGTTTTTCTCATCATAGAGGTAGAAGTTTTGTAAATCGCTATTCCGCTCATTCGAATTTGCAAGTTCAATTGTCAAGAGAAAGACAAATTCTCGTTCATCTCGTGTTCGTAAAGAAAATTATGCGCGTTGGTGCTGGAGAACCTGTCGATCAGGTGCTATAATAGAGTATCTTGCTGCAAAATGTGGTCCCCGTGGCTCTGTGGTTAGCGATGTCGGTCGGCTAGCTCTCCCACACGGTTGTGATATCGGGTTCGATTCCCGATCGAGTCGAGTTTTCTCGACTCAGCACTGGGGCACGGTGTATCGTTGTACTTATCCTACACATACAAAATGTGCCAAAAACAATATCGATAACGAATTCTCTCAACTTCTAGTTTATCGAGACCGCTATTAGCCCCAAGGCTAAGCGTGCGATATTGTTTGTATTGTTTTGCTGCAAAATTGTAGGGATTTGTTTATTTGTTTACTACAATTTATCCGACAAGAGTCTTAATGAATAACAGAGATTAACAGTTATAGGTTCGTTACATTTAGGGGTACTGGGGGTAAGCCCGGCACTGAGGGTAAGACCGTCACCCCTATGATTTTACTAGAAAACGCTAATTAAATGTGTTTTGGAATATGTGAAGTGTTGGTATTTAATATTTTAGACATTTTAAGATACATCGAAGCCACCGTGAAACGTCAAACGTCAAAATAATAGACAAAACATACGCTACTGCAGCATATGCGTAAACGGATTTTTCGTGAGTGGGGTAAGCCCGACATGGTCTGAGGCTAGTTGAATGTTACTGACACATATTTCTCATCTAATACCGTTGTTTCGCTGCTAAATAAATTAATGAATCGGCTAAGAACCATGCACTTAAGTTCCTCTGTGATTTATAAATGATTTCAAGGGTTATTAGAAGTGTCAAATGTACTGAATCAAGTCACAGAACTGACCGCTTTCCCGGTGGTATTTGGAATATGCTCCGGTGTGGTCAGTGTGATCCTGGCTTCGATTAAACTAGTTAATAATATGATTTAAAGTGCCACATGATAGGTTTGCCGAGCATCAAATTCTTTCATTGTTTATACATAATGTTCACCGGAACTTGTTCCGGCAATCTCCCCAGAACCAGCTAACCGACAACAACCAAATTCAACAGTAACATACAGAAATGTAAGATCACTTATTTGGCGGTTTCCGAATTCAAATTGGTTCAGTTAATTCGAGTTAATTCATGAACAAACTAAGGTGCCGGTGTTACCCCCAAAGGGGTGCCGGTTTCACCCGCACTGATTGCTAAACGTCGTTTTTATCTTAGTTTCAAAACTTCACTATTCCTTGTAAAATAACAGTTTGAAAGTACTGAAAACCTTCATATATTGTAGAAACAATCTGGGCAATGATTCTGTGAAAGAAATATAACAATATTTACCATCAAGTCCTACTAAAGAATCATTTTTCTTAGGGGGCCGGGCTTACCCCCAGTACCCCTACAGATGAATATCAATAAAAACATTAACACTTCAACGTAATTGATTGGAGGCTAAGGGCCTTTTTGACGTAGAGTCACATCAAACGTCGAGGTTTTTGACGTAGAGTCACATCAAAAAAAGGGTGTAAATTGAAAGTCTATACATTGAGAGCAACACGAAAATTGTCCAATTTCAAATGTAAGTTTTCATCGATTTTCCTTTATGCTTACAGCAATAGAATGGAATAGAATACCAACGCCCACTAAGATACGGAAAATTGTAGTTTTGTGATGCTAACTATTGTTCTATTGAAGAATGTAGAGTCTTATTGTTTGAAACGCAGATTTCGACCGATCAGAATGGAAAATAAGACTAAATACCGTCCAATATCAATTATGTCGAGAGAACGGAAATCATCTTCAGACGCCATATTGAAGTTCAAGATGGTGACTTCCGGTTTCCGGAAAACATTCCAAAATGGTTGGCGTTTCCGTAATTGTGATTATGCACAGAGGCCAAAAATCGACTTCAGATGTCATTTTGAAAGCCAAGATGGTGATTTTCAGTAACTGGAAATCAACCTAAACTGGTCTAATATCACCCGGAAACAAATCATTAAAGGAAAAGAAATGAAAGGTATTTATTACTAAAATCTACCGCTTCAGGCCATCAGATAGATTAACTTCAGTCCTTTCAACATGCGGTCGTGTCTCATACACAAGCTCTCCATGTTTTGACGTAGAAATCCGTCTCATGGCAACATACAAACTCAAAACCCAAAAACATCGAAAGCGTTACGAGAATTGTCTACTGTCGAATGCTCGAGACTCAGTCAATTTTCAACGGATTTTCTTCAATCTCACATCAACCGATTGAATCTTTTGCTATGCGTCCAATAAAATGCGGAAAATTGTGATTTTGTGTTGCTAACTAGAGTAATACTGAAAGCAGGCGACTCACTCGTTCGCAGCGTTCCACACGGACCAACCGGCGGACCTCAGCACAGCATAGCATTGCTGAACATGTCCGCTGTATTCTGTCCGGGTTTGTCGCGTCGCGTTTACGCGCGTGTGAGTGTGCCGGTAGAGCATTTTTATTTTCGTTATGTCTTGTTTGCTTGCTTGCAGTGTGTGCGGAGCGGAGAATAACAAGAGTACTAGAATCATTCCATGTCCTGTTGCAAAAAAAAAAAAAACAAGGACATAAGATAGGCTGTCGTAATTCTACGTTAACCTTGCGGTCGTGTCATATAAACAACCTCTTTCACTATTTTTAAGGTACCGTAAATCTATGATCTATTTCGTCCGAAACTGTCGTTCCTCTATACTCTAAGGTCTTTTTTACGCGGGGAATGCGTTCTAAATTTGTATGGGGCCGCGTGGAAAAGACTCGCATTGAATTCGTGAGCGTCCTTGAAAAGGATTCCTGAAAAAAGAATCCTCAGGAATGCCCTGTATATGACTCTAGGACTCTTGAATGAGAATCGTGAGTGGGGATCCTCCGGATCGTGTTTGCGATTCTTTTCACGACTCCGTCACCGAGTTATAGGTATTCTGGGGATTCTTACTCATGCTTCTCTGCGTTAAAAATATTTTTTCCATTTCCGTTAATAATATTTTTTCCATAAAATTCACCCAATTTAGTTCAACAGGTCGATTGCGTGGTAGTTTTATGGAAACTTTAGTTTTGACAACGAGCAAACTTGTTGTGAAACGTATACATAACAAATTTCTAACATTATTTTAATGTTTCGATTTTGATCGACAAGCGCGTATTCTAACATTTTTTTTAATTGACTTAATTTCCAGGTCCGACCACTAGAAGCGCTGCAGTAAAATAAACAGTGCGTTCAAATATTGAATGGCGCGAGCTTTAATCAACGCAACATGATGCAAATTTTCCAATTTCTTCTCAAATCACCCGGCTTTTTTATGCAGCTTTCCCTGCAGTTGAAAGCAGTCACAAACAGAAAAGCATTAGCCAATTGTGTGGCACATATAACCTCGATCATTTGCTTTACTATTTTGCACCGACCGCACGGTACGAGAAAAAGTAACGGATTTTCCACTCCATTTATCGTGATGATCCAATCTAGTTGTTTCGTCGTGACCACCGCCGTTGGGAGCATTCTCGCGTGTTCTTACCTGAAAATGGGACGAAGAAAAAAAACGAACGAATTAGAATTGTTTGTCCGGACTTTTGTATTCACAGTTTATTAGCACTTTAACTCTCGACCTGATACTAAACTAACTGACCGCGTGTGGTGCAGTGAATAGTGGGTTAAGGAAAAAGTAACATCGACATGCTAAATGTTATTTCTCGTGTGTGTCTTTTGTGATTTCGTATTTACCCATTTCAACTTTGAAATGTGACTCGCTCAGAACGGTAGATGTGTTGTGACAGCAGTCTGCGTGCTAAACATTTTAATTAAGATAAGTGAATATCTGTACGTGTTTTAAAACTTTTCTGGAAGCAAATACTAAAGTCATCTACCTAAGCACGTTCCCGGCGACAAAGTTAACCCATCCCCTGCTACATTACTTAACGCTAATAATTAATTCCATCAACTGCGTCCCAACAAAGCTTCAGTTTGTTTATTAATATTAAACTCGCTCCAATTCGTACTGTAGACAGTTAATTAAACATTTAGAATCCGAGCGAGGCGACCGCTTGCTCGAAGGCAGAGCACAAAATACGACCGCCTGCCGGGCGGAGCCGGAATTGGTCGGTCGGTGTGACCCCGCGGGTGGGAAAATACTATCTGTAAATCATCATCAGATTCTGACTAACGAGGGCAGTGCGAATGGTCGTGGTGTGCGTTTTCTCGCCTCGCCTCACTTAGCCTGTTTAGTGGGTGACCACCAGCTGCACTCAAAGGATGGTGTGTTTTTTTTTCAACCGGGATCCACAAATAGAATACGAATTATCTGCTGATGAAGGGAAAAATCAAAAATGGAAATAAATTGAATTCAATTTGTGTAAGATCAAAGGGTCGGAAATCAGTTTTCAACGTTAATAAAGACATCATATGACAGGCTTTCAGCCTGTCCCGAATGATATTAACCCCCCGTTTCTAGATTTAACAGCAAAGATGCATAAAATTTATATTGCACACAATAAATATTTCATTTTATGCAAAAATAACAAAGAATACATAACCATTATACCGTTCAGAATCCTTTGCGATGCTTCACACCCGCGTCGCACCGGGAAAAGATGAAAGCCGAATATTTCATTTGAACGTTTGTTGCAATAATGCTAATATGGAAAATAATATGAGCGCGTCCAAAGAACAAAGAAAAACTGCCGCATCGGTGCGTGGCACACGGTAATAACAGTAATTCAAAAGCAGAGGTGTGCAAACGAAGCTCGGGCTGAGATAAAGCACACAGGAATACAGGAAAAAAAAATCGTAATTTTTCATCTGGTGTTTATCAACGCGCTCGCACAATACACAGCACCTACCGGAGGGAAAGTGAGTGGAAAAGCCATCCATCATGAGCTACCGGTTGCGTTGATATTGTTTTTTTTTTTTTTTTTTTTTTTTTTTTTTTTGATAACTTTAATACCTTCAAACCGGGGATTTTTTCTTTCCACTAAACCTCGGTTCCATCGTAATCGGCGATAATGGGGATTGACAATCTGTGTGAGAGCTCGGCTGCAATTTGAAAATCAGGCCGCCGCCGCAGCAGCACGATTACCGTTAGATCAATTTTTAATTTGACGCTCAATCGGGCGCGATTGAGCTGGCAGCAGGCAAGCAGGCAAAACCAATAGGCAAAAACGGAGAATGGAAAATTTAGCACGGGATCTCGCTGTTCACGAAACCAAATGGACCGTATCGATGTCAACGAGTGGGACTTGGAAAGCTGCCGGAGACAAAGGAAATTTAAGGAGCAGCTTGTTTCACAGTGCAAGAGAAAAGAGGGAGGGGGAGCGGTTAATGTCGAAGTATAATTATTACTGACAGCTGAAAAATTGCTATGCTGGAAAAACATGAGCCATGAAAACGATTTTTATCTGCTATCGGAATACTTCAAAAATACAGCAATAGTAATTCTATGTTTTTTTTCCTTATCAAAGTGGAAAATATGAAATTTCATGCTGCTCTACCTAACATAGGCTAAAAATATTTTTTATGGTTTTATATTCGTTGCATCTCCTGCCTAATACTTTGAATATTTTAACCACATGTCAAATAGCAGATAAACGACAGCTCTTCTGAAAATACGATGTTTTCTCTGCGTTCTGAGAAGGGTTGCTTTTTTTTAATAACCTGGAACAATGCTTCCATAAAAAAATACAAAAAATTGTGAACACATTACCAAAATATGAGTTCTGGATAAAGTAATGTTTAGTTTATGCTTGAAAACTTTGGGATAAACGGAATTTTTAAAAATATGATTTAATCGAGTGTCAGTTTTTAATACAGACATTAAAGAGGTTACAAAGCGTTCATAATGGAAGATTTCGGAACTCAATTGTTTGACTTCATACCTCAAAAATCTAGGTAGGATCCAGTTTCAAACATTGAAAAGAGTTCTTCAAAATGAATAAGGGTTTGTTCTTGAAGGCTGTGCTTGGGAAACGTTTTTTGCTAGTTTTGCCTTTTTTGTATTGTCTATTTTTCAACATATTAAACGTTTTCGTAATTTTTTATGCTTTAATCATTTTAAATAGGGTGTCGAACTTTAAGGCAGTGGTTTTTTCGGCAGGTTTCCTACAGCTGCTTCATGCAAAAAAACTCCGATTCGCTATTTTTTATGTTTACAGATTTTCAACATTTTGGATATTTACTAATTTTTTGAATTTTATTTGGCCTTTACATAGGTCAATTTGTTTTCAATTTGTGGTCTTTTTTGCCTAGTAGTGTTTTAATAAGTAATACCAAATAAACCCTAGCGAAATTTTAGACTTAGTTTGTGATCCAGTTGTTGCTTGCCCTTCTTTCTGTTGTTCAGAATCTCTCGCATCTGTTTTAGCATTTTTCGTCCTAAGTTCGGGGTGTTTTTTTTTTTTTGTTGGACCCGTCCATTCAGTTACATCTTCGTCGGTTTTCAGCTCAGTTTGATTTTTTTGCTTTCTTCCAAAGCCTCTTTTGATCGTTTTAAGACTACTTTATCATCGTTCATATTTCGACTGTAAACCTAATCATAATCCCTCATCTTAATGTGAACTATTTCGAGTCCGTTTTTAATTTTCGAATCGTTTACATAATAATTTTGAAAATTCGGGATAAAACTGGCAAATATATAAAAATGAAAGATGGCGGAGCTCAATCGTATGTATAAGTATATGTTCTTGAAGTCTGTGCATGGGAAACGCTTTGAAATTAAGAAATACTTAGCTTAGCTTAGCTGATTGCACTGATCAATAGTTTCTACTCCGTGACCGATCCGAATCAGTTAAATTGCTGAGTTAATCAGCTGAATGGGGCTTGGAGTAACCTACCATTCTCAATGTACAAGTTTCAGTGACTCAATTCTTTAATCCGAATCAGCCCAATGATGACATCTTTTGGCACATTGAACATTTTTCAACTTGAAATGAAAAGGGAAGAGAGGAGGGAAGGGATGTTAGTTTGACCTTTACTGATTGGGGACTGTGTTGTCCACTTCATCTCCTCAAAGGACGCAGGAAGAATATTTTTGTTAATAGGAAAGGGTGGGTTGGATCAGGATTCACCTTGCTAAGATAACTCCCACCCGTCTCTATTTAACTAAGATAACTCCTACTAGCCTGTATTTAACTTTTCCGGTTTACTCTATGTTCTGCCGCATGACTAGAGAAGCACAATTAGCTTATTTACATTTGGTGCCGGTTTATATCAAGAGACAGTAAGAATGCTGTTGGGGCCACGCACAGGTGTGCGAGGTTTATTCCATTGGGGCACAAAATTGGCTGAATTTCCTGATTTGAGACCTATTTAGACCAGAGCCTGACAAAGTGTTTTTCAATCGACAATTATCAGGTTCTAGTGACGCTTTGACCCATCGCTTTCAATTGAAAAGCTTTTGTATCATTCTTAAGCTCTTCGTAAGTCACATGAAAACTCGGAAGGTCTTGCTTTGAGTTTGACAACTGAAGGGCTAGAAACTGATACAAAGATGTTTCAACTGAAAGAAAAGATTATCACCGTCACTCTCACATGACGATTCTCAATCGAAAATGACAATGAGCGCTAACGGAGACAGGGGGCTTCCATACAGTACTTCGCGCAAATATAGGGAGAAAAGAAAAACGTGACGATATGAAACGGAGAACACCAAAACCAGTTTCACAATCCGAAGTGGTTATGCAGCGCCAGTGAACAACAGCGAAAAAAATTCCGGAATTTCGATCGGAATTTGCATGACGTATTTATTGGATGCCATTGCCGTTTTAACTGCGGCTTGCGGTATTAGAAAACTATCATCAAACGACGCGATGGGGTGCTAGTTCAATAGGGACGCTGAAGGAAAGGAAATAATCTCTCTCTCTCTCCGTCAATTGAAATAGTCATCAGTTTCATTTGAAACGATCCGATAAACAACAGACGGGAAAGAGAGAAAGAAGTGATTCGTTGACAGCTGCCGGAAGGAATCAAGTGAAAATTGAACTGTTCGAATCGAAATGACAGCGCGGAGTAATCAGTTTCATTGTTTTGTCTCGAAAATGTTGAGCCCTGATTTAGACCATCACGCACAGGTGAAATGCTGAGTATTATACTAAACGATGTGGATCCGTTTCAAACCAACAAACCATAAGAAGACTTTTGGGGCCACGCACAAATGTATGTGGATTACTTGAAAGAAATTTTTCCTTCTCTGGAATTGAGTTAAACCAACTCATGAGCATTTGTATGCCAACCATTTTTGTTTGAATTTGAATGAAAACTCGCACACTTATTTGGCATAGCAAACTGCGTATTTTTCTCAGGTGGGGAATTTTTAAGGTTCTGAACCTATTTCCTAACAGGGCGTATACATTCTGGCATAAGTTATTATTTCAAAGCATTGAAGCTCAGAAACCTTTGTACAGAAAAACTTTCTGAGAGAGAGTTTGGGAAAAAATGTAACTTCGGAAAAAAGTATACACGTTGAAAAAAAAAAAAATTTTCCACTAAATTTTGATTTTCAAAAAAAGAGTTGAACTTTTCTTCATTTTTTTAAAGAAACCTGACGTTATAGCAAAACTTATGATAAAAATTCCAGGATGGAGAAACGAGAAACAAATAATTACTGAAGTTTAAATTTCAGAAAAATATCAATTTTGTCATTTTTTAAAATAATCATATGCTAATGATTTTAAATGATTAAAAAAATTAAATCAAAAAGCTCATGATGATTTACATTGTTAATTCACTCGTTTTTAGGTTATTATGGTTTTATGTTGAGAAAACTAAAAAAAAAAATAACAGAAGGGTTGAATTTTCTCTTCAATTTTTTTTTGAAACTTGACATTATACTAAAATTTTTGATAAGAAGATCTGAAAGAAGAAATAACAAACAAATTTTTACTCAAATAATGAGTTTTACAAAATTTGCAAATTTCATTTATTTAGAGAAAAATCCAATTCCAATGATGCAGTATGGTCAGGACCGAATTTAGGTGCTGGAGGGGTCGAAGCAAAGATATTTTTCTTAAAGAGTTTAGAGGTAGGAAATTTTTAAAATTTCGAAATGACTTAACGCTTTGCTAATAGGACTAGGGCGGGGTCTCTTGTCGGAAGGCCCAGGGCATTTGCCTCCTTCGCCCGTCCTTAAATCCGGGCCTGAGTATGATACTAATAGTAATTTCAAATCATTAAGCTCTGGATATAAAGTTTTCTCAATGCATCCATTTTTGAGACATTTCAAGCTTAACCCTCTAGTACCCAGTGCCGCCTTTACACGGTCTTCAGTTAAACCTTTAAAAAGCTTCAATCGATACTTAAAAAATGTTTATAAAGATTCAAAGTGATTTTTTCGAAGATCGTCTGAAAACTAATTTGGGCACTAGACATGTTTTTGAACATTTTCAGCTTTCTGTAAAAATACGCTTTTTTGTAAGTTATTTGTGGTCTCCAGCAGCAAACAAAAGTTTATTAAGAAGTACGATAAGCATATCACAATTCATTTTTTGATAGCTCTAATTTTTAAAATCAGTTCTCATCATCAGAAAATAATTATTTCGAAAACTGACGAAATTGGCATTTTTGTCTAAAACTAAAACTTCAATTAAAAAAATTGTTTTTCATTCTTTCATACTGAATTTTCTACTAAGAGATTTGTTACAACCTCAGGTTTTTTTGAATTAGCGTATATATATATTTTTTAAAATTTGTTCTCTATAAATCTCTCTCAGACAGTATCTGTACAATCAAATGTTCCTAAGCACTATGCTTTGAAATGATAACTTATGCCAAAATGCATGCCCTTTTACCCTTTTAGGAAAATACTCTTGTATCAAAAAAATTCTCCACTAGAGAGAAATACGTTTGCAAAGTTTCATTCATATGAAAAACAGTCGGTTAAATTTTTGCGAATTTCTAGATCATTTGGCATAAAAACGCTCACATAGTTAAAATGCTGTTGAGGCAACTCACAATTTTCATATATATTTGCATACTGCTATGCTATTTTTGCTATGGTTTCTAAGGAAACGAAGCAACAATTTTGTTTAAATCGCAAATGTGACAAACCATGCGTAGCCAGAATGAATTTGGCTATTATTGTTTGAAAATCAAAATTTAGACATTTTCGCACTGAAAAAAGTTTTTTTTTTCATCGTGTATATTTATCTATGACCTTCCAGTTGGTCTCGAGGTACGATGCTGGCCTAACAAGCCAGTCGTCGTAGGTTCGAGTCTCGGCTCGGGAGAGACTGTGTCAGTAGGATCGTAGCGCTAGCCCCGCAATTGTCCTGTACATCAAACAGTTGGCTGCGAAGTCTGTGTATAATAAACAGAAGGTCCAGTTCCGAATCGGAATGTAGCTCCAAGGCTTTGCTTTGCTTTTTTATATTTATTTATAAGGTTACATTTGTTCTCTACAATTTTCCTGTAGCTATGAAAAAAAAGCAGCAAACTGCATTCAAACTAACAATGGTCGATTGAATTTTTGAGAGTTTCCAAATTATTTGGCATGGAAAGACGCACATAGTAAAAATGTTGTTGGGGCCACGCACAAATGTATATGGTTTGTCTAGTAAATATCAAAATGTAACAGTAAAAATGCTGTAGAGGCCACGCACACGTGTGTGTGGGTTGTATCATAAAGTATGTAAATTTCTACATATATTTGTAATGTTTTTAAATTTAAAACCCTCCTTTTAGGAAAAATGAAACAAAAATATTATTTAAATCGTAAATATGAGAAGCCTACGGAACAGTATAATTTTGAATTAAAACGATAAATCTACGCGCAATTATTATCTAGAAAAAGCTTGTCTAGCTAGTTTAACATGATCTGCCAGTATAATATATGAACCAAAACAATCTCAAATGTGTTGTCAAAGAAGCATAGTCATAATTTGAAAGAAGAAGCATTGTAATAATTTACACCGAGTTTACTGAGCCACAAAGCCACGCTTCGAAATTAACTCATTAAAATTCTTCTATCTTGTCCATTTTGGCATTTTCATCACATCGTTTAACAAGTCCAAATTAGAAAAAAAAGGGGTAAATCGAAGCAAGAAATGAAACATTCTTAAATTTCCAAAAAGTTTATTCAGTTTATTTAGTGAAGCGCCCCATATCAATATAAAAAAAAAACACAGAAAGAAGGCAGCTACATAGGGTATCGGCTCAATTATCGTGAGGTTTTACCTATTATCGTCAAGGGGGGTAAATTATGTCCAAGATCGTTAATTTCCTGTATGATGATTCTTCATAATGCAGAGTACTTTGCAAAATATTAGTGTTCTATTTCTTTATTAACCCCCCGGACAATAATCGGTAAAACCTGACAATTATAGAGCCGATATCCTATGTTTTTCAATTTTAGCCATAATTTGATCATTGAATTATTTTTTTAAATTTTGATTCCTTTATATTTTCTAATGTTTTTTATTTTTTTATTTTTTTGGCACACGCTTTACACCAAAGACATGAGCAAAAATTACTTCAGCGCAAAAAATCTCCCCCTCGCCAAAACTACTCAGTGTCTGGTTAACCTGTGCGCATTTGGTGTACACAAAACCAAACGTATGAGGGTGCTTCTTTCCCATTCGGCCCCAGATAAAACCGCTGCCTGGCGGCCACTCTCATTATCGTAAAACTAAATTAACAAATAAACAAGCGGTAAATTGGATTACAGAACGGGAAATGCAATGCAGCCGCCAAGGTACCGGGATCACACAGCACAGAATGTTCCACCAGGAATCACCGGCCACAGCCCAGCGAGAAGGTTTGTTTTTTGTTTCGTTTATGATTCATTATCAACAGTTTTTACGCTTCGCTCTGGCCTTTGTGTACCGCAGCCAGCCATTCAACACCCGCGGAGTTGTTTTGCACCTTACAGTTTATTTTACTGGAAGGACCGACCTCGATTAACTGTAGAAAAAATGCCTGTTGCTAGAGTGAGTGCTAAGGGGGCCTCAATGAAATCGAAAGTAAGTGGAACAAAACAAAGCCTCCAGGTGGAATTCACAAATTGAGTTAGTTTCGTGGAAAATTTTTCTGAAACTGGTAAGAATCTGTTACAGAAACTTTCCAGCGAATCAACAAAAGTGATATTGACACAGTCTGCCCTCTTAGTTACCGCCATGCCAGGGCTTCATTCCGAGCAAACTCCCCTCTGGGTCGGATTGACACCGGTCAACTTTTCCCGCAGGCAGCATACATAATCCCAGCTGCCGACTCGGCTGGATCTTAAATTACCAAAGTTACACCCGAGTTCATATTGTCCTATTTATCTTTGGAGCGCTTGTGTAGGAAAAATTTAATTCATGGCTTTTTCGCAACACACTTTTCTGTTCCGCTTGGGTTGATAGATGCCCTGGCTTACGCTAGTGTAAAATGACTTCCTTTTGTTTATGTTGTCTGTCGTGTCTAAATTATCTTATTTATTTGTTTTGCTAAGGTCTACCTCGACAAATGGCAATAAAAACATTCCAAGGATTGAGTAAATAAGTATTTTCTACATTTAAGCTAATGACGCATCCCTTTTAATCACGTATGCAATTATTTGCAGTTAAATACCAATTACATTTCTTCACAATAAACTGCGCTATTTATTTTGTAGTGTTCGAAGGTCCCCTTAATTACGCCTCCCACAAATTTCCCTTCCGCCTGTACTAAGTTTCGTTTCGTAATGGTACGAGCGTAGTCTGCAGGCAATTGTGGAAATTTTTTTCCCGCGACGACGTTCGGAGGCATTTGTGCCACGCTATAATTTCCCATTAGATGCTGCTTAAATTCTGTGTCAAATGGTCGTAGTGTAGAGTTTCGAGGACGACGAGAAGAAAGCTAAGTGTATTATGCTATTAGAGGACATCAATTGGTCGTCGTTGATGGTGGAATTTCGCGTGCTCGTGTTCGAAACCTGGAGCTCTGATAGGCGACGTGCTTCTCGAAAGAAGATTCTCGAAAATGTATTGAACATTATTTAGGTACACAGTGCAGTGTCGTGGGATGGAGAGGGGGGGGCGTCAGACACTAGAGAAATACAAAAAATTGCCGAGCAATGTCTTGGTTACCAAAGTAGAGGAATTAAGCCCGTCACAAAATTTATTTTTACTGTTGTGCTGGTGTTTATAATAGGTTTTAGTTGTTTTTGATTCTACATACCTACTTTCAAAGTTTGACCTAGCGATTTCTGTATAGTCGTTTATTGTTTTTATCGGTGATTGTTTTTATCGGAATGAGATCACCCTTGCCCTTTGATTTGCCTTGAACTATTGTTGCACATAATATATTGATTTTTGGATGCTTAACGACGAATCTTGTCTCATTAAATCATTTTGGATAGAAAGCTGGTCACTTTTTCGCGATTATTCAATGATTCATGATTTAATGATTCATTCCTATAATCTGTTGATATCCAAGAATTTTGTTCTAAATGGTGAAATTCAAATCAAAATGCCACGACCCCAGGGTTGGAGTAACACGTTGCACGTTTCGTTGCTGCATTCGAGAGTGATCGCAAGTGACCAAATCCACCTTAATAAAAATAATCTTCTTCACGATAATTCTTTAAATTATAGGTGCTAATATTACAATAATAACTTTTATCTTACACTAATAAAATACAATAACAAATAAGGTTAGTGTCCTGTTTAATTAAGGTTAAGACGATTTTGAGCGGTTTTAATCGAAATATTTTCAACTTAAAAAGATGTTTTTCTACGCTGGTTCTTACAAGTTTAGAACGCATCCCGTAAAAAAAGACTTTAGTGTAACTCGCTGCATCTCGGTCGATTGTTGTCATCTGTACATCATCCCGAAGACGAAAATACCCATATTGGGTGATGAAAATTGGCAAAATTTTGGGTAGTTTCCTAAACACCGAAATTCACCTTTTTGGGTTTCAAATTGGCAGCCAAAGTCGATTTCGGACCACTAGGCATCATTACGGTTCCGATGATACCCATTTTGAATTGTTTTTCAGAAACCAGCAGTTACCACCGTTAATTTAAAAATTGCGTCAGGAGTCATCATTTCGATCACGGACCTACCCGCCTTACAAAGGAGCGAGGGGTGTCAAACCACATAGAAACATTTCTTGCCCTTTAAAACTTTCACATGTCAAAATTGGTTCCATTCACTTGACTAGTTTTCCGGTTATACAGAAATTTTATGGACCACCTCCCCCCTTCCAGAGTAGGGAAGGGTGTCATATCATGATAGAAACTTTTCTTGCCCCCAAAAAACTCCACATTCCAAATTTGATTCCATTTGCTTGATTAAATCTTGAGTTATACATTGTTATAACTTTGTCTTTCCAAAAAAAAAAACATACACTCTAGAAAAAATCTTCAAAAGAGACAGAAAAACAAAACTAAAAATTAGTTATATAAAAATGCTCAATTTTTAAAAATCTATTTTTTTTATATAAACTACAAAGGATTACCTAAACAATGCAACCGGTCCGATCATGGAGAAATCATTGAAAAGAGTTATAATTACATAAAAAAAAAATTTTTTTTGCTGAAGACACTATGTCAATCATTTAAACCGTTTTGGCTATAGAAATATTTTTAATTTTCAATAGAGCACTCTGAGAATTAAAAATATTTTACAGTCAAAACGGCTTGTTTGATTGGCATAGTGTCTTCAGCAAAGTTGTAGATATCATGTCCCCCGAAAAAAAAAAAATAAAAATAAAATATTTTTTTCGAGATATAACTTTTTTTCTTGATTTCTCCATGATCGCATCGGTTGCACTGTTTAGGTAATTATTTGTAGTTTTTATAAAACAAAATCAGCTTTTTAAAATATGAGCTTTTTAAAATAATTAATTTTTAATTTTTCTTCTAACTTTGTTTAAAAAAATAAATACTTTTCGTTTGAAATGTATGTTTTTTTCGGAAAGACAAAATTATTATCTACCACTTTGCCGAAGACGTCACACCAATCAAACAAACCCTTCTGGCCCTAAAAACATTTGTTATCACCAATACTTTCCCAGAATATCATTTTTCAATAACTCTCAAAAATGAGTCTTGTTCCAAAAAATTAAACCAATAGCACAAAATGGCATCTTTTGCCTATAGAAACGTCTATGCAAAGTTTCAGCCAAATCAAAAATGACAATTAAAAAAATATGAAAACTGGGACATTTATCGTGGAACTGCTCTAGAGCATTAATAACTTCGAAGTTCGAACCGGTAATTTCTGTCTTGTTTACACTGTCGATCTTGGCATCGGAGTATTTCGCGCAGTACGTTGCGCGTACGGAACATCATAATTTTTCTTTCCCGTAACGTATCACATGTTCCGGTAAGAGGGTACCGCTATGAGCCCTACACTGTGGTGACAGCGGTGGGATTTGAAACCAAGCCAATTCTGGCTGGTGATTGTTTTTAGCTTTCGAATGAATGGATTTTGACCAGGTTTTATATTCAATAGGTGAATAGGCCTATCCATTATATCAGCGGACGCGTTCAAGGACGTTTCCTCACATATTGGCTAATTTGCTGGAGATTTTATAATATTATATATTATCAAACAACAATAACCCCTGTGCTTAGACACGACGGCGATGTGCGATTTTCTTCATGTATCGATATTGCGATTATGCTACGGTTCAAAATCGACTGCTGTTTCAAAGGACCTATCCAAAAATGTTACTGATAAAGAAAACAATCTATATCAGAAAAAAAGTTTGTTTGACTGGAATAGTTTCTTCGGCAAAGTTGTAGGTAATAATGATGTGGTTCTAGTAAATATATATGCAAAGGATATAAAAAGGCACAGCTATACAAAGTTGCAGCAAAATCGGAAATGAAATGCTAAACCAAATATTTTTTATTCACTATCTATGGAATGTTTCTATTATTTCCTAAAACACCATTAAGTCTTGGAAATGTAAAAAATTCGTCAGATTAAACACAAATCGCCCAATACCAAAAGAAAGAATTAAGTACAAAAAAGATCTACATAAACCGGAAGTTCCTGGAAAATAGCCAAAAATGGCCAAATACAAACTTATATGAGTATTACCGGTACCGGTACCGTAAATCGACCCCAGTTGCCAATATTGAATCTTTTCAGGGCCACCACTTTATTTTCAGAAATTAAAACTGATAAATAGTGTACCTTCTAAGAGGGAAGCAGCGAGATTGGGACTTGTCATTAACTCTGCCAAAACGAAGTACATGGTAGCTGGCAGGGAGCATGGGAGTTTCCGTTGTGTTGTTGCTGAGCTGAAGATAGATGGGGAACGATTTGAAGTGGTTGACGAATTCGTTTATATTGGTACGCCTGTGACATGTCACAACGATATGAGCCGTGAAGTGAAACGAAGAGTTGCAGCTGCGAACAGGGCCTTCTACGGACTACGTAACTAGCTAAATTCTCGTAGTTTGCAAACTCGCACAAAACTAGCGCTGTATAGGACGCTGATACTTCCGGTGTTCCTTCACGGACATGAAGCATGGACGCTGAAGAAAGCTGATCGACGAGCGCTCGGAGTTTTGGGGCGAAAAGTTCTGCGATCGATACTTGGCGGTAAACTGGAAGATGGAGTGTGGCGCCGACGCATGAATCACGAGTTGTACCAGGTATACAAACATGCTGATATAGTGAAGGTAACACAGCTGGGCAGGCTGCAGTGGGCTGGACATGTAGCCAGAATGCCTGACGAGAGAGCCGCCTAACCTATCTTCAGTAGAGAACCAGGAAGAGGCCGTCGATTCCGTGGTAGGCCTCGCACGCTGTGGATGTGCGCGATCTGCTAGTGTACGAGGAGACTGGACTGGTTCGACCCAAGACCGGTGAACGGTATGTTAGCTAACAAAGTAAGTAAATAGTCTTTATTAGAAGTTGTTAACATCAGGATAGTCTTTCTTAATTTTAGCAACTATCATTCTTAGAACTCACGATCACTTTCGAATGCAACAATGCAAGTGTTGCAAGGAACATGTACACATGATGTAGTTCGACGTCAACCTTGCGATCGTAGCTTTGTACACAACCCTTCTGTTATTTTGAAAGAAGCACGTGCCGGCCAATGCACCTACCGCTGCTGCTACCGCTACCGCACAAAGGTTGCTTGTTACTAGAGGAAGAAGTAGTGCCGCTGCACCTACTGCTGGCACCAGCACTACCGCTGCCCGTACCCGAAAATATTTGTTCTCAAAAGGACAATTTGTTGTTCAATTTAACCCTCTAGTGCCCAAGTTATTTTTCAAACGGACTTCGGTAAAATCACTATGAATCTTAATTAACATTTTTTTGGCATTTATTGAAGCTGATTAGAAGTTCAATTGAAGCGTGCCTGAAAGCAGTATTGGGTACTAGAGGATTAATATCGGATATGACACTGATCACATCTCTGTGCTATCCTCGATTGCTGGAATAAGGCATTCTTCTGAGAACACCGTGGAAAGCTGTTTTCACACTGAAAATTTGACGACCGACAGGCTTTGATTGGCAGTATCCCAAAAACGTTTGTGTGTTGCCAAAAAACGGTCGAGTTTTTTACTGGAGAAAGCGCTGGTCAGGCACCTATCGCCGATGCTGCCGCTACCTCACAAAGGGTACGTTGTACTAGAGGAAGAAGAAGTACTGCTACACCCAATGGCTGCTGCTACACGCACCCGCTGCCGCTATTGATGCTACTCAGCTATGGCCGCCCTAGAGGCCATCCACCAGTAAATTGATTGGAATGAGCACGCTTTCATATAGTCCAAAGAATGCATTCCTGGTTAACTTGGTATAATATTCCGTCGACTGTGTCAGGCAAAGCAAGCATTTTAGCGACCAATTAACAAGGTTTGACAATTTCTAATAGAACAATATTTCGAATAATCAAGTTACAATTTTCTGCATTCTGGCGGATGCGTGAATAATTTTTCAATCAATCGCAATCAAGAGCGATAAGATAAGCATTGAAAAAGAAAGAAATTTCATCTAAAGAATTGAGGCAACAAGCCCTGATTTTGGAGACGTTTAAAATGTCATCATTTTCTACCCTAATTCTGAATTATTTTGTTTTTGACCTGTCAATCTAAAATCATGGTTACTGATTTTCTACTTCATTTATATATTTTGTTTTTTTTTTGTGTTCTTTCCAATTGTTCCTAGTCGATTAAGCCTATATTACCAATTTTGACATTACAAGTTTGTATGCTAGTTTTAACTTTTAAAAGTGTTTACTACTGACTCAAACCCTAAACACTCTAAGGTATACAGCCCTAGGGGTTGTATGAAATGGTGACGTAGGACTTAATGTAAATATAATCTGCTGCGATAAACTGTTCATAGGCAACACTACCGTTTATATTTGATGGTCGTTATTGTAAAACTAACGATGCATGAATACCTGAAAATTTTCCATAGTAATAGTTGTGAAAATTCTCATAACTCTTATCTTCAAGCATCAATAGTTCTGAAAAGAGCCGGTTCCATAATCTTCAGTATGAAATTTGTGCTACAGAACGCTGATAATCGCACCACCACCGGTAGTATTGAATATTTTGTTGGCCGCGCATAAAATTTGCTCTCCGCTGTGCCCTCCAGTAGCTGTGCCAGCAAAATATCCTGCAGCGTACGATGGTAACTGTTGCTGCCGTATGAAAAATAAAGGTAACATGCTCCGCACTGCCTGGAAGTTGCCTCGTATGCAGCTCTCGTTCTCAATGTCGCGTACCTCTAACAACTATCCTGCACTCGCTGTTGTGTGACAAACTAAACTGAAGCTGAATTTTTTACACGCAATTCAGCGTAGATTTTTGACATTAGGACGTGGCCACATAGCTTGGAGAAAGAGGAACAAACCAAAACACTTTGTTGAGTCAAAATATGTAGGAAGTGGAATTTATTTCGTCCATGTTATTGTTATCTGTGTTCGGGAAGCAAGCCAATAACGAGGGAAATTTATGGGAAAGCTTGACCTTGGAACTTTTCACCTTTTTCCACCATTAAGTAGTAAAGCAACAATGATGAACATTATATCAAAAAATTGTTACACATTTTATCTATCCACCGACATATAAATGACTAAGATGCATTAAGTCGTTCGCTTGCTGTAATCGTTTGAAATCTGACGCAACATTTGCCAGTTTTATTTTCAATTTCACAAAGTGTAATCTAGTATAGAAAACAAAGACGTAATCGGAAATCGTTTTCTGTTCATCATGGGCTTTTGAAACGGATTGATTACACTGGTCAACAAAAACAAGTTTTTTTTTGTTTTTTTTTTAATCTAAAAATAGTTGCCCTGAAAGGATACTAGCGTTTTCAACCATTTTTCTCAATTTTGGAGCCCCTAGTGTATGCAGAAGTACGTCAAAAGTTCGCACAGTAAGTGTTCACTGGGCTCGTCGTTTCAACGTCAGCTTATGGGAAAACTCATTCAAGTCTCTGTAAAAATGATCTTCACTAGGGGCACCAAAATTCACAAGAATGGGTAAAAAGCTATATTCTTTAATTTTTTCTTTATAATTCTTTTTTTTTCTAGTTCAAACTCTAAGGCAAAACCTTAGTTTACCAGTGTTATTTTTGCCTTTCAGAAAGCCTTTAATGTTCTTCTAGACGATAAATACTATTTTGTCATTTTCAGGCTTATTATAGGCCTGCTTTCATCGTTAGGAGTGTAGATCATGATTTAAGATCATTCTCTGTTTACGTTGCGTGTGATGAAAAAATAATTAAACATAATGTCTTGCAGATGCTAGGAATAACTTAATATCTTGATCTTTTCTAACTCGTTTCCATCGCTAGGACATTTTGAGTTGAACTGAAAACAATTTTTCAATTTTTTTGGAGTGTACTTTTTCCTCGGTTTTCATTTTATTGAAGTTATTCAAATTTTGACGTAGAGTTACGTCTTACAGCTACCATTTTGGGAAAGGGTTGCAAATTGAAATACCGAAGACATCAGAGCGTAACGAAAATTGTCCAATTTCAAACTCTAATAACTCAGTCACTTTTCGACGGATCTTTTTCGTTCATGCAGCAATGGGAAAGTTGGCTAGCCACCAAAATGCGTAATATTGTGATTTCATAAACTTTTAAAATATATAATCCTACTTTGAACGCAGATTTCGACTATTCAGTGCTGAAACTAAGGCCAAACATCATCCAATAGTGATATTTTTGGAACCGGGGCTATATCCAGAACTTCCGATTTTTAGGAAATAGCTAACAATTACCATGGAAAAATTCAATGGTGAGTCGTTCGTCAGACATTCAATCAGTTTGGGCGAATAACTTTTTCTACAAGCATCGTAGCGCCTTACGGTCTTCAGAAGATTTTTTCCCGGGAAAATTTCCGAATTATGTATCGATACATTTTTAGAAGCCGACCGGATAACTCTAGAGAATAACTTTTGAAAAAGTGGATTTTCCCATATAAAATCGTTTGGAACTTCAAAAATATGGCGCAGAAATAGAGTTCCACCAATCAATCTGAAAAGTTATACAGTTGTTATAGAACCCAAAAGGAACACGAAAAGTGCATGGGAGCTAACATTTACTTTTTGTCGCACCCTTATGTGTATTCTTGAAATTGGGATGTTGTACAGAAATCGAGCTCAGATATCATTTTGAGATCTGAAATGATGACTATCACTTTCCATGCTATTAGAAATGGTTTCCGGTTTCTCCCGTTCTGGATTTTAGGAGTAGTGTTTATTGGTTGTAGATCAAATTTTGAATAATTTTTGAGGTTTATGCTAACCTCAAGACTCAAATTGTGTTCGTCTCTGGAAGAAGTTGTTGGCAATATTAAGTGTAATTCGAAATCATTTTTAGCTTTGACCACGAGTGTCTCCTGAAAACTTTGCGGATTATTTTTATGCCAACTAGGTATATTTTGATTTAGACGTTTTCTTTTTTGGTATCAGTTGTTTGAGGGATTCCAGAGTATTTTTTTCACGAATTTCTGATGAATCTTCATTAATCAGTTTCAGGATCATCATCGCAATTATTTCTAATGGCATTAAGACAAGAATATTTTTCTAATACGCTTATATTGGATTACAAAGTGTTGTTTAAATATTCAAAATAGCTAAACAAAGCAAATTGTGTGTTCATCTCCGAATAAGGACCACCGCCCAGGAACAATAGATTAATGACAGTTTCAAGTTTTAACTTGAAAAGTTTCCCCACACTATCGCCACAAACACCCATCATTAATTAAGATAACCATTTCCACTGCATCCACCAGGACTGACTGCCGATTTTAAGTCATATTCATCGGTAGCAAAAAGTATGGTTCCATTTGAACGCCCGCTGCTGCCAGACTTACTCTGCTGGAATCAAAGCAGGGAGGCTGAAAAAAATCCCAGTTAAAGCGAAAGCTCGATTTTTCCAACTCACTTTCCCTCGCTCCGTTGAAGTAACCACGATGACAACCTAGAAGCCGCAGGAAGTGAAAACTTTTCGACTCGCTTAATGCCGCTTGCAGGACGCAAAGGCAGCGGGGCCCGGGGGATAGAGTGTGCTCTGGTTAGGAAAGTCATTAAAATTAAGCTGAGAAACTTTTAGCTCTGTGTTTCGTTACGTTGAATGACATTCTGTTTAAGTTTGATTCGAGAGGAAAATCCGGCTCCAGGCAAACGGCCACATGCACCGCATGCTATTTATTTATTCATGCATAAGCAACAGTAAAAAGTCTTTATAAGGGTCTTTAAATTTCAATAACAATTTTTAGTAGCTTCGAACGAGCACAACAATCGCGGAATGAATCTGAGTAATAATCGCAATTATCGGTGTACGTTTTTATCGGATCGTGTTCACACCAAATTGCCTCGACCGTGGCATTAATTATGCCAAGTTAGTTAGGCAGCACGCAAAAACTTTCGCAATCAACCATCGTCATTTTCGTGGAAGTGTTGGAAAACTTTTCATCAAATTTTCAATGAACTTTGCTCAAAATGCTGTTTAATTTCTCTAATCACGCCCCCGCAGCCGGTGCCAACCGGAAATTTCAGGAGTTGCTCTTTCTGCCAGAGCATTGGCATCCACCGGGGAATTGAATAAATTAAAATTAAACTTGCCTGCAAAACATTTACTAGCGTTTCTCCAACGGAAGAACGTACAGCAAGTAGAAGTGTGCATCCCATAGTACTTGCTTGCTTCGTTTGATATGCACAACTTTTTCGTACGAACACCTAAAAGTCGACCATCAGCACGTTCCCCATATCACCAACCAAGGCGTCACCTTTCACCGAAGTGATAAATTAAACTCTAACTTAAGGTGTACCCGAATTTATCACCAGTAAAGCAATGATAAAACTGGGCTGTTTCTAGCCATTTAGAGCGCCGAAGACGAGCACGATGATGGTGTGAACTTTTAAAATAAGAAGAGAAACTTTTTCCTGTATCGGTACCAACCCATGAGAGGAAGCAAAACGGCGAGTCATCTTGTATCTGAAGCTCAGGGCGAGATTTATGTTCCAATGCATGCGAAGGTGCTGCTGCTGTTACCGCTAGGATAGTAGGAAAATGCTGGATGCGTGAGTGGTGGTAACCCCCAACAATTTCACCAAGATGCCAAAGTGTATGCAATTCTTTGACTCCGTAAAATAGCAGCTTGGTGCCCTTCTACAGTCTGTGTGTGGGCGGATGGGAGTCTAACGATAGAGGCATAAAACTAACAAGCCGTCATAAATCAGGACGATCCGTCTGCTGTATCTTAAAGTTATCCACGGAAGGCAAAGTATGGAGGAAACTTAACGCGCTCAAAGGAATTTCTCCGCATGGCGTTAAAGGATTGCATGCTTTCGATCTTGTGAACAGTAGAACCGGCAATCGGACAACTGCGGCAGGCTTCCCTCGTTAGTCGAGCTTAAGAGATACAGCAGCGTTGCAGCTGTTAGCTAGTGGAGAAGTGGGGCTTTGTGCGATGTGCCACTCGTAACAAAATGTTTGCAAAGCGGAAGCATTTATTAGAGTTCGTGTACCTTCTGTTACAGAGCAAGAAGCTAATGTAGTTGTGGTCCCGTTCCAGTTGCGGTGGTTGAGCTTTGAATTTGTCGAACAATGCACTGCCGCCCAGGTTGGGAAACATACATACTACATCTGGTCTATGGTTTCACTAAATACGATACCGGACTTACGTGGTGAATTTCCATCGAAACTGGACAACGAGAAATTAGAAGAGCAAACTACACATCGACACGTGTTATGAATGCATATAAGCGGGATCCACAATCATGTTTGTGAAAACCAGTGCGTTCGCAAATACTAAGTAAGAGAAGCATATCACCCAATGCCGTGTTTGCCAACGTTATGGCCATGGTTCAAAGTTTTGTAACATGGACCAAAAATGCCTCATTTGTGGAGACTCTTCTCACAAAAAGGACACATGACCTGTGAAAGAGAGTAAAAATTTTCGCTGTGCGAATTGTAACGGCAACCATATGTCGAATTTTTATCAATGCCCAGCCCGTTTAGCAATTGTTAAGGCAAGGCAAGGTAAACAAAATTCATAACAAAATTCTCCAAGCGTACCAGTGACGCATAGTTTACCTACTCCTTTGCATACCCGTTTAACTTATGCACAGGTTACAGGTAGTTCGAACATTATACCGCCTAGTGTTGGTAGTTCGAAAATGACCGTTAATATGGGTAAGCAAAACACGCTAGAAAATAATTGTACACCTATTATTCCAGCTAATATTGCTGCCGAAAATATTTTTTCTAATGTCAACTGCCTGGGGCCTATTACGGCAGGTAAACTTTCTTTTTTGCAACAGGCAATGTTCGATCTTATGAACGCCATGTTGCAGGCAAAATCAATGTTTGAAGCCATTCAAATAGGCACAAATTTTACTATTAGAATTGTTTCTAATTTAAAATTTAGCAATGATTTTAAATAAAACAATTAAAATAATTAATTGGAATGCTCGCTCATTGAAGGCCAATGAGAATGAGCTTTTTAATTTTTAAACAGTAAATAATGTGCATATTGCAATTATTACTGAAACATTTTTGAAACCTAACATAAAATTAAAATATGATCCCAATTACGTGGTTCATAGATATGATAGGATTCAGGGTTCCGGCGGTGGAGTTGCAATTGTTATTCATCGCCGAATCAAACATCGTGCTCTTCCCCATCTTGAGACGAAAGTTATTGAAACTTTGGGAATTGAAGTTCAAACTGAACTTTGGACTTTATTTATTGCCGCAGCATATTTACCATTTCAATGCACACGCGAGCACAAAAATTATTTTAAATGTGATTTACAAAAACTCACCAGAAATCGTTCGAAATTTTCTATAATCGGCGATTTTAACTCTAAACATCGTTCATGGAATAATTCTCAAAGTAATTCCAATGGAAAAATTTTATTCAATGATCCGAATAGTCCTACATGCTTTTCTTCTGTAAGAAACCCTTCAACAATTGATTTGGTGCTAACAGATCAAAGTCATGTATGTAGTGATTTGATCACACATGCTGACTTTGATTCTGACCATCTTCCAATAACTTTTTCTTTATCACATGAATCAGTTTTGAACCCTATGAGCTCTGTTTTTAATTATAACAAGGCTAATTGGGAAAGATACAAAACTCATATTGAGAGAAATTTCAATAATGAGCTTGATTTGCAAAACGAAGTGAATATTGATTCCGCTTTGGAAGCATTAAAATGTGCAATTGTTGATGCCAGGAATTATTCTGTTCCAAAGGCTCAAATGAAATTTGATTCACCAATAATTGACGAAAATCTTCAACTTCTAATTCGTTTGAAAAATGTCCGCAGACGTCAATATCAACGTTCTCGTGACCCAGCTTTTAAAACTATTTATAAAGATTTACAGAAAGAGATTAAACATACATTTACTCTTTTGAGAAATCAAAATTTTGAGACTAAAGTTGAAAAATTGAAACCCTATTCAAAACCTTTTTGGAAGCTGTCGAAGATTTTTAAGAAACCTTCAAAGCCTATTCCAGTTTTAAAAGATGGTGAACGTTTTCTTGTATCCAATGAACAAAAGGCTCAAAGACTTGCTCAGCAGTTTGAGAGTGTTCATAACTCAAATTTGAATTTTGTGAGTCCAGTTGAAAATGAAGTCACACGTCAATTTGATTTAATTTCTTCCCAGAATTTTTTACCTGCAGAAATAATTGAAACTAACTTGAATGAGATTAAATCAATTATTAAAAATTTCAAAAATATGAAAGCACCTGGTGACGATGGAATCTTTAATATACTAATCAAACATCTCCCTGAGAGCACAATGGAATTTTTAGTGAAAATTTTCAATTGCTGCTTCAAAATTGCATATTTTCCCAAATAATGGAAAAATGCAAAAATAATCCAATTTCAAACCCGGATTAGAACCCAGCTGAAGTTTCAAGTTATCGACCAATCAGTTTGCTTTCTTCAATA
The DNA here is from genome assembly GCF_029784165.1 of Wyeomyia smithii. Classification (NCBI taxonomy): domain Eukaryota; kingdom Metazoa; phylum Arthropoda; class Insecta; order Diptera; family Culicidae; genus Wyeomyia; species Wyeomyia smithii. The sequence goes on from NC_073696.1 coordinate 258,208,013, forward strand.
AGTAAACTGTTTGAGAGAATTGTTCTTAACAGAATGATGTCACACATCAACGAAAATTCAATTTTTGCAAATGAACAGTTTGGATTTCGCCATGGGCATTCCACAACTCATCAATTGCTCAGAGTTACTAATATGATACGAGCTAACAAATCTGAAGGTTATTCCACTGGAGCTGCTCTTTTAGACATAGAAAAAGCATTCGACAGTGTTTGGCATAAAGGTTTGATTGCGAAATTGCAAACTTTTAATTTTCCAATTTTCCTAATCAAAATTTTAAAAAATTATCTTACTGATCGATCTCTGCAGGTTGTCTATCAGAATTCAAAATCTGATAGATTTCCTGTCAGAGCAGGTGTACCTCAAGCTTCAGTCTTGGGTCCAGTCCTGTACAACATATTCACTTCAGATCTTCCTGATTTGCCTCCAGGAAGCACAAAGTCATTGTTCTGCGATGACACAAGCATTTCCGCAAAAGGAAAAAGTCTTCGTGTCATATGCAGTCGATTGCAGAAAAGTTTAGATATTTTTTCTTCCTACTTGCAAAAGTGGAAAATCTCTCCCAATGCTTCTAAAACTCAAATGATAATTTTTCCGCATAAGCCTAGGGCTTCTTTCCTCAAGCCAAACAATAATCACGTTGTCAAGATGAATGGGGTTATTTTAAGTTGGTCTGACAAGGTTAAGTTCTTGGGACTAATTTATGATAAAAAACTTATTTTCAAGAGCACATTAAGAGTATACAAGCCAAGTGCATCAAATATACGAGATGTTTATATCCTCTCATTAACAGGAATTCAAAGCTTTGTTTAAAGAATAAACTTTTGATTTACAAACAAATTTTTAGACCAGCAATGCTTTATGCTGTACCGATCTGGTCAAGTTGCTGTTCAACAAGGAAGAAAACGCTCCAAAGGATTCAGAATAAAATTCTGGAAATGATTTTGAAGCGTCCTCCTTGGTTTGGTACACACGAATTACATAGAATTACTGGTGTTGAACCATTAGAAGCTATGTCAAATAAAATTATTAACAATTTTCGACAAAAATCGTTGCAATCCTCAATTGCTACGATAAGCTCTCTTTATAGCCAATAAGTTAGCAATTAAATTAGTTGTAAGTTTACTTCCCCTTTTCTGACAAGTAGGTCAAATTTCTAACAGTGTTGAGAAGTCACCATTTGTGATTGGACACACATACTCATTATTTACTAATATTTATCATAAATACTTAAGCTACTAACAAATCCCCCCTTAAAAAAAAAAGTAGGAGAACTTGGCTTCGATGATACAAATCTCTAGATTTAATTTTTAATATTGACATTTATACAATTCAAATAATAATTTCGACTGAGATCAATCAAAAATATAGTTTTTTGGAAATAAATATTGAAATTCAGTCCGCAAATATATATTTCGACTGTGACGTACAGTCTTCCTCAGTGCTTATGTGGACTGGTAAAGAGCAAAGCGTAAATCCTGTTTTTTAATTTGTAGTAGGTAAAAATGAAAATTTAGCACCCTTAATTGGAGTTAGGTAGGGAATTATGGCGTCGATTGTTTACCAGACATGGTACTCTGGGGTTTCTGGGAAGCAGATTGAATAGCCATGAGGGGTGATTACCTGCGTCTTTATTGAGAAGCGTGCATGAGTGTTGTTTATAAATTTCTAAACTTTCAGCTACGTCTAATTTCCATAAATTATTAACGAGGCGGAGGAGGTGAATGTTGTCCGAAGTTAGTGGATGTTCCTCGTTAAAAATATGTTCAGCCACTTTTGATTTGAAATGGTGTGGTGGGGCATTTGTTGAAACTTTACTTGCTTTGGTCACTTCTGCGAAATGTTCTTTGAAACGTATCCCTAGGTTACGTTTAGTTTGTCCAATGTAAACCATGTCACAGTGACTGCATGCAATTTTATAAATTCCAGCTTTGTTCAGGGTATCAATAGGGTCTTTGGTAGACCCTAATTTTGTTTTGAGTTGGGTATTTCTACTAGTGTAGACAATATCCATCCCAAATTTTCTAAATTTTGAACGAAGTGGGCGTGTCAAGTTAACGTCATATTCAACGGCTACCCTTTTCAGATCTTCTGTTATTGGGGTGAGTGTTGTGAAAGATTTCCGAATTTGAGCACGCTTCTTTTTATCAACAATGGCTTGAATGATACTTTCATTGTAGCCATTAAGTTTAGCAATTTCGAAAATATATTCCAGTTCCTTTTGCTTGGCTACTTCACTTAGAGGTAAAGTTTCCATGCGGTGGATCATATGATGGAAGGATGCCATTTTATGCTGGAAGGGATGGTTTGAAGTGTTAGGTATTACCCGTTTTGTATTCGTGGGTTTCCGATAAATTTCAAATTCCAAGTCCGTAGACTTTCTGACTACAACGACCTCCAAGAAAGGGAGTCTGTTGTTAAGTTCTTTTTCAATTGTGAAGTTTATATTTTTATGGGTATTATTAAGGGATATGAAAAAAGTTTCAAGATCCGCCCTTTTCAAAATACAAAAGATATCATCCACATACCTCCACCATCGAATCGGTAAGATGTTCCTCTTCTCTAATGTACTTTCTATATTTGCCATGAAGAACTCACATAGAAAGGGAGAAAGAGGATTCCCCATTGGTGCCCCTTTAGTCTGTTTGTAAAATTTACCACGAAATGTGAAGTAGTTTTCTTTCATGCAAAGGCGTGAAAGTTTCAACAAACTGTCAACTTTCTTTTTCCGAGTATTATCAAAATATTGGGAAAGAAGCCAGTCCTCTAAAAGGTTTAAGGTTTCATTCACTGGAACGCTAGGAAATAAGGCCGTGACGTCAAATGAAACCATTATCTCATCAGATTGGATGTTACCCGAGGATCTTGAATTTCCAACGAAATCTCCGGTGCTCTTTACTGATCGACTTGGAAATTTATGGGGCATGGCTTGAAATTCTTTTACCAGCCATTTAGCCAATTTTTCTGTGGGAGCCCCTACCGCTGAGATAATTTCACTCATTTCATTTCCAGGTTTGTGAATTTTGGGGAGACCCTTTATTCTTGGAAGAACTGGATTTGAAACACGAAGATTTTGTAACGCATTACCCAAAACGGGTTTGCATTCTTTTATTGTATTTTCTACACGTTTTACCATATCAGCAAGAGGATTAAGTCGCAGTTGCCAATATGGACCTTTATCAATTTTTTGGGTTATTTGTTCATCATAGTCAGACTTGTCCATGATGACGGGTTTCTTCCCCTTATCTGCTTTTAAATAGAAAACAGGTTTTTTACGTAATTCCACAACTGTCTTTAAATCAGACGAATTTTCATGACGTGGCAGTGTCTTAGTAATTTTTGAAAAAATTTGGCGTACTTCACCAGTTTGTTCTGTGGAAAGTTTACAACTGTCCATCCCAGCTTCTATATCGATGATCGATTGTTCAATATTGGGTCGTGAAGGAATTGCGCATAATTCCCTACCTAACTCCAATTAAGGGTGCTAAATTTTCATTTTTACCTACTACAAATTAAAAAAAAAAAACAGGATTTACGCTTTGCTCTTTACCAGTCCACATATGCACTGAGGAAGACTGTACGTCACAGTCGAAATATATATTTGCGGACTGAATTTCAATATTTATTTCCAAAAAAATTTAGTAGAGTATAACGGAAACCGATAACTATTTCTTTGATTGATCTCAATCACTCTGCTAAGACGCTCGTTAAAGATTTTCTAGATTTGAATTTCGACTGGATAAAATTAAATTGTGCTTTGATGAATAACTGTATGTGGAGTCATTAGGCAGTTGTTCTTCTAGGACGAACGGTTACCATCGAGGCGAACGAAATTGATCAATAATCCGTGACATTTTTTGCCCAGAATAGAAAATTTGATCTTGATTGAAATATAAGCAAAACCACGTCGAATACTTTAAAAATTCGCTTAAATTTATTCGACAACTTTTGACTTAAATGAAATTTTTGAATTTTTTTGACTCAAGAATATTTTACTAAAGGGCATGTGTATTTTGGTATTGGTTTTATTGAGTGCACTGCAGCTCAGCAACCATTGCACAGTGGTCCAATAAGGCATAAAGTGGAATTTAATTCCATAGCGCCTTTCACCTTCATCCTAGCGTGAAGGTGTCTTCGGAACAATTGTTTGCATGAATGACCCGCATAATCCCAAAATGTCAAAAAACATGAAAAGTTTTTTTTTTATTCTCGCTTATTTTCCGTCGGTCTATTTCCGCCACTGTTGTGGCCAATTACCGACACCCAGGGAGGCGACTCCACACCCAGGTCCCTAACTCACGACCCGTTTATTAACGGACCGGCGCCAACGGCTTTACTTCCTCATGCGATGGAAGGCGTGATCTCAGAGATTTTTCGCCTCAGAAAATCTCCCGGTGTCGGCTAGGATTGAATCTAGACCAGTTGGGTTGGTAATGAGTGGATCACGCCACCTCACAACCATCGACACCTATGTCGGTGGTGGGATTCGAACCCAGGCGTCGAGCGTGGTTGGCGGAGACGTTACCAACCACACTAGGCCCCCGCTCGTGAAAAGTTTACTATACTGAAATTAAAAAAAATTAACTTTTTTGTGTTAAGAGATAGTTTATTCAGAAAAGTTGTAGAAAACTCAAAACTATGAAACTTTGTTGGACAAATGAAAATCCTATCTTTTTTCGGTACAAAGTTATAAAGTATATTACATGGAACTTACTTAAAAGTTAGTTTTTTGTACTTAACTTTTGTTAGTTACATTTTACACGAAAGTGTTGTTCGAAAGAATTGTTATGACACACAAAACACACATTTTTGCCAAAGACCATAAATTGGAAATTGGAACAAATGGAACTTAAGGAGTTTATAGTACCTCAGCTTAACTTTAAGGAAAAGTATTGACACAATGATTCCACTTGACCCTTTTCAACCTATACGTTCTTGAAATTATCGAAAAAATTAGCTAAAATATGATATAACTTAATAATGAAAAGTCCTGGAGATATACGGTCTTTGTCAAAAATGTGTTTTTTGTGTGCCCCAACAATTCCTCCGAATAACACTTTCGTGTAAAATGCAACTAACAAAAGTTAAGTACAAAAACTACATTTTAAGTAAGTCCAATGTAATACACTTTATAACTTTGTACCAAAAAAAGATAGGAGTTTCAATTGTGCAATAAAGTTTGATATTTTTGAATTTTCTAGAACTTTTCTGAATAAACTATTCTTCTATCTCTTAACACAAAAAAGTTAATTTTTTTTATTTTTAGTATAGTAACTTTTTCATACTTTTTGACAATTTGCGATTATGCGGGTCATTCATACAAACAATTGTTCCGAAGACACTTTTAAGCTAGGATGAAGGTGAAAGGCGCTATGAAATTAAGTTCCACTTTTTGCCTTATTGGACCACTGTGCATTGGTTGTATAGAACAAACAATGGCTTTAAAATCAATTTTTTGGTCAAAATTATTTCGAGCACGTTTTTGCAGGTTCGGAAACAGCGTGCTATGTGCACCAGCAGCGGCAATGGAGTTTTCACTTGGCTGCGCACTAAAGGAAACCGAGTTCTGCTGCATTGATAGATGACGAGTGACCAACGCTCTTCTTATACATGGTTCGGTGCGGAACTGTTACCTGTGCGAGCACGTTTTGCTTCAAGACATCAGTTTACAGTGTGGCGAATAAATTTTAACAATTAAATTTCCTAGTTTTCACCGAAATATCACATTAATTTGCCTGATATTTTTCAGCATTCAGCGCAAAAAAGGTTCCGCACTAGCTTTTTATGCGAAAAAAATTGTTTTGGTGCTAAAGAGCCGTTCAAAAAATATTCGCGTTTCGGTTAATTTTTTTTTCGGAATTGTTTTTCAGTATTCCTCGATATTCCCTGATTTCCCTGACCGCAGAATGATTTCCCTGACATACCCTGATTCTCCAGGTTTACGCCACCCTGAGTTTAATGAGATTCTATCAGCAGATCGAAATTGTCCGATAAACGAAGTTGTTACGAACTTCCCAAAAAAAATCTTTACTTTCGGGACATCAAAATAGTGTAGGCTCATAGAAGCGAGTTGGAGTCTACTCTTGAAGTCTGTACCAAGCGTGCTCGCACGTGATTAGCTCAATGTTAGGGAAATTCGACCATGAAACTTTTCATCAATTTTCGCTGCTGAACAATGAAGTAGAGCATTTTATTTGTTGAACAAGGTTCGTGTAAAAATGGCATTGAATATTACAAATATTTTAGAGTTAGAACGATTTGACGATTGGTGTGACACCTTCGAGCTTGGAGATAGTATTTTGTCGTTTTAAGATATATAAAAATTGATCATTTCGAAAAGCTCATTTTCTTAAATCCTATTTTTTTAAATAAAATCTAACGAATTTCGAAAGCTCAATAAAAAATCCTGAAAAACTTAGTTAAACAATGATGGCTGTCAGATAATAAAGAAACTAGAAACAACGTTGTAATTCAACGCATTGTTTGATGTCTCCGACAAAGTTATAAACAGCAACTTTGTTCTTGCAAAAAAAATCCACGGTAAAAAAAATCTCCAAAACTTGTTATTTGTTTTCAGAAAGTTTGAATTATTTTTTTTTCTCTTAGTTCAAACAACTGTCAATGCTAAGCTAACTGTGTGTAATCTTGTCAGAAAAAAATTTAGATTCATCCATAGTGGGCTTGGGCTTGTGTATGAGACACAACCGTAAGATTAAATGCAGAATTACGATAACCTGGTTAATGTCAATATATTTTTGCAATATGTCATGGAATACACTTTATTGGAGTTTTGATGGTCTAGAGCGACTAATTTCAGTAACAATTCTTTCTCTACTCTTTTTTGTAATGCTTGGTAACTCCAAAGAGGGGCATTGTTGGATTGGTTCAGGGTCATTCGAAACTAATGTTGAGGGCTGCTCAAACACATATTTTTGGTTGAGAACCTTTTCACCTTCAAAAGCACAAACGAAAAATTGTGTGCAGAATCACGAGTGCAAGACTGTCGAAGAGCAACATAAAGCTTTTTTTTTATATTACCTGCATTGTTGAATTCCTTTGATTGCAAGTTATGAGTTTTTTTTTTCAAAATTATTTGAATGACAGTCGCTAATCTTACGATAGACTAACTTGTACAGTTAAAATAACTCTCTGGAAATAATGTCGTGATTCAGAAAAAAAAACAGAACAATAGATACAGTTTCAGTTTTTCGGAACCCGAAAGTCACCATCTTGGATTTCAAAATAACATCTGGAGTTGCTGTCCGTTTTCTGGATAGCACTCCGGAAGTACTCATATAGAATGGTATTTGGGAATTTAATGTTGTTTTCCAGGAGCTGGAAGCCATCACCTTTAATTTCAAAATGGCGTTTTAGGTGAATTTCCGGACTCTGGGCATTACTCTGATTCCAAAAGTACCCATATTAGGTGAAATCCGGCCATTCTATGCTATTTCACAGGAACCGGAAATATCAAACGTGGCTTTCAAAATTGCGTCTGAGGTTGATATCAGGTCTCTGGACATCATCTGGAATCCGGAATCAACTATAACTCATATTAGAAAATGTTTGATAATTTTTGGTTGTTTTTGGTGGTTTTGAAGAAAATAAACCAAGGAATCCAGAAAAAAATATTATTTTTGACCGGAAGTGCTACCAGATAGGTTATTTTTGTACTTTAAAACTAAATTTACATTTTTCGGTCAATGCAGCTAATTTTATTTCAAATTTGATGATTTCATCGTATTTCTCGGAAAATTTTACGTAAGCAACACTTATCACCCCGTGGTATTATGAGCCAATCTCGAGGTATAGCATTTTTACGAAAATAGTTTTCGTAATAAAATTAGCTGCATTGGCAGAAAAATGCAAATTTAGTTTTAAAATATAAAAATAATCAATCTGGCAACACTTTCGGTCAAAAACAATATTTTTTCTGGATTCCTTGGCTTATTTTCTTCAAAACTCACCTATCACTATTTTTCGGGTGCCTTCGGTCTACAAATTATAAAATAAAATAATTACGAATCTTACAACTATTTTCGTAAAAATATTATATCTCGAGATTGGCTCATATTACCTCGGGATGATAGTTATTTCTTACGTAAAATTTTCCAAGGAATACAATGAAATTATTAAATTTAAAATAAAAATGGCTACATTTACCGAAAAATGTAAATTGTGTTTTCAAATACAAAATTAATTTATCTGGCAACACTTCTGGTCAAAAGTTATATTTTTTTCTGGAGCCCTTGGTTCATTTTCTTCAAAAATCGTCTATCAGCATTTGCCGACATCTCACGTCTATGAATTGTGAAAAAAAGTAAGAAGAGATTTTTGACAAAAATTGCGTGACTTTGCAATAAAGAGGGGGGTCCTACAGAGCGGGGGGTATTCCAATCGACACAAAAATTGGGATTTTTTCAAAGTGTCAGTAGATTCCCCCAACTTTGAACCAAATCAGTGATGGTCGTGTCCAAGCGGCATGTCCACTTCGTATGGAATGACCCTTATATTGAATGGTATTTGGCCTTGTTTTCAGCTTTGATTAGTCGAATTTCCAATCGATTGCTGCTATTAGACAATTAACGTGACACTTTTGATGTTTTCGATTTTTCAATTTACCTCCCAGTATGTTACCGTAAAACGTAACTCTACGTCAAAAATGTAAAACAGTGTACATATATTGTGAAAGAACGTCAAAATTTTTTGTTTTTAGAGAACTTTTACTTTCTTTCTTCAGAGAACTTTTTATTCTTTCTCCAAGTTTGAACAACTACCAATGTTTAGCTAACTAACATCGTGCAGTTTTTGCAGAAAAAAAAAGTTTCTGAAATAAATCAAATTCGAGATTTTTTTTTCATTTTGTTTTGTCTCACAGGATAAATTTTTTTAAAAAGGACAAAATTACTGTCTACAACTTTGCTAAAGATATCATACCAATCAAGCAATCCATTCTTATCTGGTTTTTTCTTGTATTTTTTAGAGAATTGGTTTCTCATTTCTTCATACTCAGACAGCCATCATTGCACAGTTCATAACGACTCAAAAACCGAATTGAAAGGGAATTTCGAATCTAGAGCTCGACAGACCCAGTCTAGAAAAAAAAACTTCTGCTAAGTTCAAATCTAGAAAATCTATAACGAGCGTCTTAGCAGAGTGATTTAGATCAATCAAAGAAATAGTTATCGGTTTCCGTTATACTCTACTAAATTTTTTGGAAATAAATATTGAAATTCAGTCCGCAAATATATATTTCGACTGTGACGTACAGTCTTCCTCAGTGCTTTTGTGGACTGGTAAAGAGCAAAGCGTAAATCCTGTTTTTTTTATTTGTAGTAGGTAAAAATGAAAATTTAGCACCCTTAATTGGAGTTAGGTAGGGAATTATGCGGTCGATTGTTCACCGTACCATGTCTGGGGTTTTTGGGAAGCAGATTGAATAGCCATGAGGGGTGATTACCTGCGTCTTTATTGAGAAGCGTGCATGAGTGTTGTTTATAAATTTCTAAACTTTCAGCTACGTCTAATTTCCATAAATTATTAACGGGGCGGAGGAGGTGAATGTTATCCGAAGTTAGTGGATGTTCCTCGTTAAAAATATGTTCAGCCACTTTTGATTTGAAATGGTGTGGTGGGGCATTTGTTGAAACTTTACTTGCTTTGGTCACTTCTGCGAAATGTTCTTTGGAACGTATCAATAGGTTACGTTTAGTTTGTCCAATGTAAACAAATGTAATGTAAATGTTTTGTTTTAGAGAACTTTTACTTTCTTTCTTTAGAGAACTTTTTATTCTTTCTCCAAGTTTGAACAACTACCAATGTTTAGCTAACTAACATCGTGCAGTTTTTGCAGAAAAAAAAAGTTTCTGAAATAAATCAAATTCGAGATTTTTTTTTCATATTGTTTTGTCTCACAGGATAATTTTTTTTAAAAAGGACAAAATTACTGTCTACAACTTTGCTAAAGATATCATACCAATCAAGCAATCCATTCTTATCTGGTTTTTTCTTGTATTTTTTAGAGAATTGGTTTCTCATTTTTTCATACTCAGACAGCCATCATTGCACAGTTCATAACGACTCAAAAACCGAATTGAAAGGGAATTTCGAATCTAGAGCTCGACAGACCCAGTCTAGAAAAAAAACTTCTGCTAAGTTGTTATTTATGATAAACTGCTTATTTGAAATTTATTAAAAAGTATATAACTTTTTAATATTTACAGAGAGAAGAAAAATAGTTTTACACTATTGTAGCCCCGTTGATTCTAAGCAACTTTTTAGAAAAGTTTCTCTATCGTTAAAGCTACCGATTTAAAAAATTGAAAACAAAAACACCTTTTCTGCTCTGTTGTTTTTTATCAGTTTTCGCTGTCTTTTATCGACTTGAGGGCATTTTGAGACAAATAATTTGCATTGTTGACATCGTAAGTATCTTAAAGTTATTGAAGTTTTTTATCATTTGTTTGTCGTTTTTTATTTCAATTTGGAATCTGTACCATTGTGATGTGGTATAGAATGATGTGGAAATGTAGTCTTCAATATAATTTTGTGATTTTAGAGCTATATTCTCAATTGACAAGCTGCTTTCGGCATTTAATATTTATAGTTACATCGAGTATAGTATCTTCTATGAGACGACGTCAATACATGCATTTTGTGCGGCCGGTTTGCATTTTGCTTTATGAGGTAAAATTGGTGATGGGTAATCATTTCTTGCCTGTACATCATTTTACTATGAATTTTTTTTCACGCTACCTATATATTATTTGCTATGAGTTTTTCTCATGCTACACCATCCCCCTTAAAGAGAATAATGTAACAGAGTGTGTTCAGACCCAGTGGGTTGCATCGGTGACAAGATCACTGCATTGCATCATGGCAAACATCGATGGGTGTTTCCTACACA